>NC_088405.1:51710666-52062666 GCF_034236695.1 Oncorhynchus nerka
CAGCCCCAGTCCTCCTAACCCGCGCTCCAGCCCCAGTCCTAACCTCAGCCCCAGCCCTAACCTGGGCTCCAGCCCCAGCCCTAACCCGCACTCCAGCCCCAGCTCTAGTCCTAACCCCAGCTCCAGTCCTCCTAACCTGTGCTCCAGCCCCAGTCCTCCTAACCCACGCTCCAGCCCCAGTCCTAACCTCAGCCCCAGCCCTAACCTGGGCTCCAGCCCCAGCCCTAACCCCAGCTCCAGTCCCAGCTCTAGTCCTAACCCCAGCTCCAGTCCTCCTAACCTTGGCTCTAGCCCCGGCTCTTGTCCTAACCCCAGCTCCAGCACCAGACCCAGTCACACTCAAGGGGCCACGGTCACACAGCCCTGCAACTCAACCCATTGGTGTCCACTGAGCAGCAGCATAACATAGTGTAGCTCCCATCAGGACTTCCCTCTCTCTGCAGATATAGAAAACAAGACCCGGGAAAGAATCATCCACCCCGCCCCAGCAGACTTAATGAAGTGATGAATACTTTCACCAGCAACAAGAGACAGAGGCATGAGGAAACAAAGTTGGGGGTAGGGGGACAGCTGTGGCAGGCAAACTACAAAAGGCAACAGTCCCGAGCGTTCGGCAGTGAAATAGTAAATATCTGTTCCTTGTGACCAGAGACACCTTTACCCACCATAGTGCAACACAACTTGAACAGACACACTGGGCCTGATCAGAGTAGCAAGAGGTCAGAGGGCACACAGGCCTCTCAATGGTCAACTCTCTGGGAATGTCACCACACACACACACACACGGAAATCTATAAAAACCACTAAACCAGTGATTGAAACAACAAAGCAGTCAACTTTTTGTTAGGTTCTGTTTAAGTGAAGTGGATCCATTTGTGGTGATTGAGGGCCCCTGTCAGGGTGTTCTCCAGTGGACTGTAAATACAGAGGGCCTGGCATGAATCTCCCTGAGTGAGGGCCTGCTCTACTCTGACATGGCCACCGCCGCTCGCCCACACCAATCAATGCCTATCGATTGGCTTACAGGTACTTCACATTCAGCCACGGTTGCAGTGAACATCCCAAAACGATTTGGAGCGTCATTTGAGCCCAGTTAATCTGGTCGTTTGGGATGTCATGGGGAGTGAGGTGTCTGTTTTTTACAACCCAGAAAAAAGGAGGGAGAGAAAGGGGCGGTTTATCTAGTTTAAACATTCTATGTTTCCTGTAGCCTATATTAGAATGACATGTCAGGACGTTTAATACAGGGAAAGAAAGAGAATGATAAAATACGAAAAGAGAGAGAAAAGGCTAAAAACAAGAAGAAGCCACGCCAGTGCGCATGCGATCACCAGCATTGGACAATTGAGGAGTGGAAAAACATTGCCTAGTCTAACGAATCACAGTTGTCTTTGCGTCATGCTGATAGCAGAGTCAGGATTTGATGAGTCCATGGCCCCATCCTGCCTGGGGTCAAAGGTACTGTACAGGCTGGTGGCCGTGGTGTAACGGTGTGGGGAATGTTTTCCTGGCAAACGTTAATTCCCTTAATAACAATTGAGCAACGTTTGAACACCACACCTTATAGAATGCACCGAAGAAACCAGGCTGTTCTGGAAGCAAAGGTGGGTCCAATCCGGTACTCTATAGATGGGTGTACCTAAAAACTGAATCTATATGGTTTTGTATGAGAGGGGAAGATGTGTTTGACTAAAACATTTACATGGGTAGGTGGAGAGAGAGAGAGAGAGAGAGAGAGTGTGTGTGTGTGTGTGTAAACTGCTGTTGGTAGACCCCAGCATGACTGAGGAGGTTGGAACAACAACAAAAAAATCAGCCGCCCAGCTGCGTTTTCCATCAACACATTCCTGGCAGCTCACATGCTCTCCCTTTCTCTCTGTGGGGCTGTGTAGAACGACCCCTAGGGAAGCGATCCTTAGCCCGCGGACGCACGAGCACCTCGCAAATGCTCATCACAACAGGGCAGCCTGCAGGAGATGCACAGGGGGCTTCTCTCCCTCTCTATGAGCTTCCCTTGCCGCGTGGGGCACTGCAACCAGCAGCGTCTACCACCACTGTCCTGTACCAGGAGTCACATACACCGGTCCTGTACCAGGAGTCACATACACCGGTCCTGTACCAGGAGTCACATACACCGGTCCTGTACCAGGAGTCACATACACCGGTCCTGTACCAGGAGTCACATACACCAGTCCTGTACCAGGAGTCACATACACTGGTCCTGTACCAGGAGTCACATACACCGGTCCTGTAGTGGTCTATGACATGTTTAAAGCATGAACATAAACCTCACCTGAAGGCCAGTAAAGTATTCAGATAAGGCCTTGTCATTGACATTAAACAGAAGGGAAATGCGTACTGTATATGGACATCCCACTGTATAACTGCACAGACGCAGACTGCAGCAGAAAAAAAAGCAAGTCCTGCTTAAACTGCACACCGGTACACCAGAATAGTGATGGACTAACTAAATCATTCAAACCAGCCACCCACTCTGCCATCTGTGCAGTAGAACTATAATTGCCACTTTGTCCGGGTACAACGTATTTTTTTTTTTTTTTACTGGTGAAACACAGCGACGTTGGTCAAAATCTCCATAGAAGAGCAGCTAGTGCCACCGTACATCACCTTCACCCTCTTTTTAAATATGCACGAGAAGAGCAAGTTCACCGGAGGGTGTAGTTGTAGCAGATAAACACAGCAGTTGTTGGGGTTTTTTTCTCCCTCCAACACCAGATTTGAGGAAACATGTCCTGCGGCTCTTCCTATTGGATGAATGGCACTAGCATGGCGTTGCATGGTCACATTGAAAATGCTGCTTTGTAACAGCACTGACGAAGGCATCCGGCTGAAACACATGCTCCTTTGTGTTTTACTTGTAGCGCCCCTGTGACCGTTCGTATTCTCCCTAGCACGGATTCAATAGGTAGATTCTTTTTGCATCTCTGCCTCATTTGGGTTACTCCTTTTCATGGTACGAGTACCTTCTGAGCTCTGTACATTTATTCTCCGACACACTGACCACCTTTCTTTTACGCCTGAGCACAAACCCTCATTTGTTGTTAAATGCAAATGTTTATTTCACCTTTTATTTAACCAGGTAGGCCAGTCGAGAACAAGTTCTCATTTACAACTGCGACCTGGCCAAGATAAAGCAAAGCAGTGCGACAAAAAAACAAAGTTACACGTGGGATAAACAAATGTTCAGTCACAATAGAAAATATGTATGCAGTGTGTGCAAATGAGGTAAGGCAATAAATAGGCCATAGTGGCGAAGTAATTACAATTTAGCAATTGACACTGGAGTGATAGATGTGCAGATGAGGATTTGCAAGTATAAATACTAGTGTGCAAAAGAGCAGAAAAAAAACGAATATGGGGATGAGGTAGGTAGTTGGTTAGATGGGCTATTTACAGATGGGCTGTGTACAGCTGCAGCTATCTGTAAGCTGTGGGTGTTGCTATGGTGACCAGTGAGCTGAGATAAGGCGGAGCTTTACCTAGCAGAGACTTATAGATAAACTGGAGCCACTGGGTTTGGCAACAAATATGTAGCGAGGACCAGCCAACGAGCGCATACAGGTCGTAATGGTGCGTAGTATATGGGGCTTTGATGACAAAACGGATGGCACTGTGAAAGACTGATAGAGTATTGGAGGATATTTTGTAAATGACATCGCCGAAGTCAAGGATCGGTAGGATAGTCAGTTTTACGAGGGTATGTTTGGCAGCATGAGCGAAGGAGGCTTAGTTTCGAAATAGGAAGCTGATTCTAGATTTAATTTTGGATTGGAGATGCTTAATATGAGTCTGGAAGGAGAGTTTACAGTCTAGCCAGACACCTAGGTATTTATAGTTGTCCACATATTCTAAGTCAGAATCGTCCAGAGTAGTGATGCTAGGCGGGCGGGCGGGTGCGGGCAGCGATCGGTTGAAGAGCATGCATTTAGTTTTACTAGCGTTTAAGAGCAGGAGTGTTGTATGGCATTGAAGCTCGTTTGGAGGTTTGTTAAGAGTGTCCAAAGAAGGGCCAGATGTATACAGAATGGTGTCGTCTGCGTAGAGGTGGATCAAAGAATCACCTGCAGCAAGAGCGACATCCTTGATATATACAGAGAAAAGAGTCGGTCCGAGAATTGAACCCTGTGGCAGCCCCATAGAGACTGCCAGAGATCCGGACAACAGGCCCTCCGATTTGACACCCTGACCTCTATCTGAGAAGTCGTTAGTGAACCAGGCGAGGCAGTCATTAGAGAAACCAAGGTTGTTGAGCCTGCCTATAAGAATATGATGATTGACAGAGTCTAAAGCCTTGGCCAGGTCGATGAAGACGGCTGCACAGTACTGTTTTTTTTAATCGATGGTGGTTTATCATCGATACTGGCTTTCTACGTTGGTAATATCAAACAGCTGGTGTTTTAGTATAAATAAAAACCATTTATTGTTTCGGGCATATATTTCTGCAATAAGGTCTGAGGGTGTGTGGTATATGGGTAATATACCACGGCGAAGGGCTGTTCTTACATACGACGCAACGCAGAGTGCCTGGATACAGCCCTTAGCCGTGGGATATTGACAATACACCACAAACCCCTGAGGTGCATTATTGCTATTATAAAAGTGGTTACCAATGTAATTAGAGCAGTAAAAATAAACTGGTTTTATCATACTCGCGGTATGCGGTCTGATATACCATGGCCTTCAGCCAATCAGCATTCAGGGCTCGATCCACCCAGTTTATAAAAAGGAATAGGGAATAGGTCTATTACTGCTTTACTTTATAAAACATTGCTCCACAAGAACTACAGGGCTCTACAATATTACGCCTGTAAATCTCACTAACTCTATTCCCCATTCCCCATCTCTCATGTCTTGTTAAGTCATGAATCCAGATTGCTCAAGTGGTTAGTGATGTTTAGTGCTCTCCAGTTTTTTCCCTTGTAAAAAGTGAAACTCAATTTTGCTGGTTTGCTTCACTGAAGTGGCCGCTCCACAATATTTCAGGCTACTCCCCAGGCTGCCCTTTCCTTGACCTGTGACCTTACAGCCTTGGACCACATGCACACGCACAGACTTCAGACGGACCACCATGCTCAGGGCCCTCCCCAGCGGCTGACCCCAGACAGGGAGGGAAGCCATGGGCTGGCACAGGGGAGCAGTCCGGGGCTGGATGGTGGAGGAGGGAGGGCAGAGTGTGTTGTGTTGGGGCTGGTTTTCTCCAACAGAGCAGACTGTTCAGAGGCAGCCATGTGCTCTATTGGATCCCTCTGGGAGAGAGGAATGATGGCTCTCTAGAGCTAGGTGCTGTTTGTCTTCATTACCCATAATCCTTACATCTCAGGGTCTCACACACTCGCCCGGGGGGATCCAATGGCGAGCGCAAACACACACACACTTCCCGTCCCCCTCTGTGTTTACCCTAGCCCTGTTCAACCTCTATGGGACAGCAAAACCGGAGTGATGGCCAACATTACTAATGATCTCAATTACCACAGGCAATTATCTGCAAAAGCTGGTGTGCATGACGTGTGTGAGTGGTTGGACTGGAGTGAGGTGATACAAGGCAGGGGAGGGTTCAGCAAGACATGTACCACGTGAAAATGAGATTGGGTGTCACTATCCCAGCGCCTAACTAGCTGTGTGCAGTGGAAACAACATGTTATTGGCTGCCTCTGTGGACAAAGCCGGCAAACTCGGACTGCATTCTAAAATAGGTGTGAAACAGTCTCCTCTGCAAAGCAGCTGGGGTCTCTCTCTCTCTCTCTCTCTCTCTCTCTCATATATATATATATATATGTATAGCAGGCACACATACACAGATAATACCGCGGCTACATGCTGCTAGAGCAACACACTGCAGCAGGTAGGCAGACGTACACCACTGCAGCCATTTCTCTTATGACCTTAGGATGAAACGCAACCGAGGCGGTGACCCCGATGAATCCTACACCCCCTGTTCACATGAACAAGAAAGCATGTAGCACCCGATAAAGGTTTCCTTTGAAACATTCCTTCCACCTGTCAAAAGACAAGCCAAGGAGCACAACACTGCAGTAGGTCTAGATCTTATCACACACATTCAATACAAGGCCTTCTTCATTCATTCATTCATATAGACATTCAAGTTTTTTGCCACCTTTTGTTCATATCAAGCTTCCTGCCACATTGTTGGCTAAACAAACACAGCAAGATCGGTTTACCTCCGTATTCACCATATTTACTGCCATTTGTTTATTGACGCCGTCTGGGTGAGCCCCTCCCCCCAACCTGTGGACACATCACCCTGATGACCATGTCTTGCCTCCCGTCTTGCCCCCCTAGAGCACGGCGGAACTAGGCGTTCAGTTGGAACAGAATGAGACTTGCCTGCGAGACAGCTAGTATTTATACAGTGCGAGAGACACACAGCCTTCCTCTTAGCAGCCAATCACTCGTCATGGCACAACACAAGGAAGACAGCGATGCCACTGTTGGGAAGAACTAGGAGAAGAGATTCAAGGAAGTTCAACCGCTGATAGACAGACGGCCACACACACAGAGAGACGAGAGAATACGCAAACACCAGCACACAAAGAGATTGTTATGTCACACTTAAAGGGAACCAACATTCTTATGCGGGAACATAGACTCCTGAAGCTTTGCCAGAATGTGAGCACTCAGCTATACGACAAATCAGGAACAACAGAAATCACATCTCTCGCCACATCTCGACAAAATCCAACACGCTAATCTATGTTCCAGCCAACCACTCAGCAACATGTCAGTATTCCCCCTACTCTGACAGACAGTTAGGCCATGGCTCAGTACTCACTGCTTTGGACATGAACAGTGCTGGTGGAGTTGGAGTTCCCCAGAAGGTTCTCTGCCACACACGTGTAATTCCCAGAATCCTCCAGCTTGGCTCTGCTGATCTGGACCCTGGAGTTCTTCCTGTGGCAGAGGGGAACACAAACAGCTTAGTCGGGGGAACCAAAATGACATGGAAACATAACCCGTGGCTGGGGACAGGGATATAGAAAGACAACACAACAGGGCTAGAGGCGCCTAGCAACAGGAACGGGGCGTCGCCGTACAAGCCAGATTTGAGTGGGATAGATGCCAGTGAGAGGCAGTTACTTTCAGCAGGGTAGAATCGGACAGTTATCAAGTGTGTTATAAAAGGGATCCTTGGTTTTACGATACCTGCTCCCTGTACCAGAAATAAGCACTCACACACCCTCAAAGTGAAGTAATTGTTCAAATACATAGCTGAGAGAAGCTATGGACACAGGAGTAATGGAGGCTATAGGAACGTAAAGATTTGCGATATGGAACACGGTGTGTGGAATCTAGGGCCCCGGCCTATTCATCAACCCAGTAACCAACTTTGATTTTAAAAAGTCTTAGTCTTGAAAACACTTCTATGCCGCCAAGTATACTTTCTGTTATTTCACCAATTAAGTAATTTGCTCATAACCCCCTGGAATAGCACATTATCATCTCATAAATAATGTTGAAGTCTCTACGTTGATGTTTCACTTTCTAAAATGCATTTCATCCTTTGGGTCAGCTGGTAAAAGCATTAGGAGAAAACTACTGAAGGAGGAATCACTGCCATGCTGCGACTTGTGACATTTGTCTGTTTTGTTGATAGTACCACATGCTAAATGTGTTAGGAGCTTCAAGAGATTGTAGATGTACTCACTGGCTGGACTTTATTTTGACCTCTCTGCTTTTCTTGAGCTCACTGCCATCTTTGAACCATTTGTAGGTAGGACTGGGGTTCCCTGTAGCCTCACATTTGACCGTGAGCCTGCTTCCCTCGTCCACCATCAGTGGGTTCCTCATTCGCTTTAACTTTGGCACAATAGCTAGAAAAGAGACAGAAATTTTTTTGTTAAAATTGATACATTTTGCTACTGATTGGTGTTCACTATTGAAATGGGTTTAGAGAGCGAGAGAGAGAGAGCGAGAATAGAGAGAGAAAGAAAGAGAGGAAGGGAGAGAGAGAGAAAATAGAGAGAATAGAGAGAGAGAGAATAGAGAGAGAGAGAGAATAGAGAGTATAGAGAGAGAAAGAAAGAGAGGAAGGGAGAGAGAAAATAGAGAGAGAGAGAGAGAGAGAGAGAGAGAAAACAAACAGAGGCACAAAGACAAACATGTCAGGTCACCAAGTGCTCAGCCGTTCACCAACACTCTCGTATGGCCAGATGAGGTCACCAGAGCCACTGCCAGCTAAGCCTCTCTCATGCCTAGACAAAGTCAGTATCACTGTCAAACAGGGTACATTTTACACCATCTTCAATCACAGAGGAGCTACTTTCAAGTATTCACAGCAGAACCAAAACACCAACAACAAAAAATGCTATTCGGAATGATATGCTCCAACGAACACAACAATAAATAACAGGACAGAGATGAACCGATCCCAGGCTCTCAGAATTTCACAATTGCTCTCAGAAAAAGAAAAGCAAGAACCAGTAACCGCTGCTAAGGCCGCTACGACCATTAAACCATGATCTATTTCTTTCTCTCTACCTCTCATCTATATTGTGACATTTTTGTCGGCCATAGATTGACAGAAATAGTATTACCAAAGACGTAGCTAGATGTGCACTCATGGAGGAGATGCCACCAAAGTTCTTAAATGAACTACTATACACAACGGGGATAAAGTATAAAACTGTCACACACACGTTTGTTAACTACCTTTTTATCAGGACAGAATGACCATTATTCTTATCTTATGTCCATCTCAGCGTAGACAGAAGTTGTTCTGTTAGCTACCTTCTATCACTGGGATGACCTCTGTTCTCCACTGCGCTACAGTAACCAACGTTGATTTAAAAGGCTAGGGGGCGAACGAAGCCGAGATAGCTGATGAATGCACAACACATGTCCAGGGTTAAACCATAGATCACATTGTCACGGCCTGTCATTTAGTGACCAGAGACGATTGCACGTGTGCATGCTTGGAGGGTAAGTTAGCTAGCGGCATTTCCATCTTTTAAAAAAGGACCAGTTCAAATAGGGTGTCAAATGAAAGCTAAGAGTTGATATTTACAACACAAAAAGGCATATATACATTTGAAGCGTTTTCCATCATAACATTTTTAAATAAGCAAAAGCTTTCATATCTGGTCAAACAGATGGAAAAGGGGTCGTAGACCACATCTACCAGAAAATGTATTTAAAAAAATAAAAAAAGACCCCTGCCAACTTATATCAACACATATTCATTTTGGGAGTAATGTTTTTCCCTTCTATAAGTTTTAGAAACATTGTCTTGTGCCTTCAAATTCCGTTACCACGAACCCACATATTTTTAAAGATATTTTCTTATTTATTTTCCTCATGAGGATATTGAAAGTTCACAGAAGGAACAAGTAAAAGGTAGACCTATCAATTAGTTAGTGTTTTTGCTGATATCAAGTTTGTTTATGAATTATTAAGTAATTAAAACTTGTAATTCTGTTACCAAATCTGCAATGGAATTAGGCATAGTAGTTACAAACCACAGTTGGGCCACCTACAGTCCTCCCTTCCACTGGCATACTGTTGTATGTTCATAACCGTTTTATTTCTGAAAACAGTCTGGACAAACCCTCACTCTCCCTCTCTCGCTCTTCTCTCTCTACAGTTAATGTCACCTCTCCTGGCTCTTTCTGACACCTACAACCCACCCTCTTTCCGTTTACCCTAACAAGCAGCCTTACCCACTGAATACCGACATTACATATCCATTGAAAAAGTAGTTGAAATTTGGTTCAAAAGTAGTTGAAATCTGGTCATTCCGCCCTGGCCGGGACCAAATCTTAACCAATCATAGAGGTCTGTGTTTCACAAGTTGAGACAGTACAGTAGAGAACAGTACTGCGGCACAAGTCCAAACTTCTGAAACATAAGACGTCTATGGAATGGTTCCGATTTGTTGTGGTTCGGACCAAACAAATGTGGTCTTGTTTGGGGGCGGATCTCAAGACAATAATAGCCCATGTGTAGAATAATACCCAAATATGCAAAAGAAGAATATTGCATATTTCTACCTTTGTGTACCTATTCAGGATACAACACCACAAAGAGAATGATATTAATTTCTATAATTATGCATTTCTATATAGGACAGATCAGAGACCCATGATGTAATTCCGTTACCGGACGTAAATCCCACTGTAGTTTAATAAGCAAAATCTTTTTTTTCTTTTTTTCCCCCCCAAACTCAAGGTGTCATGTCATAGCTGACACCTCCATTCTTTCTGTAGACATCTTTGAATCTTAATTCGGAGCAGATATTTAACTTTGGAGTTCTGGGGAAATGTGGACGCAAAATAACTTGTCGAGATTTTACAGTAATTCTGTTGCCAAACTTTGCATCTGCACTGTTCTTCCAGTAAATGTGTTTTTGTGTAAAATGTTCAGTGTAAATTGTTCAAAGTAGTCCTTGTGCATAGGGTTGTATGGTTTGTTAAACTTTGAAGTCAACGGTTTTTGATTGGCATGCATTTTAAAGTCAAAAATCTGAGTCAAAGCGTAATTCCGTTACCATGGAATTACCCCAAACTAGACAACAGGGTCAGCCCAGCTCTGGGAGGATGGATGGATGGATGGATGGGTAGAGGGAGGGAGGATGGGCTGTACAGTTGGCAGTCTTCTCCCTCCCTATGGTCTCTGGCCTGCTCTGCTGTCACAGCTGACAGCTGCACTCATGTTCGTTGAGGACTGGGATTCCCCCAGAGTACAGAGGAGAGAGGTGAACAGGGGTGAAGGGGAGGGGCTTCTCAAGGTGAGGTTGCGGCCTTTCTCATTCCCTCTCGCTCATTCTCCCGCCTTCTCTTTCAGACACATTATCACAGTAAGTCATCATGAAGTGCCTCAATCTCTGACTCTTGTGAAAATATGCTGTTTATGCAGGAGGGAAATTGGAACACAATTGGAGGTGTACTTAGAGCCAGTTGTAGCTACAGCATGTTTATCAGGGCATCCATCATTGTACAGCTAGGTATATAACTGACAGGCATTGATTCTGGTGGTATTGGTAGGTATGGATAAGAATCTGAAATTGTTGGCTAGGATCGTGGTAAGTATCTCAAATACAACCCATCATGGTAATTGGTGAATTGAGTCTAGCTAGCTATAATTCCAATGGTTTGGCTGATAATAGGAAAAGAAGAGCAATTTTTACATGGCTAATTTATTGTTAAAAAGGAAACTCATTCAATATTTTCTGACAAAGTGGCCAGGGAAAAAGAGCAGTGTGTGTAAAGTACTTAAGTAAAAATACTTTAAAGTACTACTTAAGTAGTGTTTTGGGGTATCTGTACTTTTACTTCACTACATTTCTAAAGAAAACAATGTACTTTTTACTCAATATATTTCCCTGACACACAGAAGAACTCTTTACATTTTGAATGCTTAGCATGACAGGAAAATGGTCCAATTCATGTACTTATCAAGACAACATCACTGGTCAACCCTACTGCCTCTGATCTGACTCACTAAACACAAATTACTTGTTTGTAATTTTTTGTTTGCTTGTTTGTAATGTGTTGAGTGTGCCCTTGGCTATCCCTAAATTTGAAAAGAAAAACTAGGAAAATCGTACCGTCTGGTTTGCTTAATATAAGGAATTTGAAATGATGTATGCTTGAGCAATTACATTTACTTTTGATACTTAAGTATATTTCAAACCAAATACTTACACTTTTACACAAGTTACTTTCACTTTTACTTGAGTCATTTTCTATTAAGGTATCTTTACTTTGAATCAAGTATGACGAGAGATTACGAATATTATGGACAAGTTGGAATTGACCTACATGGAAAACGAAAGGCATAGAAACCGTAAATGACGTGGTAATAAGTAATACATGAATGTCCATGACAGAATTTTAAATGAATTTTAGACTGACCAATGTAGATATTTTCAAATACTTGCAACTTAAAATGTTCATATCAAGACCATTTCTATTTGAAATCTTTTGGACAGCAGACCAATCTCCAGGAAACACTTTTTGAGTCTGAAAAGGATGTTCATATGATAGGCAAGATGCACTACATGTCCAAAAGTATGTGGATACCCCTTCAAATTAGTGGATTTGGCTATTTCAGCCACACCCGTTGCTGACAGGTGTATAAAATCAAGCACCCAGCCATGCAGTCTCCATTGACAAACATTGGCAGTACTGAAGAGCTCAGTGACTTTCAACGTGGCACCGTCATTTATTTATTTTATTTTACCTTTATTTAACCAGGCAAGTCAGTTAAGAACAAATTCTTATTTTCAATGACGGCCTAGGAACAGCGGGTTAACTGCCTGTTCAGGGGCAGAACGACAGATTTGTACCTTGTCAGCTCGGGGGTTTGAAGTTACTAGTCCAGCGCTCTAACCACTAGGCTACCCTGCCGCCCCGTCATAGGATGCCACCTTTCAAACAAGTCAGTTCGTCACATTTCTGCCCTGCTAGAGCTGCCCCGGTCAACTGTAAGTGTTGTTATTGTTAAGTGGAAAAGTCTAGGAGCAACAACGGCTCAACATTTACATTACATTCAGTCATCTAACAGACTCACATCCAGAGCAACCCACAGGAGCAACCAGGGTCAAGCGCCGTGCCCCGACAGATCTCCCACCAAGTCAAAACGGGGACCCGAACCAACGACCTATCGGCCACTGGCCCAAGCTTCCAATCTCCAAGTCACCAAACCTCCAAGACCCCCCCCCCCCCCTACAGTTCCCCCGTGTGCTGCCCCTCAACCATCCGAGACCCCCCAACCCCCAAAACCTCTCCATCCATTATTTTTTTAAAAATAAATTCCGCATTACATGTCACCAGTAGTACATTTACTGTTAATTCCTGTCATTTAGTTACGTTCATTTCTGTTCATGATTGGATCAATTAGGCCTACACAGTCATTTACCATTCTCGGAGTGGAAACATTGTTTACAGAGTTCACAACCTGCTACACAAACAAGTTCTGATTTATTTCCGACCATCATTTAAATGTTTTCATTGTATTTTGCTTGGAGCGCTCCACGCAATGAGCATGTGTCTGCTTTCTGTCCTCGATGGAGTGCGTGCCTGAGCACGCATAGAAGTAGACTAAACTGCGCACAAATGTAGGAAAGTGCCCATTTGGGGATGTCTGATTTCTGATCTTCTTAATTAACTTGTTTTTCTGCCATTTTTTTCTTCACCTCGCACAGAAAGTCAATGAAGTCAGTATTTATTTTAAAATCCATTGCGACTGACATTAGTTCCTCACAGTATTTGAAAAATTGCTCCAAAACTCTCCCTCGATAATCACTAGGCCTCGGTGTGAAAGAGTAAAATGTCATGCTCTGAGGATCCCATATATCCAGTGGAAACGTCATAAAATACCTGAACACATTTCCCTTTGCGCAAAAACAGCTGTGTCTGTCCTGAGCTCACTGGCGTGGGAATAGGCTAGTTGAGACAATGTTGCAAGTTTGTCAGCGACAGCTTCGGGCCTGACCTTCCTATATACAGTCATTGGCCCGGGCACAGTTGATTTGAATGATTTGATACAATGTTGCGCTTCACTAGCGATAGCTCAAGTCAAGACAGCTAGAAGGAGAGGCAGACAGGCACAGTAGAGAGATGAATGCGATTGAAATAACCTGATATGGAAATGATAGTAGGCCTACTGCTACATTGGCCTAAGCCATCTCTTAGTTCCACGTGCTCATTTCTTTAGCCGCCAATGGCCCACTGTGAATCAGTGTGTCCATATATCAGAGGCTGATGCTCTCGCTTTAGAGGAATCTAAAGTTTTATATTTTAACATTTTTCCATTCCGATTTATATTATTTATATTATTAAAAACATGTGACATTGATTTTGAGAAAAATATATATATATTGAAATGAAACTGTCCCACGAAAACGTGCATATGAATATCATAACTGGCATGCAGATCAGTAGAAATGGTACTGTAGGATAAATTGTAGGTTTCCCCAAACGCTTCCTAGGAATAGAACGTTGTGAACAGAGCACACATTTCTTTGTACTGCATAATTACAATGTGTGTGTGTGTGTGTGAGAAAGAGAGATAACGAGAGGGGTGTTGTAACTAAGATTGTGCCTATTAAAACTGAGCACCAAGAGACAGCTATGCATTACAGCGCCAGTAATTGTAAAGCACCACTCACTGGGCTGCGCCCAGCACCGTGTTGCTTACTAGACTATTGGGCTAGTACACCTACACCTAATTTTAGAATTGTAAACTAATAGAAAATAGAATTAGGAAACTATTTCGAGCACTTCTCCAGATCATTTGATATCCACCACATGGGGGAGAGAAGAGGGAGAGAGAGAGAGACCCGACTCAACTCAAACTAAACGGTATGTCGTACAGCAGAGAGCGCGTGTCCAACGCCGAACCCACACAACTGAATAGATAAGAGCATATCATGAGCACACATCATCTGGCACCTGTATCATCCCGCGGCTACGTACTGGCGAACCAGCGTTTGAGTTGTGCGGTTGCAATATCAACAGTCCTTATCTCTGGTATATCTTAGCGTGCATATTTTAAGAAAATTGTGTGCAGCGCAGTGGACAGATAATATGCACAATGTCTCAGGAAATACTTTCGGGGATGTCCATACTCAGTATAGAACACGGCCCCAACCGAGGCCCACAGGCCACAGTGAAAACATTTGCACACAAAAATGCAAGACGATGCAGTCGCATACTGTAACTTCTATAGCCCTCTAGGTAGAAAAAAAGAGAGAGACAAGCACAGACAAATCAACTTTTTATAAGAGAAAGAAAGAGAAGAAAAAAAGACCTACACAGGAGAGAAGAAGTGCAGCAAGCAATACTTCAGGAGAATTGATTGAAGCTATTTTACGTGTCATTTTTAATGAAACATTTATAAGCTCAGCAAAAAAAAAAAAAGTCCCCAATGTCAACTACGTATATTTTCAGGAAACTTTACATGTGTAAATATTTGTATGAACATAACCAGATTCAACAACTGAGACATGAACTGAACAAGTTCCACAGACATGTGACTAACAGAAATTGAATAATGTGTCCCTGAACAAAAGGGGAGGGGTCAAAATCAAAACTAACAGTCAGTATCTGGTGTGGCCACCAGCTGCATTAAGTACTGCAGTGCATCTCCTCATGGACTGCACCAGATTTTCCAGTTCTTGCTGTGAGACATTACCCCACTCTTCCACCAAGGCACCTGCAAGTTCCCGGACATATATAGCGGGAATGGCCCGATCCAACAGGTCCCAGACGTGCTCAATGGGACTGAGATCAGGGCTCTTTGCTGGCCATGGCAGAACACTGACATTCCTGTCTTACAGGAAATCACGCACAGAATGAGCAGTAAGGCTGGTGGCATTGTCATGCTGGAGGGTCATGTCAGGATGAGCCTGCAGAAATGGTACCACATAAGGGAGGAGGATGTCTTCCCTGTAGCGCACAGCGTTGAGATTGCCTGCAATGACAACAATCTCAGTCTGATGATGCTGTGACACACCGCCCCCAGACCATGACGGACCCTCCACCTCCAAATCGATCCCGCTCCAGAGTACAGGCCTCGGTGTAACGCTCATTCCTTTGACGATAAACACAAAAAAAAACGCGACAGGCCTACAAGCCCTCAGTCCAGCCTCTCTCAGCCTATTGCGGACAGTCTGAGCACTGATGGAGGGATTGTGCTTTCCTGGTGTAACTCGGGCAGTTGTTGTTGCCATCCTGTACCTGTCCCGCAGGTGTGATGTTCGGGTGTATTGATCCTGTGCAGGTGTTGTTACATGTGGTCTGCCACTACGAGGACAGTCAGCTGTCCGTCCTGTCTCCCTGTAGAACTGTCCTAAGTGTTATTTCATAGTTTTGACGTCTTCACTAGTATTCTACAATGTAGAAAATTGTACAAATAAAGAAAAATCCTGGAATGAGTAGGTCTGTCCAAACTTTTGACTGGTACTGTATATGTGCGTGTATATAATCATTTTACTACATGTACTCTATTTTACATGCAAGCGGAAATAGTTGTAAGTAGCATTACTGTTGTCCATTAGTTTATTTCAAATCAGTGGAGAGTGGTAAGGGTTGGGATTTTTTTTTTAATATACAATTACAGTATCCAATACAATCAAAAATACTTTATAAATAATAGGTAATTACTTCAATTAAAACTGAACATGTAGGTGCACCAAAATAAATCACCGGATGTCCTCATTTGGGAGGGATTGCCCCACTTCCCCGACCTAGTAAAGAAGACAGGCTGTCTGTCCTAAAAACCTATATGGAAGAGAATGACTAATATTTCTTCAATATCCCTCTGTGGAAATTGCTAAGTGATATTGAGCTCTTCAGAATGTAGTGGGGTTTGATGGAATGTGTATTGCATTAAGGCGAGTTCCCTTTAAAGGGCTGCAGATAAGGATGGTCCACTACAACAAAGAGTACTAGTGTTCAGTCTGCAGTCGGACAGTCCACTTGTAATGTGCAGTAAGGAACGATTTGGTCTACGTTCAGACAGTCTACGCTTGATGTTCACTAACCCCTCAGTGTTCAGTGAGTCAGTCTTTGAATTTGGAACTAGCCTTGATAATTCTGCAAAGATATTGATAGTACTTTATACTCGTGGTACGGACTATGCTATCTAACCCCATACCTTTGTCAGAATGACTATGTACATAGAAAGGAGCAGAGGCCTTTCTGAAGGACTACAGATACAGTACAAGCTTAATTCTCTCTAGTACAGTATGGAGTAACAGCAGAATAGCTTGGCCCTGCATCCTACAGGGAAGATCTGTCCTATGTAGGCTACATGTCCTATGACAGTCAGACCCTACACCCTGCCTGGCTCTGAGATCTCTATGCGGAGCCAGCGGTCATCCTGCACAGCCCAGACATGATGCACAAGGAGTCGCTAGAGCACGATGAGCCCCTCCCCCCCCAGTCAAACCCTCCCCTAACCCGGACAACGCTGAGCCAATTATGTGCCGCCATATGGGACGACCAGTCGGTTTTGACACAGCCTGGGATCGAACCCCAGGCTTTAGTGAAACCGCAACATTGCCTTAGACCGCTGCAATGCAGTGCCTTAGACCACTGCCTTAGACCACTGCGCCACTCGGGAGGCCCTGATCAGCAGTATTTCAAACTACAAATGATACTGATCGTTCTGGCATCACCTTTGCATTATTGCTGTCAAAATGTCACCCTTTTTACAGGTTTCCTTATAATGCTTGGATCAAGTGGTTGTTTCCAATTCCTTACTGAATGCACTTCTTGTAAGTTGTTCTGAATATGGTAGATGATATTAGAGAATGAGAAAGCAAGGTTACCTAAGGAATAGTGTGTAGAAATACAACATAATGGGACATCATTGTTCGGATCCCCCTCCGTTAGTCTATTCTAACGTGGCAGAACTGCTCTCATAAGGATGCCTGTCTGGCCTGGACCACTTCCCTAAACAACCCCAAATGTGTTAAACTTTGAACAAAGATGCACTTTCTGGGGTTCCATCTATAATTGTAAAATCAATTATTTTCAGTGTTTAAAGGGATACTGTGAGATTCCATAAATTGAGACTTTTTTTTCTACCTCCCCAGAGTCCGATGAACTCATGGATACCATTTCTATGTCTCTGATGGCAGTATGAAGGAAGTTACAAATAGTTTTGCGAGCTAATTCTAACTAGCGTTAGCGCAATGACTGAAAGTCTACAGGTACGCTTAGCGTAATCGAAACTACCTTAATTGCCAGAATGTCACAGTGTCTCTTTAGTAAGAGGAGGCCAAGAAGTTGTTAGTTTAAAGGAACAGTTACATAAATCAAAAGAGTATCAGGAAACATCTATACTTGACCAGCAATTATACTGGTGAATTTAACCCATCAGTAGCTCATCCTTTTTTCTGTCCATTGGAAATCCGTGACAAGATGATGTGACAATAACGGAGTTACCATGCTTCTATCGTGTACAACATTCACATTGATGAAACATCCATTGACAGCTCTATAAATCTGGGTGAACTAACAGCTAATCAAAAGGTCCAGGTTCCACCATCTCACTAATCTGATTTCACTGAAAAAAATGGAATATATCACTTTAAGCAGATACCATAATGCTTTTGGCGTCAATCTTTAGGAACACTAGTTGCAGTACATTCAGAAAGTATTCAGACCCCTTGACCTTTTACACATTTTGTTACGTTGCTGCCTTATTCTGAAATCTACACACAATACCCCCATAATAATAAAGCGAAAACTGGTTTTTAGAAATGTTTGCAAATGTATTCAAAATATAAACAGAAATACCTTATTTTCATAAGTATTAAGACCCTTTGTTATGAGACTCGTAATTGATCTCAGGTGCATCCTGTTTCCATTGATCGTCCGTGAGATGTTTCTACAACTTGGAGTCCACATGTTATGTCTAATCAATTGAATTTAGCACATGTCTATATATGGTCCCACAGTTGGCAGTGTATGTCAGAGAAAAAAAAACAAGCCATGAGGTTGAAGGAATTGTCCGTAGAGCGCCGAGATAAGGATTGTGTCGAGGCACAGATCTGGGGGAAGGGTACCAAAAAAATGTCTTTAGCATTGAAGGTCCCCAAGAACACAGTGGCCTCTATCATTCTTAAAATGGAAGGAGTTTAGAACTTCCTCAAACAAAATTAGCAATCGGGGGAGTAGGGCCTTAGTCAGGGAGGTGACCAAGAACCTGATGGTCATTCTGACAGAGCTCCAGAGTTCCTCTGTGGAGATGGGAGAACCTTCCAGAAGGAAAACAATCTCTGCAGCACTCCACCAGTCAGGCCTTTATTGTAGAGTGGACAGACGGAAACCACTCAGTAAAAGGCACATGACAGCCCGTTCAAAGTTTGCCAAAAGGCACCTAAAGGCCTCTCAGACCATTAGATACAAGATTCAATGATCAGATGAAACCAAGATTGAACTCTTAGGCCTGAATGCCAAGCGTCACGTCTGGAGGAAACCTGGCACCATCCCTATGGGGAAGCATCATGCTGTGGGGACGTTTTTCAGAGGCAGGGACTGGGAGACAAGTCAAGATCGAGGGAAAGATGAACGGAGCAAAGTACAGAAAGATCCTTGATGAAAACCTGCTCCAGAGCACTCAGGACCTCAGACTGGGGTGAAGGTTCACCTTCCAACAGGACAATGACCCGAAGCACACAGCCAAGAAAATGCAGAAGTGGCTTCGGGACACGTCTCTGAATGTCCTTGAGTGGCCCAGCCAGAGCCCAGACTTGAACCCGATCTAACATCTCTGAAGAGACTGGAAAATAGCTGTGCAGCATCCAACCTGACAGAGCTAGAGAGGATCTGGGAGAAACTCCCCAAATACAGGTGTGCCAAGCTTGTAGAGTCATACCCAAGAAGACTCCAGGCTGTAATCGCTGCCAAAGGCGCTTCAACAAAGTACTGAGTAAAGAGCCTGAATGCTTATGTAAATGTGATATGACATTTATTTTATTTGTATAACTTTGCAAATATATATTTTTTTAAACAGTTTTTTTGTCATTGTGGGGTATTGTCTGTAGATTGATGAAAAAAAAAAGATATTTTAGAATAAGGCTGTAATGTAACATTTGGAAAAAGTCAAGTGGTCTGAATACTTTCCGTATGCACTTTATATACAAATCCATACAAGGGGCCATCAATACAATTTGCCCAATTTTGTAAGCACCATTCTACCCTGACATTCTCAGAAGTTCTCCTAATCCATTGCTGATTGGAGCACCTGTGTACATACCAAGTTTTGCAGGGAGTAGCTAAGAGTTTAGTACGTCGAACTGAAATAATTTTTATCTCTAAATTATCTGAGCCATTTCAAGATGAGCTGTCAGTGCCATCTGCACTTGCTGGAATCAAACAAGGGAATGTCTATATCAGAACAAAGACCATGCATCATAGATCAATAGGACACATGTTATTTTTAGTCCAACTCCAGCTGTACACATCTCTCACAAGCCTTGTTAGAAAACACTTAGAGGAGACAGAGCCTCAGAACTGTCAACAACTTCCTGTTAGGTTAAAAAAGGAGGGCTAATGATCATTCTCACTGCAGGGGGTAAACTCACACACACACACACACACACACAGAGAGTGAGCTATCGCAGCCAGCCAGATGAGGCAGAGGGAGATAGGAGCTCATCCTCGTGTTTTAACCTCAAGGTTCTTTTTTTTCTGCAATGGCGACAGAGTTGGCGGAAAGCTATGGGGATCTCCAGCCAACTTTGTTAGTTATGTAATGTCCTCAGACTAATCCTTGACTGAAAGCATCCCAGCCTCTTACTGCTGTAGGCTCCATGTATCCTTGTGATTCCCGATAACAAGATAAACCAACCACAATACAAAATAAACAACCCCAGCTGACAAACAGTAAGGAATCCTCACCTATGACAAGATTACCAACAGTGTACTCCTTGTACCCTGCTCTTCTCATTAGGTCTGGTTCAGCACATAGTTTTGTAAAGGATGAGCATTGAGGAAATGTCAAAATCGAGACTTGTATAGAAAACAGTCTAGAGGAGAATACTGTGCTTGATTTACATATATACGCTTCTACTACCCAATTCAGAGCAGCACATAGCCTGAGGAAAGCCTAGTAAGTCATATTCCCAGGCTCTGGGAGTCAGTCAGTCAGTATGACAGAATGTTCCGGTACCGATACAGAGGTTTGCCCTTGCTACCAGCTAACAACAAACGTTCCCATAACTTTAGAGTCTCATTAGGTCATTACCTAATGTTTTCAGAGAAATGTTCCAGTGATGAGCAAGGACTGTTTCCAAGAAACCCTTTCAGTAATGTCAAATGAAACACGGTTGCCATGTTCTCAAAATATAAGATATTAATGTTCTAGAAACATTCCATGGGAACGTTGCAAGAACATTCCTGTGCATCTGTCGTCATGACGTCGCCTGATGGTCCCAAAGAAACGTTTCCCCCAAAAAAATATATTGTTTCATTACACATCAATCCTTGTTACTGTGGCAGAGCCCATCAAGGCTGTGATTGGTGAACCACTGAGCCATTCACAGCTCTTTGTTGGCAAGGTTAGGGACACACAGAATGCTTTTAACAGTGTTTTCAATTTACATATTTCAATTTACATATTTGACACACATGACTACAATGCACATGTTCATTTATATACAGTAATTATTAGTCAACTGTAATTATGTCCTCCCCTGGGAACTCACAACCTCCTGGTTCACAGCATTCCTATTTTTCTGCTACACCATCATGTCTGTGTCAGGTTCTGACTATTCTCTCATCATTGATTTGATTGACTTATTTCTGCAATTTTAGGACTTTTTGTATAGTTGTCTAATGTTGGTGGGGGCATATCATTTTGAGTTAATGTTACTCCTGAATTAATAAATAAATTATTGAGTACTTTTACCAGAGCTGAGAAAGTGCATTCCCCCTACTGCTTACACCTATCCAGTTATTTCAGATCTACACAAGTGCCTGGGAAGAAGGGCTTAGGGTTTGTGTCTGGACAGGGCCTATACTGGCCTAATAAGCACACATCTTAGGGATAACCCTTATTGGGACAGTGGTTAGGGCATTAGTCATCGGTGCTGGTGGTCTGGGTTTGAGACCTCCTCGGGGAGTCATACTTTATTTTGCTAAGAATGCGAGAGCAGTATGTTAATGTCATTATTTGGCAATCTTTACAACACCCCTAACTTACCTAATTAAAATAAGTCCCTTGTCGAAAGATGAGAATGAGTAGGATTACCCTTTCAGCACAAACGATAACCACATTTCCACTACCGCTCATAAATGATCCATTTTTATTCATTCTACATAGCTGATCTGTCCATCCGTCTTCTTGAAATGCACTTTGAAGTAAATCTCGGCTGTGTTAAAAGTACACACTCATGATCATTGATCATAGTGCTTCAGGAGTGACATTAAAACTGGGTAAAATGATCCACCAACATTGGACAGAAAGACTTCACATGGCTGAAAAAGTACATACATTCCATGTGTGGCCTTCTGTTCTCTTTCATGTCAACATAAAGCAGATAAAACTGCCTGAACATTTTCAGGGGAAAAAAGGGAAAAAAGTGAGTCAAACACCCCAAAGCCATACAGCATGAAGCAGGAAGACTTGGATAAACTACAGCCGTGTGTAGAAGAAATGTAGAGTCACAGGCAGTACAGTACAACAGATACGAAAAGTGAGGTGGCACAAACTGAAGAAACAGTGTGCTACTTAGAAGCTTAACATAATCGTTTTCCCTCCCCTAAGAGTCTTCAAAAGGAGTCGCAGGCTCTCTTTGAGGTGCTGTTTTAATGTTTTTTCCCCCCCTCCAGACAAAGCACTGCAGATTATCATCAGGTTCACTATAACACCACGCTCCTCTCTGAGTCAATAGCCACACTGTCTGACTGGTGACCAGAGAGATAAGACAGGAACACCACACGCAAACAGATAAATGGGTGGTAGTAATAATAATTGTTATTATGCAGTAAAACAACAGGCTGACCCATCAAACGGAGAGAAAAAAAGCCACATCAGTTTCATAATGGACCTGGGAAATGAGGAACTGTGTTTACCTAAGGGCAATTTTAAATTAGCAGAAGAAATCAAATCAAATGTTACTTGTCACATGCTTCGTAAACAACAGGCTAACCGTGAAATGCTTAGGGCAGAGCTGTATGAAAGTAACACGGGGTGAAAGTAAGATGGCCATTTTCTCAGATAACACAGAAGCTAGAACGACGTAGTAAAGTCAGCACTTTCCTACGGTGGAGGACGAGCTCCCTGCAAAGAAACAGCCCAGTCTGACCATGTTTAGCAAAATTTGGTTTTGAGCGATGGACGTAAAAAATGAAATAAAAAATGACCCGGAAGTGTTCTTCAGTTGTAAAGTTGCGTTTAGTCGTTCAAGGATCCAAACGTATGCATTTTCTTATCCTATCTAGTGACTAAATGACAGCATAGGTTTAAAGTATCATGCTAGCTAGTCTTATGTGTTAGCCTGGGAGAAGTTACAGGAGAGACAAAAGTAAGACCATGTAAACTGATGACCTGGAATAAAATAAAGTCAATGTTTAAGCACTGGCCACTGTATCTAGTTCATATTGCTTTTATGTTAGTGTAACGGATGTGAAACGGCTAGCTTAGTTAGCGGTGGTACGCGCTAAATAGCGTTTCAATCGGTGACGTCACTTGCTCTGAGACCTTGAAGTAGTGGTTCCCCTTGCTCTGCAAGGGCCGTGGTTTTTGTGGAGTGATGGGTAACGATGCTTCGTGGGTGATTGTTGTTGATGTGTGCAGAGGGTCCCTGGTTCGCGCCCGGGTATGGGCGAGGGGACGGTCTAAAGTTATACTGTTACATTCGCAAATATCAACAAAGGACCGAATGTTACAAAATTAAACATGACCTCATTAAAATGATGTCTTAATCAATCGACTTGGTGGATCAGATTCTCACAAGCTTTTATCGACAGGTTAGTGGTTAAAAATATTTTTTTGATTCTGGGAGTCAATTACGTTATGTCAAGCCATGGAAATGTGGTAAGCAAGATGAGTTTGCCGTTGGGAAGAGAATAAAGACGTTTATTCTATCAAGATTGGTAGGGCTAAGCATGAATAGTCATTACAAATGGTGGAAAACATCTCCCACTACGTCCCCATTTAAAGTGAGATGAGAAAATTGTTTAATATAGTGTGATCCATTTTAGTTTGATTAATGTTGTAAGGCAAAATATTGTGGTTGAGCAACATTGCGATGTTGACGCATGGTTCATTTTCATACATTTCAAACCTATAGCACTAATTATTCAAATAGACAGAAACATTCAATTATGGCTGATAGTACATGACTTGCCTAGTTAAATAAAAGTTGAAAAAAATAATAAAATTACATTTGTTTTAAGCAAAGAGCATTACAAACTAGAAACATGAAGTTAAGGCCGCCCTAACGCAGGTACAAAAGTAAGATTGCGGTCGTTCTGTTCTCTGGTCTATCACCATAGAATTTAAATGACATTTACTAATAACAGAGTTGTTTGTCGTAAAATATGGTGTCTCAAATTCTATCGATCTCTTGAGTAATTAGGAAAAAAACAAAAACTCTTACTTTTGTCCTGGTTCTCCCCTACTCATTCCTAACAATGCAGAGAGAAAATCAGAGAGGAATGAATAGAGAATCAGTAGTGATAACCTGGCGTTATACAGTACACGGGTCAATCAGCCATAGTTAGTTAAATCTACTGTCTTTGAAAAAAAGGATAGTGTCATGGAGTCCACATAACACCAGGTGAGGATGACAGATTAAAGGAAAGCTGCCTGCAGGTAAGGGAGAGGACATACGGACATGCCTGGTGCCCAAATTGATGACGTATGTCGCGCAATGAGAGTCGAGTGTGGAAACAAATGGTCAGTCATCCTGATGAGCCCTTCCCAGCTAGCTAGTTTATATGCTGGGCTGGCTAGCTCGCACCAACAACAGCATGGCCCTGGTTAAAACTTGGAAAAGAAAGTTTGTGTTCCTTTTGAAGGGCGAGGGAGAAGTAACTTGTAGTATTGGTCACCATCTGGATGTCACCGTGACATGCCAATTAGCTGAAGTAACAAGCCGGTGTTAATGACCAGTGCAACGGTGTTGGGAGGATCTTTGCTGACGTGAGTTGCATCCCACCGGGCTATTACATGTCGCAGGCGGTATCTAACGTGGCCAATTTGTTCATTTTATTTAGAGTAGGATAGCAGCCTGCATGGGAAATATCGTGTAATATTGGTAGTAACCATCTGGATGTCACCGTGATACAGTCTACACTGCTCAATGGGGAGAGTTTGCGCTGCAAGCTGGGAACACAACACAGGGCACGGTGTCCTTCACTCCCGCTTGCCGCAGCAAGGAGAGGAAAGTAGCTAGGATAGTGTCGCCAATATCAGGCCCGAGAGACAGCTAAAGCACATTTATTGTAGGCTAGTGATTTGTACAACTAAGTCATTAACGTCTACATTTCCGTAAAATATAATAATTACTCTGATAGAAACGGAATGATTCTGAACACTCCAAAGAAATTCTAAAAAATGTCTAACAGAAGTTTCTAGCTACAATGATACACTGGCTAGCTGGGAAGGGCTCATCAGGACGACTGACTGAACCAAATCCATTCGTCTCCCCTCGACTATCGCTGCGCGACATATGTCATCAATTTGATATGTCATCAATTTGGGCACCAGGCGTGTCAGCTAAATTCTGGACCTGATTGTGCCCCCCTCTCTCTCATAACTAACTACAAACAAAAGTATGGCCCTTCTCTTAATTGTGTTTAACAGCTTTCAGGCAAATTTCATGTCAAGAAGATTTAGTATTCTATGAGACGTTGGTTAATAACCAAGATCTGAGAAACAGATTAGGAAACAATGGAATAATCAGCACATTAATTATAAGAGTAGAGGAATGGAAGCTCCAGCACCCAGTTTTACAGAGGACAAGGCTGTGAGTGCTCAGCCATGGTGGTGTGACTGCTGCCAGGGGAATCCAGAGGGAGAAACCTAAGTACGGGCCTGGGTGGGTGGGTGGGTGGGTGGGGGTAGCGAAAGACAATACAATACAGTGCCTTGTCTGTGTGACCTGATATTTTTGCGATTTCAAAGGCCTCTGATTGAGTGTCTCTCTGGGGGCCTGGCATTTCAGACACCCTAGTGAAGGCAGACTGAGGGACGCAGGCCCTCTTTCATAGCCCCTGGAGAGGGTTCACAGGCTGGGTTACTCACACATTCACAGACGCTTTAGCTTTGGCTGAAAACCTCCCACTATGATACAGAGGTATAATAAAAAAATGCTCCCACCAGTCCAGTATTTAATTCATGGTTAAACCTGCCACGTGAGACTGTGTGTGGACCCAAATATCCAAGACCTGACAGGTCTGGGTCCAAATTGTCTCTCAAACCCAGGTCAGGTCCTGTTTGATGTTAATCGGGTCTCGGGTCTATGTAACTACAGTTGATAGACCCGAATGGCCCTGACCACAGCTCTGCGTATTTATTTTACGCTAATAAGGTGAATTTATTGAATTATAGAAGGCCTAGCCAACATATAAATACCTATGTGTAAACCAGAAGAGCAACTTGGCTGATTAACATTATTGAACATTATTTCACTCCTGTCCAATCGGGTCTGGTCTAAACCCGGACCTGTTAGGGTCGGGTCTAAGTCTGGTTGCCATCGGGTCCAGGTCTGATTGTTCTCGGGTCCATTCGTGTCAGGTCCCACTTTTGAAAAATTAAAAAAAGAAAGTTCTGGTCTTTTCGGTTCTGGATCTGATTGTCCACTGGTCTGTTTAGGTCCGGATCCAACTTCTTGGACCGGAGAAGACCTCTAACGTGGTATCTAAAGAGAATGTTGAATCATTCCTTTAGTGTGGGACATAGTTTAAGTGGAGTAGGACTGAGATTGGAGCAGGCATTACCTGCTAACCGTGTGTCAAACTGCAGCGGCGTGTTGCGGCTTGCAGCAGCAACCAGTGAGAGAGCACATTGCTGCGTTTGTGACTCAGAGGACAGCAGCTGCAGTGCAATTCAAATGGCAGAGGGTTTTCCTGCGAGAAATGAGAGAACCACTTGACAAGGGAAAACACTGCCGCTAGGAACTAAAGCTGAGAGACGGTGGACGGCCCTGGGCGTGTTCTGTTGGTCCATGTTTACTGTACACTGTGAGGAATAGGGTTACTGTGTAATACTGTACCTCACTATACACCGTGTGAGCGAAATGTTTTGCTTCGGAAACCGTGTTTTCCCACTCCCTTGAGGACATGGGAAAACTAAACGAAGCAATAGTTTCAGGCTGCTGTATGAGACACGTTTGCGAAAGTGAAATGTGAAGAAAACAATTCTTACGCTGTCAAGATGTTCCCAAACCAGCTGTGTGTTGCAGTGGTGTTACCGTGGTGTGTGCAGTGAGGTCCCCAGCTCATTGAGGGCTTTGATTTGGGCTCGCACGCCAAAGGCACATTCGACCACACCAACAGATGTGCCCCTGCATGTATGCTGCCCACATTAGGAAACACTTCCATGTGGCAAGCTATGACAAGACAAGGTGATACATTCTTTCACAGGCCCTGCAGTCTCCCACCATTCCACCACACACACACACACACCTCCAAATGTCCTCTCCATCGAGTCATATTTACCTGTTGTTGGATCCAATTCGATCTCCTCTTTCTCTTTGCGCTCTCTCTCCTCTTTCCGTGCCCTTTTCCCCCCACTCTTTTTCCCTTTCCTCTCCTTCTTCCTGCCCTCCGACATGCTGTCAGTTGAAAGTGTAAATCCTCTCAGGAAAAAAAAAAATCACTGACAAAAAGAGGTAGTCCTGTGAGGAGCGTGTTACGCTAGACTCTAAGCTTGTCAGAGCGTCTCCCCTCCTATATAGACTTGCACCAATCACCCACAGTAGGGAAACACCTACTCACAGCAAAGCAAAGAGAGAGAGAGAGAGAATGAAAGAGACGACCGAAGAGGGGGAGAGAAAAGTAAGGAGACAGCGCTAAGGAGAGAAAGGGGAGGGTAGTGAGAGAGACCTAGGGGGTGAGCAGGGAGGCATTTCTCATTGCTGTATAGGCAATTAACTGTTCCCTGCCTAGAACTATCCGATAAACACAGACTCTTCTAGGCCCTCATGCTGGAGCGGAGACCTGAGAGGTCCAATCCCAAATCAACCCCTTTCACTCTCGCCCCTCTGCCCTACACTTGCGTGTTCACACGCGTAGGGGCAATCTAGACACTACGTTAGCCACTTCGACCATGCCAGCAATGCTGTCGGCTCCAGAGCGAAGTGGAATCACATAAGGCACCACATTATTGAGTTTGCGCAACAACAACAAAAAAATATGCAGAGGCGTGCCTAATGATATGCCACGTGCATTTGTTTATGTCTGATTTCGTCATTTGACACGTGTATAAGATGGCATGGGATTTGTTTATTTGAATGTCATGCTTGTTTTATTATTTAAAAGCGGAACATGAATTGCATCATTCAAATCACCGGTGTGTCCCGAACTTGATGGTTTTATTGATCCTCTCGCCACTGTCAGGAAGCGACCCTCGGGTTTCGTCAGGAACAAGGACAACAGAGGGCCCTCGGAGCGAGTTGATAGGGGTCTGGGGGTGGTTTGGGATTCACAGAGACCACAGAGCAGAGGTGATGGCCCATATAGCAGGCCACCTGTAGCCTCCCCCAGCCCCAGATACCTCTAGCCTGGAGCATATCTGGTCTTTATGACTGACCCTTGCACCCCTGGAGAGGGGCCAGTTAACCCCTCCCCCATACTGACCACCCATTGGGTCTGCCCTCTGTGCATGTTGGTTAGGGGGTCTCTACATGCTCCCCAAACTCACACAATGTGGTTCTGATTTAGGTAATAAACACTGAAACCTAACAAGAGGATATGCATTGAAAACAATGAAAACTAGAAATGTCACAATGCATGACATATGCATATGCTCCTTACACACAATCATCCATTTCCTCTCCACACCTCTCCCCTCCCCTTTTCCCTCCTCTCTCTCTCTCGCATTCTCTGGCCCCTTTCTGCCTCTCCCTTTCTCCTCCCTGTGTCCTCCTACCCCTGCCGTGCTAGCAAGCCCCAGCATGTCTGTGGTCGCGTCTCTCTCTGCCGGCGCATCGTCATCACCAACCTGAGGAGCGAGCTCTATCTCTCTCTCACAATCACACACACACACATGCAGTCTGTCTTACACATCCAGCAACACTGCACAGCACTCATACAGTGTAAATTACTGCTGATATATTGATGTAATTAAATCCAATAGCCTGACAAATAAATGTTTTCTGATCTCAGAAGCTTGAAGAACCACTCACACATGTCTGTCAGAGACAGACAGGTCGAGTGACGAATGAGGTGAGCCCCTCCCCTCATTAAAAAGAGCCACTCGTCCGGCCTCGGTTCATTCTCGAGCAGGCCGGACTTCCGCACACTTTTGCGAGTAAGGGTATGCAGGGAGATA
Organism: Oncorhynchus nerka; assembly: GCF_034236695.1. Classification (NCBI taxonomy): domain Eukaryota; kingdom Metazoa; phylum Chordata; class Actinopteri; order Salmoniformes; family Salmonidae; genus Oncorhynchus; species Oncorhynchus nerka. The sequence goes on from NC_088405.1 coordinate 51,739,659, forward strand.
TCTCACTCATGAGGAGAACGGGGATTAAAAAGACAGGGATTAAGTTCTCTTTCAATTATTCATTTCGATATCTCACATGAAGTATAGAGCCAACTCCCGTATCGCAGCGTGCAGGCACGAATGGTGAACTGACATTGCATGTAGCTCATTCACTCGTTTTGTAGTAAAGCGGTTTAAAAGGAGAGATGTTTCATCTTCATGATTTCCAGTGGCTCAAAAGGCTCCTGTGAAATATGAGACTGTAGGCTTCGGAACTGGACGTACGCGACGTTCAGAGTATATTACAGGCCAAGATGGTGATTAGATGGACCTTAAAGAGATTCTCCGGTACCTCTGTATACTTTCTAGTCAGTAGATCTGTTCTCACTCACGAGCCAAAAGTGGTCCTTGAACATTGCATAGTCCGTCACATACAGTATATGCAGAAATGTGCACGGTGCCATTGCTCTCTCTCCCTCTGCTGTGTCCATTGAGCCTTTGGGCCCTCCTTGCAACCTCATAGGATAATGCTGGGTAGGCCTCTCGCCAGCTGTCACTCAATTGCGAGCGGCTGAAGCTCATTGGCTAGAACTCAAATTGCTACGGGACTGTAATTCTTCTCATAGATTATGTATGTCTGAACTACACATGGAAACATCCAGCCCAAAGCGGGAGGCTCAAAAAAATGCTTTCTTAGTCGCCAGAGAACCGAAGCATGTCTTTAACAGTGGGAAAGCCTTCCCTCAGTCAATAAGGTCCTGTAGAAAACCTCTGATACAGAACATTGGTAAGGAATGATCTGTTTTTGGTCACACCACTTCTCAAAGACACACCACTTGTTTCCGTATAGTGAATGTGTAGAAGGAGCCCCGGTGCTCAGTCTCAATGACTCCGAGCGGTAGGCCTGTCACATCCAGATTTAACTTCTCACGGGCCAGGCCCAGAGGGCCATGGTTCCTGAGTGAGGGTGGAAAATCTCTCTGGTCGCTTGGGTCACAGGAGATGCCAGGGCTCGTCATACAGCAGAAAAAAATGATCTCTGCTATCCGGAGCTTGCCTGGTCATCGAGGGGTTACCAAGATGAGGGATGAGCCTTCTTCCCTCACTCTGGCTAAAGTGTGGAGTACAGCTAGCGCAAAGAACCATGGGTAGTGCGCATTTTCTTGTGATGAAAGAGATCTACGGATGCTTGGCTGTTCTTCCAGATCTGTTTCACCACTTGGGGATGGAGTCTCCATTCCTTTTAAAGGGGATTCTCCCTGGATAATAAGTCTGCTCCTACGTTTAGTACTCCCGGGACATGCGTTGCGAGTAGGGACAGTATGTGTGCCCTGCTCCACTGAATAATCCTGATGGATAGTCTGTAAGCACAGGGACCAAGTGCCACCCTGGTGGTTGATGTAAGCCACCACAGTCGTATTGTCTGTGCTGGTCAAGTCGTGACAATTCCAAAGGGAGGGTAGAAAGTGTTTCAGTGAAAGAAACACTGCCAGAAATTTAAGGTCATTTTATGTGAGCAATGCAGCGTTTATTGCATTCCCCTCGTCAATGGCGCCCCAGCCCGTGAGTGGCATGTCTGTTATCACCACCTTCCTCTTGCCACTACCCCTAGGGGTAGTCTACCCCTAGGGGTGCCAGAAACAAAGATTGAGGGGCTCGTCCAGTGACGGAGAGCCAAGAGACATGCAGAGGATACCTTTATCTGACCATTGTGGTGATGCCGTGTAGACATACGTTGGGCAGACACCAAGTACTGGAATTTTCTCAACCTCAGTGGGGCAAGAGGTACTACTGAAATGGTGACCGAGCGCCCCCTGTGGAAAGGGAGAGGCACTGTCAAAACGACCCAATGAGTTAATCTAAGAGTGTCAAATGGCGAGAGAGAATCCAGCATTATGCCTATAGCATCCTTTCTCAGTCTAGGAGTCTCTTTTGACCGTAGCAAGGTGAGGTGTAACCGGTTAGTTTAGCCAACGAAACGAGTGAACGTTAAATGTATTACACAAGAGAGTAGGCTGGCAATTCCACCGTAGATGGGAGAGCCAGTTGCAGCCGGCATCCCAGCATCGTCGGGTGCCAGCAACAAGAGTGAGGGGGTTTGAGTACCTGCCTCAGTGGCCATAGTACATTGAAATCAGGGGGTCAAGGTTAGGCCGTGGTCAAGCCACTGTTACCCTTCCTACGTCCCTAATTAGTGGAATAAGTCCTGATAACCTAGTAGCGCCTGCTGCGAATTCGTCTTGACAGGCATGAGCTAGCTTATTTGGTGCCTCATGGCCAGTGTTGGGAGTAACGCGTTTTGCAGAAACAAGTAATATAACAGTTCGTGTTACTCCAATTGGAACAGTATTACAGTTACTGATCAAAGAAATGAGTTGTTACGTTTACTATCATTCCCTTCCTATTACGGTTATAGATCAAAATGAATATCTCTGATGATAATTCCCTCTGTTGAAGCAATGTAAAATATATATATATATATATATATTTATATATTTTTAAATCCCCGCCCCAGATTCTAATTGTTTCCGTCTGTCACGTTCTGACCTTAGTTCCTTTGTTTTGTCTTTGTTTTAGTTGATCAGGGCGTGAGTTGGGTGGGCAGTCTGTGTGTTTTTCTATGTTGGGGTTTTGAGTTTGGCTTAGTATGGTTCTCAATCAGAGGCAGCTGTCAATCGTTGTCCCTGATTGAGAATCATACTTAGGTAGCCTGGGTTTCACTTTTGGGTTGTGGGTGTTTGTTTTCCGTGTGTGTGTTTGTTGCCACACGGTACTGTTTCGGTTTCGGTCGTTTCACGTTTATTGTTTTGTAGTGTTCAGTTTATGTCTTTAAAATAAACGTTATGGACACTTACCACGCTGCGCATTGGTCCTCATATCCTTCTCGCTACTCCTCCTCAGAAGAGGAGGAAGAATGACGTTACACCGTCCTCTCACCAAGTTCCTGTTTACACACGCACACACTACAACTAACTTCTTTAGTGAGGGAGATGAAACATGTGCTTTCTCAGTGTGCAAGTATTCCCATTACTTTGATTTGGTAGGACCAGTGTTGGGAAAAGCTACTCTGAAAATATAGTTTACCAAGATACCATTTATTTTACAATGGAAGAAGTTCAGCTACACTAAAGCGTCCTTTTAAAAACTATAGTTCACTGAACTAAAGTTACTTTGAAAAAATTGCTCACTGCATCCAAACTACTTCCTGAAAAATAACCGTATGGCGGTCTGAACTGTCATATACTTCAAATTGCACAAACAGATCACTTTGGGGTAAAATGTTAACAGAATGTGTATTTTAGCCTATTCAACACAACAGCTAGGTTTCAAGTGAGAATTATAGACACGTTTGAAGCCAAAAAAGAAAGGAAATTAGTGCACCCATATTTTATTAGATTTTTGCAAAACAAAGTAGTGTGTAGTTCCAGTAGTTAGATGGACTGCAACATGACAAAAAGTAATGAACTACTGAAAACCTTATTTAAATATGAATCTAGTTCAACTACTACCAAGCTACTGCAGAATGTACTTAAATTACTAGTTGAATTACATGTAGTTCATTACTCCACAACACTGGGTAATAGCCTAGCTAGTAAGCACAATGTTAGCCGGAGGAAGCTAGCACTTTGTTAGTTTTGCAATAAGCAGTGAAGCTAGGGCAGTTGGTCTAGTCAATGTGTTATGGCTGGGTGTGGGCTGAGTTAACGAGAGAGAGCGCTAATAATTCTACCCTTTCCGGTGGTGAGCTACCCAGGTTCCCTAAGCCATGCAGCTAAGCTAGCCAAGTTTCAGTATCAAGCCGTGTGACACTAGCTACCACAGGAGACAAAGGGAAGGGAAAAAAACGAATTTACCCGAAGCAAAAACTATCCTTTCGATAGTCACCCATCACAGAAGATGAGAGCTGAAAAACCTGCGTACGGCGGCTGTGAATAACTGAACAGGAAAACAGATCAAGTCGTGCTGAGGAGAGCTTAGGTTATTTATAATAAGGGTTACATGGAGAGAGAAAATCGGACATATCTGAAATGAAAATGGATGGCCCTCCATTCAGCAAAATATTTTGGATCTAAACCCTCCCTGAACACGTGAAAAACAACTAGTGACCCTCTATATCCAAAACAATAATTAAAACAAAGTAGATAGCAGAGAACATGTCTCCCATTTACCCTTACTTCTTGGGTAGACCAGAGCCTTAGATATGCAGTTTTAGAAACTGTTCTTCGTCCTGTTATTACATACCAAAACGTGAGTTTTTTTTAAAGCATACAGAGCTGCAGGCCAGAAGGTTGTGGGTTCACAGACCACAATGGACAAGGGTAGGGTTGGAAAGATCTCCTTCATAGTAAAAGCATGAATCTAGCATGGTATTTGCAGGTCCGAGGAAAAAAATCCTGTTATAAACATTTCATGCAATTCTACGTAATTTGACATATTTAGTGGAATCTTTTTTTAATACCACACAAATGACCAGAATTACATGCTAAGCATGGACAGAGAGATAGGCCTATGTGTTCATCTTATCATATTTCTACAATGCCAAATCAGTGTGTCTTGTTTGCAATGAAACTGCCCCTGTTTGCAAATAATAACATCTGAGGCATCATTAGTAATCTGAACATGGTACTTTCAAAAGTTAGGCCTACTTTTCCAACCCAGACAGTGAGCGTTTAAGCAACAACAACAACGACAAAATCTTTGAATGTACAGAAAGTTAATAGCTTAAATCAATTGATAGTGACAGAATTAGATTACGTCCCTAGCAAAGTCAGCCTTTGAATGTCAAAGAAACAAAACAATGATATCCCATATGCATCGGAGTCACGTCTTTCCTGGGTATTTTACAGCTTGTTTCTAGCATAAAGCATCATGGACCAAAGCGCTGTTATAGATCGATTTATATTATGGGATCCATTATATTCATCTCCAACATCTTAAGCTAACAAGGGGTAGGTCTGTGCTTTTTTGACATTTTCTTGAAGAAGAGGTAGGTCTATGGCAGACCCTCTCATAACCCCTCAATTGGAGTCTTGGTTTTTAACTTAACAGACCTTCATTGGCCTGGAGGAAGGCTATTTAAAAAGAGTGCATGGCGGATTGTTGAATTTACAGACAAATTTGCCTACTTTCAGCACCATGAGCTGTTCATTTCCGATTGATTTCAAGTTTCAGTACCACAATGTAAATTACTCAAATCTGGCTTATTGTGAGATCGGTACCTCTGATAAATACATAATGGGCATGGAAACATTGTTTTGAATAAAAAATCTATGATAGTAGTAGCAAGCTGTCAAAGCAGAGCAGACCGGGCTCAGGGTTGGAATATCGATTGTGGTGTGTAATGCAGCTATCTTAGAAATATAACTTTGCTCTGGGCTTCTCCGAGCATACACTTCATAGCCTATAGCGTGTAGATCATTTGATTGACACCACACTAAATAGCCTATAGGTGCAATTGATATTGCGTGCCCAGCGGAGAATCAGAGGTGACGGGCGGCATCGTGCACACACCGATATATAGCCTGATAAGCAACTAATTTTAAAAAACTATTGAAATGTCATTACGTGTCCCTCCCCTGGACTAGATTAAAAAAAATACTAAACAATCCCCTTGACTGAAATTTTAAAAAGCATGACCCTCCCCCATTTTCCTCCAGGTAACCATTCTGTAAATTTCGATCTGTCCCTTAGAGTAGTACTTTTCGTGAAGAACATAGGTGAGAATTATCAGATGGTGGGTGAGTGGCTCCTTATAATGAGGGGAGGGGATCACCTCATTCGCCACTGGTCCTGTCTCTCTCCGATAGACGTGTGATTGGTTCTTCAAGCTTCTAACGAACGCAAGCTATCGAAACAAATAATCGAAGGGGGGGGGGCGTTCGTCATGTCCCAATGTCCCAACAAGTCAGCCCGATAGAGCCCAGGTGCCCAATGCCAACTTGGTCCAGTCCTCTCTCTCTCTCTCTCTCTTTACCCCACACTTAACATCGCTCCCTCTGTTTACATCTCCCTCTTCTCCTCCTCTCTTACAGTTTCTACATGGTGATCTAATCTGTCAGCGGGGATGACAGAGCAAGCAGGACTTGAAGGGCTTCGGTGTGTCACGAATCAACCCCTTCCCTCTTCCTCCTCACCCCCTCTCCCCTCCTACTCCCCCCCCCATCCCTCCTCCCCCTCTGTTGAGCAAGATGAGACTCGTTACCGTGCCTCTGCTGTCCTCTCTGGCACTAGTGTCTGTGTTTATGTGTATCTGTGTGTGTGCGTCACAGAGTGTCAGTGTATAATGTAACAATACTAATGTAACAGTAATGCAGGTACATGAGAAGGAAGTACCTGATAGTAAAATGACTCAGGCAAGAGGGTGGGTTTAATTAAACAATCTCAGTGTTGTCAGTGCAGTGTGTTCTTTGAGAAGGACATGTCTCAGCCATCTTGACAAAAATAGAAGGAAAACAAATATGCTACGGGACTAAAAATGTCACTGTTTTCCTCCCCACTGTGTTTCTGCCATGACATGAAAATCCTGTGTTGTGAAATTGAAGGAGAGGAAGAATAACATGTGTGTACATTGATGAGCTCTCTGCACATGGCCCCCAACCTTTTCCTCTCTGCTCCCCATGAACTCTTGTTTTCAGGCAGGGCCACTACCAAGCAAATGGATGGAAGATTAAATAAGGGATAAGAGCAGTCCATCCTGCCTAAAATGGCTGCACTTATCCATGTGTGTGGGCATGTGCCTGGGAGTGTGTACTAGCCTGGGGATGTTGTGGGTGTACCAACCTCACTTTGAGGGCGCCTACTCTTCATCCTGTTTACAAACAAGAAAACGCGGCTATGTTTGACAGTGGAGGCTGGTGGGAGGAGCTATAGGAGGACGGCTCATTGTAATGGCTGGAATGGCACAAAAAGGAACGGAGTCAAAGATGTGGTTTCCATATGTTTGATGTGTCTAATACAGTTCCATTGATTCCATTCCAGCCAATACCATGAACCCATCCTCCTATAGCTCCTCCCGCCAGCCACCACTGATGTATGATCACATTCACACGCGCAGCTGCAGACTACTATAGAGAGACCTGCAGTATTAAATCTTTATCTGAGACTCTACAGACACAGATACAAACACAGGAGGCAGATGGTTACAGTCCAAGATGTTTAATAACAATCCAAAAAGGGGTAGGCAAAAGGTCAAAACCTGTTCAGAGTTCCAGAGGTACCGAATGGCTGGCAGTCTTGAGGTCAGGTCAGGCAGAATGGTCAGGCAGGCGGGAATGGAATCCAGAAAAACAGGCAAAGGTCAAAATCGGGAGGACTAGTAAAAGAATAGAAAAGCAAGCGCACGGGACACCATGCTGGTTGACTTGAACATACAAGACGAACTGGCACAGAGAGACAGGAAACACAGGGATAAATACACTGGGGAAAACAAGCGACACCTGGAGGGGGTGGATACAATCACAAGGACAGGTGAAACAGATCAGGGCGGGACAAATCAGTTCATGTCAGTCCAGCTCACAAAGACAGAGACCCAGTCACTGACTGATCCTGGATTTACTAAGTAGAAAGGAAAGAAAGACAGATACTATACGTTGCTAAGTTTCTCTGTCTTGCACACACACACTAGCCTTTTGGGAACCTAAGTGAGATTTTGATCCATTAAGCCTGGCTTGCAGTCGGCCTTCCAATTCATCCCAAAAGTGTTTGATGGGGTTGAGGTCAGGGCTCTGTGCAGGCCAGTCACCTTCTTCCACACCGATCTCAGCAAACCATTTCTGTATGGATCACGCTTTGTGCAGGGGGCATTGTCATGATGAAACAGGAAAGGGCCTTCCCAAAACTGTTGCCACAATGTTGGAAGCACAGAATCATCTTTAATGTCATTATATGCTGTAGCGTTAAGATTTCTCTTCACTGGGGCCTAGCCTGAACCGTGAAAAACAACCCCAGACCATTGTTCCTTCTCCACCAAACTTTACAGTTGGCACTATGCATTCGGGCAGGTAGCGTTCTGCTGGCATCCGCCAAACTCAGATTTGTCCGTCAGACTGCCAGATGGTGAAGCATGATTCATCACTCCAGAGAACACGTTTCCACTGCTCCAGAGTCTAATGGCGGCGAGCTTTACACCACTCCAGCCGACACTTGGCATTGCGCTTGGTGATCTTAGGCTTGTGTGCCGCTGCTCTGTCATGGAAACCCATTTCATGAAGCTCCCGACGAACAGTTCTTGTGCTGACGTTGCCTCCAGAGGCAGTTTAGAACTGGGGAGTGAGGTGTTGCAACCAAAGACAGACGATTATTACGCACTATACGCTTCAGCACTCGGCGGTCACGTTCTGTGTGGCTTACCACTACTTGGTTCGGGTCTCCGTTTTGACTTGGTGGGAGATCTGTCGACGTGCCCTTGGGCACCCTGGTTGCTCCTGTGGGTTGCTCTGGATGGGAGTCTGTTAGATTGTAATGTAATTTAAATGTTGAGCCGTTGTTTCTCCTAGACGTTTCCACTTCACAATAACAGCACTTACAGTTGACCAGAGCAGCTCTGGCAGGGCAGAAATTTGACAAACGGACTTGTTGGAAAGGTGGCATCCTATGATGGTGCCACATTGAAAGTCACTTCAAAGGACCATTCTGTTGCCAATGTCTGTCTATGGAGATCACATGGCTGTGTGCTCTATATTATATACACCTGTCAGCAACAGGTGGCTGAAATAGCCGAATCCACTAATTTGAAGGGGTGTCCACATACTTTTGTGTATATATAGTGTATGTGATTGGATGTATAGACATTATGAACAGTATGTGGATAGAATATATTGTCTATCTGAAGAATACGTAGGATATAATAGTATATCTACAGCAATAGTTGAATAGGATGGCCTTGACTAGAGTACAGTATATACATATGAAATAAGTAAACAGTATGTAAACATTATTAAAGTGACCAGTGTTCCATGTCTATGTACATAGGACAGCAGCCTCTAAGGTGAAGGGTTGAATAACCGAGTGGTAGCCAGCTAGTGACCATGACTTAAGTTCAGAGCAGGGTACTGGGTGGAGGCTGGGTAGTAATGCCTATTTAACAGTCTGATGACCATGAGATAGAAGCTGTTTTTCAGTCACTCGATCCCAGCTTTGATGCACCTGTTTTGACCTTTCCTTCTGGATGATGGCTCGGGTGGCTGAGGTCCTTGATGATCTTCTTGGCCTTCCTGTGACACCAGGCACTGTAGATGTCCTGGAGGGCAGGCAGTGTGACTCCGTTGATGCGTTGGGCAGTTGCCGTACCAGCCCGACAGGATGCTCTCACAAACTTTTACAGATGCACAATTGAGAGTCTTGGGGGCCAAGCCAAATTTTTTCAGCCTCCTGAGCCTTGATGATCGAGTTGGAGGCTGTACTCCCTGTTCATGCAGTCATAGGTGAACAGCGAGTACAGGAGGGAGCTTAGCACGTACCCTTGTTGGGCCCCTGTTTTGAGGACAAGTGTAGTGGAGGTGTTGTTGCCTACCGTTTAGCACCTGGTGGCAGCCAGTCAGGAAAGTCCAGGACCCAGTTGCACAGGGCGGGGTTCAGACCCAGGGCCCCAAGCTTCATGATGAGCTTGGAGGGTACCATGGGTACCATGGAGGGTACCAGGCTGAGCTGTAGTCAATGAACAGCATTCTTACATAGGTATTCCTCTTGTCCAGGTGGGATAGGGCAGTGCGATGGCGATTGGATCATCCGTGGATATATTGGGTCTATATGCAAATTGCAGTGGGTCTAGGGTATCAGGTAAGGTGAAGGTGATATGATCCTTAACTAGCCTCTCCAATTACTTCATGATGACAGAAGTTATTGATACGGGGCAATAGTCATTTAGTTAATTTACCTTTGCTTTCTTGGGTACAGGAACAAGGGTGAACATGCAGACTGGGATAGGGAGAGATTGAATATGTCCATAACATTCTGATTGGTCAGACCAGCATTGAATAGACCTTAGCACGAGTACTCCCTGTTTGAGTTTCTGCCTATATGAAGGGTGGAGCAGAATGGAGTCGTGATCTGATTTGCCAAAGTGAGTAACAATGGTCAAGAGTTTTTGAAGTGCCACTACTACAGGCAATGTGTTGACAGAACTTCGGTAGTGTTTTTCCCCCCTTTTTTTCAAGTCCCCAGCTACAATAAATGCAGCCTCAGTTTCCAGTTTGCACAAAGCCCAGTGTAGTTCCTTGTGAGCCGTCATGGTATCGGCTTGAGGGGGAATATACACGGTTGTGACGATGACCAAAGAGAATTCTCTCGGGATGTAATGCGGTCGATATTTGATTGTGAGGTATTCTAGGTCGGGTGAACAAAATAACTTGAGTTCCTGTACGTTACCGCAATGAGTCGTTAATCATGTAAACTGAGGCTGCATTTATACCTCCGCCTTTCTTCTTCCCGAAGGGTTCTTTATTCCTATCTGCGCGATGTACTGAGAACCAAGCTGGGTGTATGGACGGGGACAGTATATCTGTAGAGAGATATGATTCCGTGTAACAGAATGTTACAGTCCCTGATGTTTCTCTGGAAGGAGATCCTCGCCCTGAGCTTGTCTACTTTATTGTCCAGGGACTGAACATTAGTGAGTAATATACTTGGAAGCGGTAGATGGTGTGCACACATGCCTCCCGAGTCAGACAAAAAGTCAACTCCAAATAGCTCTCCTCTCCTGGTGGCGTCTTAGATAAGTTCAATCACCTTGGTGGGGTACGAACAAAAGATCCAATTCAGGAAAGTCGTATTTCTGGTCGAAATGCTGGTGAGTTACCGCCGCTGTGAAATCTGAAAGTTATTTCTGGCTGTATGTAATGATGCAAGAAACGTTCTGAGATGATAACGTGAGAAATAACACACACACACACACACACAAATACTGCAAAGTTGCTTAGGAGCCAGAAACAGAGTGGCCGTGTCTATCGGCGTCATCTTACTAATCTAAAGATTGTTAGCTGACATGGCTAATTGAGTGACTGTCAGTGACTGACATAAGAGAAACATTGCCAATGCACAACCAAGTTTGGGGGCCAGCTAGAGCTCTAAGTGACCTCTTATGTTGTTTATGCCTGGAACCGGCCCTGCAGCAGGGACACACACAGGCACTATAATAATTATGATAAGTGTACCATATTACGCATTTGATCGCAAAAAAAAAAATACTGTGTAGTTTACCAATAATGGTCTGATGGTAAAGTGGACATACTTGGTATTCATATCCAGAAAGAAGGAAAAGATCTCACCAAAATACATTTTAATAGAAAATGTGCAAAAATAGATAAGATCTTGCTTCCATGGAAAGGTAAATCCATGTCTATTTCTGTAACAAACACCCTGATTAATTGCCTACACCGAACTTTATTTTTAAAAGTATATAAGCAAAAGATATTCACTTTATTTGGAATGGACAGCCAGACAAAATTAAACGGGCCTATTTATATAATGAATATGAATTCGGAGGGCTGAAATTAATAAATATTAAAGCATTGAAGCATTAAAGCATCTCAATAAAGTCTTCAGTCATACAGAATTTGTACTTAAATCCAAACTGGTTTTTACAGCAGGTTAGTAATGGCTCACCCCATGTTCAAAAATTGCCTTTTTCCCTTTATTCAGATTAAAACTTCTCACTTTCGGTTATTTGAAAATGAAAAAATATCCGGAATATCGCTATTTTTAAAATAAACTATGGAAAGCTGGTAGCAATTTCAGTTTAATCCACCAGAAAACATAAATATTACAACACATATTATGGTTCAAATGTAATTTAAAACATTAAAAAAATATTTTAAAAAATGTCATATTTGTTAGTAATATCATAAATACGACTGGTGGAGTTAGGTCACACACGCAGTTTACAAAAATACAGTGCATTCGGAAAGTTTTCAGACCCCTTTACTTTTTCCACATTTTGTTACGTTACAGCCTAATTCTAAAGTTGATTAAATATTTTTTTCCCCTTCGTCAATATACACACAATACCCCATAATGACAAATCAAAAACAGGTTTTTAGAAATGTGTGCAAATGTAAAAAAAAATGTAAACTGAAATATCACATTGACTTAACTATTCAGACCCTTTACTCAGTACTTTGTTGAAGCACCTTTGGCAGCGATTACAGCCTGGAGTCTTCTTGGGTATGACACTACAAGCTTGGAACACCTGTATTTGGGGAGTTTCTCCCATTCTTCTCTGCAGATCCTCTCAAGCTCTGTCAGGTTGGATGGGGAGCTTCGCTGCACTGCTATTTTCTCTCCAGAGATGTTCGATCGGGTTCAAGTTCTGAGTCTGGCTGGGACACTCAAGGACATTCAGAGTCTTGTCCCGAAGCCACTCCTGCGTTGTCTTGGCTGTGTGTTTGGGGTCGTTGTCCTGTTGGAAGGTTAACCCTTGCCCCAGTATGAGGTCCTGAGCGCCCTGGAGCAGGTTTTAATCAAGGATCTTTCTGTACACTGTTCCGTTCATCTTTCCCTCGATCCTGACTAGTCTCCCAGTCCCTGCCGCTGAAAAACGTCCCCACAGCATGATGCTGCCACCACCATGCTTCACCATAGGGATGGTGCCAGGTTTCCTCCAGACGTGACGCTTGGCATTCAGGCCAAAGAGTTCAATCTTGGTTTCATCAGATCAGAGAATCTTGTTTCTCATAGTCTGAGAGTCTTTAGGTGCCTTCTAGCAAACTCCAAGCGGGCTGTCATGTGCCTTTTACTGAGGAGTGGTTTCCGTCTGGCCACTCTACCATAATGGCCTGATTGGTGGAGTGCTGCAGAGATGGTTCTCCCATCTCCAGAGAGGAACTCTGGAGATCTGTCAGAGTGACCATCCGATTCTTGGTCACCCCCTGATTGATCAGTTTGGCCGGGCAGTCAGATCTAGGAAGAGTCTTTTTCCATTTAAGAATGATGGAGGCCACTGTGTTTTTGGGGACCTTCAAGGCTGGAGAAATGTTTTGGTACCCTTTCCCAGATCCGTGCCTCGACACAATCCTGTCTCGGAGCTCTACGGACAATTCCTTCGACCTCATGGCTTGGTTTTTGTTCTGACATGCACTGTCAACTGTAAGACCTGATATAGACAGGTGCGTGCCTTTCCAAATCATGTCCAATCAATTGAATTTACCACAGGTGGACTCCAAGTTGTAGAAACATCTCAAGGATGATCAATGGAAACAGGATGCAGTTCAATTTTCGAGTCTCCTAGTAAAGGATCTGAATACTTATGTAATACTTGTGTTTTTTATTTTTTATAAATGTGCAAAAATGTCATTTTGGGGTATTGTGTGTAGATTGATGAGGGCAATTTTTTTTCTCCATCAATTTTAGAATAAGGCTGTAACGCGTTAAGGGTCTGAATACTTTCCGAATGCACTGCATATGGAAATGTCTGCTCTATTCAAAATTGCAACCAACTGATTGCGGTATTACAGCAAAATTGGAAGAGGCAAGTGGAAGGGGAAGAAGGTAAGGAACTTGTCTGTCGGCCCTACATTGATGAACAAAATTGGTTCAAGAAAACTGTGATAAATAAAAAAGTATGTCAGGACCCAAAAAATTGCCAGCTGCGCCATACAGGTTGCAAAAATAGTTGAGAAGAGATTTTCGATGTGCTAATTCCATGGCACACGGTTTATGAACTGATACACAAAACAATGCTGGATTCAAAACGTATAGTTTTCACAATTGAAATAATTATACGAAATTATTGAAACCAATAGACTGTCATGTATACGTGGGATACAACTACAAATGTGGGATACATATTTTGCTGCAAAGAGACAGAACCATTAGATGTGTTGTTTTGGTACTGCCCATTATGTAGGTTGTTTTTGGTCGCAGGTTCAGAAATTGCTGAAGAATTGTAACATTTACCTGGAGCTAACTCTGCAAACAGCACTGCTGGGTGACTTGAAAAGACATAGTCCATTGATCAATAATATAATAATACTTTTTGTAAAAATATTCATCTTTCATTTACAATCTGTAGAAACTATGAGAATAGAAAGGTTCAGAACCTGGTTTTCAAATGAAGATGGGAAGGGCTGAGGGTAGCTGAAGGTTGGGCCTAAAAACACATTTTAAAAAATAACTCATGTAAATATACAGTGTCCGTAAAATGTATATAGTATGTATAAGCTGGAAGTACAAGCCTAAATATTGTTGTCAATTATTTTACCCCATTTAGGGGAGGGGTGGTAGGATTAGGGTACATTAATAAAGAAGGAAAAATATATATTTGAAATATATATATATATGGGTGATTGGAAATAATGCAGACAATTATATTAATAGAACCCACAATCTATCTGCAATATTAAAACTGATCCACCCCCTAAACATGAAAAAAAAAAACACAGGCAGACACAGAATACTCTGACCCTCTTTTCTACTCCATTAGGAAGCATCTGTTGTTTCTCAACCGTCAAGCCTCGAGGCAGTCCTGGGATCAGGCTCTGGTGGTGGGGCCGAGAGAGAGGCCTGTGTGTGTGTGTGTGGGGGGGGTGCTTGATATTAAGAGTAAATAGAAATAATTTGGCTTGAACCCCAAAAAGTTCTGGCTTGGATTCCCTGGATGTCCTGCTCATAAACCCTGCACAGACCCCATCTCTGACGGCATCCTGGGCCAACATCCAGCCCCAACACCCATCCCCACAGCCCCTCCTGCAGCCTGCTCTCAGATCAGACCAGATAGCTGTCTTGTATGATGAAGCTGCGGAGCACCCCTCCATTCAGAGCCCCTCTTTCCTATACCTGCACATCGTCACACAGACAGCACGCCGCTCATCAGCACCTTGTACCCTTTCACAAGCACACGGGTTTACCTTTCAAGACGTAATGGTTTAAAAACACCCCTCACATTGTTTACATCTGTCTGCTTTTCTGCAAGCAAAGTGTGTGGGGGTCGTGGGGGGTGCAGAATGGGGACGAGTCCCTGCTTTTCTGCAAGCAAAGTGTGTGGGGGTCGTGGGGGGTGCAGAATGGGGACGAGTCCCTGCTTTTCTGCAAGCAAAGTGTGTGGGGGTCGTGGGGGGTGCAGAATGGGGACGAGTCCCTGCTTTTCTGCAAGCAAAGTGTGTGGGGGTGGGGGTGCAGAATGGGGGGGCTTTTCTGCAAAGTGTGTGGGGTCGTGGGGGGTGCAGAATGGGGACGAGTCCCTGCTTTTCTGCAAGCAAAGTGTGTGGGGGTCGTGGGGGGTGCAGAATGGGGACGAGTCCCTGCTTTTCTGCAAGCAAAGTGTGTGGGGGTCGTGGGGAGTGCAGAATGGGGGCGAGTCCCTGCTTTTTAACACTTGTCTGTTGACTTGACTTTGAGAGGGGAAGCAAAGGGCAGCAGCGGGGAGAGAACACCGCAAAGAGAGGTAGGGGGGTGGGAAGAATGTAAAAAGATAGAGCGGGAGTATGTCAAGGATCAAGTAAAGCAGTGTAAGACACAGGCTTGACAAGCAAACAGTCTCGTTATCAGACAAAACAGTCTTAGCTGCTGCTTAGCCACCTTGGAACATTATATTTATCTACTTGCTGAGATGAGCACACACTGAGACATGGTCTTGTTGAACCACCAAACTACACAGGCAGGTAACTATGTAATTACCATTCTACAACCTGGATCAGCCTTTTGAAATTCAGGCCTTAGACTGACACGGGACATATATCTCTACGTCCCTGACAGTCTGGGGAATGCGGATGGTGTCCCTGTATCTGTGCAGCTGTGACTGACACGGTGAGTTTGAATGAGGTGGGGAGAGGTAGCCTGGTCTCATAGGCTAGACATAACATAGTAAATGTAAATCCGGGACACTCAAATTAGTATGATATGTTTGGTATGGTTACATAAGACACATGGTTACTTTAAAACGTTTACTGCAGTGGGCTAAATCAGGGTCACACAGAGTGATTATTGGTAGTCGTGAGAGTCTCACCTTTGCACAGAGGGGTCATATTAATGTGTAGCACAAACTCTTCGGACGCTCCAGACAGAAGTTGGCAGATCCGCGGTACCGACTTCAGATGAGTCCCAAGATGCTTGTGGGGGTCGTAGAGCAAAACGGAACACCATCATGAGAGTCTCATCTTTCCATAGAGGGGTCATAATAGTTTTTATGGCCAAACCATTCGGATTTTACCGACGATTTTGTGAGAAGTTGGATTTTCGGGATGTCTCATGGTCTGACAAACTTTTCACCGCAGATGCAGAAGGGCGACATGGGTGGATGTGGTGGATTGAGATGCATCCAGTGCACAAAAAAACCCAGATCTCTCTAGTTTAAATTGACAGATATTTATATGAAACGTAACATATCATGCTAAATGGATTGTTGCGGATTTACATCCAGAATAATACGAAATGCTCTGAGACCAGGTTGGAAAAGAAGAGCTGCTGTCTGTCAGAATGCTGGCAAAGCAGCCCTGCAGGGGAGACACACACACACAACACAAATCAATGTGACTGACATCTGGAGGCCTCAGGAAAGGAAAGGGAAATTTCTCCCAAGGTCAGTTTCACCAAGGTCACCTCAGATTCTGAGCTGCTGAGCAACAGCTGACATGAGAGAGACGGAAAGACAACCCAGACCAAATTGACTCCTTCATTTATTATGCTGCAAACTGGTGAATGGATTCCAATCTAGCATGGCCATTTAGTGAGTGGAGCAAAAAGTGTGCTTTAGGAGAGAGGTAAAGAGTGAGTGAGAGAGTGGGAGAGCAAGAGAGACAGAAAGAGAGAGCGAGAGAGATGAGCAAAGAGGGAGTGAGAAAGAGAGAAGGAGCGTGAGAGAGAAAGAGCAAGCGAGCTAGAGAAGGAGAGAGTATTTAAGTGTTTAATTAGGAAACGTTCCTGGGTGAATTCGGCTCTTTGACGTTTCCGCAGCACACAGCTGTCACCATGGAAACCACACTCAGAGCGGCTAGAGAGAAGGAAGGGAGCGAGTGTGGGAGAAACCAGCAGAATGGAGAGCGGAGAGAGAATGTGTATGAGAGAGATACAGGGACAGGGAAGGAGAGAGGAAGGGAAAGAGAGAGAGAACTATCGGGCGGTTGTAGTCTGACAACTGCACCACTTCATAACACAGCTGTTCATGAAGGAGAGGACGGAGAGGGGGGAGCCTTGGCTGGGCTGTGCTGTGCTGAGCCTGCTGGGAAACACTGCAGCAGCACCATCTCTGAGTGGGGGAGAGGAGAGAACACCAGCACTGGGCATGCTCCACTTTCAAGGCCAGCAAGAAAATGAGATTTCAGCTCTTTAGTCTCTTGGCTCACTCGGCTCTCTGCCTCCATCTCATCTTCCATCTGTCAGTTCAGTCTTTATAACTACATCATACCACTAGCCCTCTCCATCTCCTGGAAATGGCTCTATAATAAATGAAAATGGACTGATTTATCTATTAATTGATTGATCTAATGGTGGATTGATTGATGAAGACATGTCTCCCTCTTATGGCCCAGCGGCTGACTCGTCTAGTGACAGAGACTGGGCTGTAAGAGAAGAGATGGGCATAGCAACACAGCAGCCAATAGGGCGTGCTACTGCAATAACAGGGCAACAGAGCATCCTCACACAAACACACACAGAGACACAGATTCTTGCGCAGCTAACCTTGTTCGGACATACAATTCATCCCATTCAAAATCCTATTTTCCTTAACAACTAACCCATACCCTTACCCTAACCCTAACCTTAACCTAAAAGCCTAACCCTAACTCCTAACCCTAGCTCCTAACCCAAAATCTAATTCTAACCCTAACAGTAATTCTAACCTTAACCCTAAACCCCCTAGAAATAGCATGTGACCTTGTGGGGACTAACAAAATGTCCCCAGTTGGTCAAATGTTTGTTTGTTTACTATTTTCATGGTGACAGGGTGCTACACCTTACTGTAACTAGTGATAAGACACAGATGACATCACTGACTAGAGATTTACGCCCCAGCCTCGCCTACCCATCTGCCTCTGGGGGTTTGATGGTCCGCCGGCCCAAGCCACACCTACCCTGTTAGGAAGGCACCCTCACCTCTTTCTGACAAATCACTGGACATTCACTGACCCCTCTATCAGTGCTCTGTCAGAACTACAGTGTGTGTGTGTGTGTGCGTGTGAGTGTGTGTGCGTGTGTCTGTCTGTCTGCGCGTTCTGGTGCATGCGTGAGTGCTTAAAAGTAGTGTGTATGGGTATGAGCGTTTACTCAGTGAACCTTTTTTTGTCTGGATGTGTACGGTTACACTTTGACCACAGAATACAGATATTCAAGAGGAGGATGTCAATTGCCAGTTAACATTTTGTTTTTGAATGATCATTTTCTGCTTGTTGAGGATGTTGACAATAAACAGTTTGAACCAGCAGTGCACTACTGTATGTGTGGGCAACTGCGGGTCTGCTTGACCAGACCGTCGTCTCAGGGGGTTAACCATCAATCCTTAGGAGTCTATTGATGCACCCATGTGCCAATCTAAGTAACATAATAAAACAAATCCCCATCAAATGACAGTTGATGCCCCCCCCACCACCACCACACACAAACACACACACACACACTCCTCTTTCTCTCCCCTACCATCTCAGATCAACTCCAGTCTGAGAGATACAGAGGCCTGGCTACCTGGGTGTGTGTGTGGGGGGGATTGCTGTTGTGATAGAAGCAGAAGGAGATCTATTCTTTTTTCTGCTCTCTCACTCGCTCACCAAGATAAACAGACAAACACTCTCCCACATACTCTCGCAGTTTAACAAACACACTCCCACATAGGCCAAGGCCTTCACACAAACACATATGGGGGCTCTCACCAGAGAGCAACACATACTCTATCCAAGTACCCTCAGACCCGCATGGCTGTACACGTCCTCTTACAGCCAAACGCAAAGACAGTAACACTCACACACTCACACATACATAGATGCATAGGAGGTCCGTCCATGTACATATAATTAAACCTGTATGTACACACAGCCACAAATTCCTTGGACAAACTGGACATTTTTGATTTACTGTAAAAGTGCAGCTGTAGTCCAGAATGTATTCTGTTTTTCTGGCCGGAGAGTTCCCATTAGTCATGTCAATAGCATGAAATCTGGACTGAATTTATTTACATGTCGGTGTATCACAGCCAAGGAGCTATAAAACTGGGAGTTATTTGAACTGACAACAGTGTCAAGTTGAGAAACATGGGAACAGGTCTAGTTCTTATCAAACCCCCCCCCCCCCCCCCACACACACACACAGCTCCGAAACCACACACAGACGTCCGCTCTCCGCTTCGCATTCTTCACATCAAATCAAATTCCTCACGCGCTCTCAGCTCATCCTTAATCTCCAGAATGTGCTCGGAGAACAGCACAAACATGTCACAGTGAAGAAGCTGCAGAAAGCCTCTCTCTCGCTCTCCCTCCCTCTCTCTCCACTCCTCTCCACCGAGAGGGAGAGCTCCCCACTCAAAATATTTGCATTTCTGTTTTTGCCTCTCTGAGCCCAGCTTTGCCTTATCGAGGGGTCTCTCGCTTATCTCTTTGTTTATTTTTCACCGATGCAGACCTTTCCTGTGTGGGCCAGGAGTATGGTCTGGAGACGTAGCGTGAAGGGGCCTTAGATACAGCGAACAGGGGGGGTAATACGAGACCGGGGGTAGGAGTGTGGACGCTGACAAGGGTGCCAGGACACCCCAGCCCCGCTCTGCTCTGGGATCTGACAGACAAGGCTGACAGGAAGCCGGGGCTGCGGCTGGGCCGTCTCACAGCGACAGGCAGACAGCTCCGACACACAACACTCTCCCCTTGCAGGCGCTCCAACAACAGCACAGCACCATGCCCATATCAGCTACACTGAGGAACCAATCCACAGAGCCATGGACATTCCATCCAAACCAGCAGCACGGAGGCAAAGCAGCACGGAAATGGCACACTACTTTTCCCTCCGTTCATTCATAGCTGTATTGCCCATGTAGGCAGAATCTCTGGCCCTGCCAACAAG
Source organism: Oncorhynchus nerka (assembly GCF_034236695.1). Lineage (NCBI taxonomy): Eukaryota > Metazoa > Chordata > Actinopteri > Salmoniformes > Salmonidae > Oncorhynchus > Oncorhynchus nerka. The sequence goes on from NC_088405.1 coordinate 51,759,612, forward strand.
GGAGTGAGTCAGCATTGGGTTAGTTATGGGGAGCCTTAGAACCATACTGTTACTGTATCTAAAAAAATGTACCCACCTGTTCCCTAGCCAGCTATATTTCAGCTCGGTTCAGTATAGTAGTGGAGAAAAGGTACATTTTCTCACAATATGCCAGCAGGAAAATAACCAGAAACGCTGTTAAATGCGGCAACAGTCACCAGGTACACATCGAAACGTAATCAGACCCCTTCACTTTTCCCACATATTCTTACATTACAGCCTTATTCTAAAATGGATTGAATACTTTTTTCCCTCATCAATCTACACACAATACCCCATAATGACAAGGCGAAAACAGGTTTTCAGAAATGTTTGCAAAAAAACAAAACAATTGAAAACAGACCCTTTGCTATTAGACTCAAAATTGAGGTCAGATGCATCCTGTTTCCATTGATCATCCTTGAGATGTTTCTACAACTTGATTAGAGTCCACCTGTGGTAAATTAAATTGATTGGACATGATTTGGAAAGGCAAACACACGTCTATATAAGGTACCACAGTTGACAGTGCATGTCAGAGCTAAAGCCAAGCCATGAGGTCGAAGGAATTGTTTGTAGAGCTCTGAGACAGGATTGCGTCGAGGCACAGAGCAGGCAGCCAGGCCAAACTGAGCAATCGGGGGAGAAAGGCCTTGGTCAGGGAGGTGGCCAAGAACCCGATGGTCACTCTGACAGAGCTCCAGAGTTCCTCTGTGGAGATGGGAGAAACTTCCAGAAGGAAAACCATCTCTGCAGCACTCCACCAATCAGGCCTTTATGGTAGAGTGGCCAGACGGAAGCCACTCCTCAGTAAAATGCACATGACAGCCCGCTTGGAGTTTGCTAAAAGGCACCTAAAGACTCTCGGACCATGAGAAACAGGATTCTCTGGTCTGATGGAACCAAGATTGAACTCTTTGACCTGAATTCCAAGCGTCACGTCTGGAGGAAACCTGGCACCATACCTATGGTAAAGCATGGTGATGGCAGCATCATGCTGTGGGGACATTTTTCAGCGCCAGGGACTGGGAGACAAGTCAGGATCGAGGGAAAGTACAGAGAGAACCTTGATGAAAACCTGCTCCAGAGCGCTCAAGACCTCAGCCTGGGGCGTAGGTTCACCTTCCAACAGGACAAAGACCTTAAGCACGCAGCCAAGACAATGCAGGAGTGGCTTCGGGACAAGTCTCTGAATGTCCTTGAGTGGCCCAGCCAGAGCCTTGAATTGAACCAGATCAAACATCTCTGGAGAGACATGAAAATAGCTGACAGAGCTTGAGAGGATCTGCAGAGAAGAATGGGAGAAACTCCCCAAATACAGGTGTGCCAAGCTTGTAGCGTCATACCTAAGAAGACTCAAGGCTGTAATCGCTACCAAAGGTGCTTCAACAAAGTACTGAGTTAAGGGTCTGAATACTTATGTAAATGTGATATATCTGTTTTTTTATTTTAATACATTTACAAAAATGACCCAAAAACAGTTTTTTGCTTTGTAATTATGGGGTATTGTATGTAGATCGATGACGAAAGAAAACAATTGAATCAATTTTAGAATAAGGCCGTAAACGTAACAAAATGTGGAAAAAGTCAACAGGTCTGAATACTTCCCGAATACACTGATACGAGGCCCGTTTACTGTCAGTGGGGGCCGTTGAGGTGGTGAGAAGATACATGCCTAGACAATGAGCAGCAAAAGGACACATCCCATGTGTGGTAAATACAGAGGCAATCAAGAGGAAAGGGAAACAGACAGGGTTCACTCTGTGGATCCCCTGTACAAACTAACTCTGACTAGGTTACCATAGGTCTCTATAAGGGGATATCATCCTGCCTTTAAAAGCAATACAACCACACAGCCACCTATAGGACGGAGTGTTATTGATCTGTAGGCTCTGCTACGCTGATAGGTGACGGGGTCAGTGTGTCAGTCTGGGGATCGGCTAGAAACGCAGACACACAGACACAGACACACACACACACACACACACACACACACACACACACACAGCAGCTCTGCTCTCTATCTTTCAACAACAAGCCGAGCAGGGACCAGATGGAAAGAGGGCCTGTTTGTGGAGGAAGATAAACACGATGGTGCAGCCAGTCCAGTCCACTCCAGATTACAGCAGCTGAATAATGAGGTGGAGCCACGGGTGGAGGGAGAGAATGAAGAGAGGTGAAATGATACAGTAAACCTCCTGCTCCCTGAAAAAATCTAAATAAAACACACACTCGCTCTTACTTGCTCATTTTACCTTTCAAATAATATCTCTCATTGCATGTATACAAATTCCCCACTCCATTCAAAGGAATGTTCCGGCACAGTAGCTACAGACAGTGAGTGTGTGTGAGAGCAACTGAACCCCAGGACTGAGAGGGAGGGAGGGAAAGAAAAATAAAGAAAAGGACAGGTTGAGGCTAGATAGAGAGGGCAAAGCATAGTCGGCATTGAGGTGTCAGAGAGAAAAGAAAGAGAGAGAGAGCAGAGATTCCAATTATGTCATTGTGGATTGAAAAGCGCTATCTCTTTCTGAAAGACATAAACATCCAGGAATGCTTGCCCTGAATAGGAATTGTTCTGGGGTCCTGATTACGAAAACTCAAGGCTAGCTGTTGATATGCGCATACAAGTCTGTCTCTGTCTGCATGCCATTGTTTTGGCAGATATCTACGGAGAGATATGATGATGCAAAACAGGCAAAGTGCTGTCAAGTCACGGATGTTGACAATTACTGCCAATAAACGCAACAATAAAGATATGAGCAATTAGCACCTACTCCTTGAGCCATGACAGGTTCAGATCCATTCAATAGCATCAATATGGTGGATATCACAAGACCAAGTTAGCAATTCCCCTATTCTGCGTAGAATATATGTTTCATTTGTTTGCTTTCGCCTCCATAAAGAACAAGAGCTGCACCTCCAACTGGAAAGTGTTCCTTTCACTGCTGCAAAGGGGAAACAGAGTTTCATCTCGGTCCACCTCCTGCCACTTCTAACAACAGTCATTCATTCATTTTCAAGCCTTTTCATGTCAATGCACACCTACAAACATACCTGAGGAAACAAGCCCTCTCTCAGGCTATGTGGCGTGTGTGGGGTGAACATGGCCGGACACGTTCCTTAAACACACCGGGAAGCGCCCAACGGGAGTGCCGGCAGCCTCTCTCCTCCGCACGCTGCACACAAACACTGTTGCCCTTCCCATGGTCCTTTGTTCCTGTCGTTTTGTTGGAGTCAAGTTCCTGTCATTGACACTGTCTGCTTCCTCTGAACATCTATCATTACAAGTCAGGAGGACACACAAACACACACACACACACACAGACGCATACGCACACTTGCTTTCATGTCTGCACGGTTATACTAATGCATAGACAACCATTCAAATGTGAATAAACAAGTTCAAGTAAGCACCTTGACACAGACGCATATTAACAAGCATACGCGTACCCACAGGAAATGAAACCGTATTATTCAAAAGGATTAGCACATACTGTATACATGTGTGCATGCACACGCATCATGTGGATGAATGACCCTAAGGTGTTTTCCTTTCCTATTAGATTGATTAGGTCATTACACAATATTGAGTGTGGGAGGGGGGTGATCTGTGTTACTTGCAGAGGTTTACTACATATAGAAATTTAGGTTTCATAACTGGTTTCAGTGAATTGCAACATCGGATTCCATGTCTGTCCGCAATTGAACCGTCACACGGAAGTCTGCTGTTGTTGTTGTTTTCTTTGCATCGCCTTTTGTCAAGACTGATATTCCATATTAGTTAGGCTATATGATGAGCATGAGACGCCAAGACGTCTGACACAAATATTTAACTCACCTTACAGGACATTCAGGCTATGCTTTACAACTTCCTTGATGCATTTCTCCTCGAATTGAGAGACAACATAGCTGCATTATCACTTCTGGAAAACAAAGCCGACTCAAAATGAAAAAAATGCATCGTTAAAGGAAACATTTAATCTGTTTGGCAAAAACAATTGTCTGTGATTGCAGCTTGAGTGAAAGAGCTCAAATATGGAAAATATCATGGTTCTGGTTTTGATAAGCCATTATGAGAGAAAGAGAAAAAGAGTGATGAACTGCCTTGAAGCCGTTTGACCAGGAGAATACAGTCGAAAGCAGAAAGCCACACAGGCAGCAGAAATAACATCAGAGGCTGGAAGACAGAGGAGTGAGAGGAGAGAGAGAGGAGAAAGGAGAGAGAGAGAGAGAGGGGAGAGAAAGAGGGGAGAGAGAGAGGGAAGAGGAGAGAGAGAGAGAGAAAGGAGAGAGGGGGAGAGAGAGGAGAGAGAGAGAGGGGAGAAAGGGGAGAGAGAGAGAGAGAGAGAGAGAGAGAGAGAGGGAAGAGGAGAGAGAGAGAGAGAGAGAGAGAAAGGAGAGAGGGGGAGAGAGGAGAGAGAGAGAGGGGAGAAAGGGAGAGAGAGAGAGAGAGAGAGAGGGAAGAGAGAGAGAGAGAGAGAGAGAGAGAGAGAGAGAGAGAGAGAGAAAGGAGAGAGGGGGGAGAAAGGGAAGAGAGAGAGAGAGGGGAGAAAGGGAAGAGAGAGAGAGGGAGGGAGAAGGGGGAAAGCAGTGAGTGAGTCAGTTATGAAAGGTCACCTACTGTGCTGTCCTTTAGCTGCATGATGCTCCCTGTGAATCTGCCTGACACCTGACTGGCATCTATGGGGATGAGGTCTACTGCAGTGGGGAGGCAGGCGGGCAGGCGGGTGGCCGGGCACACAGAGTAACTGATGAATAGTTGATGAGCGGCTTCCGGGCAGAAAGCGCTGGCTGGGGTAAATCAATTCTCTCAGCTACTCAAACCTCCGGCCCCCAACAAATACACACACGTGCAACATGCATGCGCACGAACGTACACGCACACAGCGGCAATAAATCACAGAAACATGCTCTCTCTCATCCACTTACCTTAATCAATAACACTAGCTTAAATAGACTATAGATAAATGAATCAATATTCTGAAATGGCTACACTAAGTCACGATCACATAAAGTGACTACCACGTCAGCTACTTTTAATAGGCACTAGAGCTGTACATACAGTAGGATTAAATACAGAGTCACCTCTGACTCTAAAGGAACATATTGTGAGACATTCCACGCTGTGCTCACTTAGGTTGATTTAGATATTTGATTCAATATTTCCCTGGCTAGTTTGTGAAGGGAGGGACTGCAGCACAAGATAGCGGAGAATCACTGAATAATTCAAGAGGGAGGGTAAACTTCAGTTGCCTTCGGAAAGCAGCGGGAGACTGGCCAATTAGTCCCAGCAGCCTGGCCAATAAGCATCACACGACCATAGGACACTGACCAATCAGCTTCAAGCTACTGTTGGACATTGTCCAATCATTTCAGGCTGCTGGATGCAGCTAAAACAAAATGAAGGGAAACTAACAGGTAAACATATCCTGGCTACTGTGATAGAACTTCAAGGCTGTTGAGGGATCAACATGATTGACAGCTATTCTAATGCACAGCTGGAGTTGGATGACTGAAGGTTTAGCCAAAAACACACACGTACACAGGCCTAACAAATGGCACATTCTCACACAAACACAACCCTTGGTAAAATCCTCTCTCTGTGTTGCCTTCCATGAACAATATAATATACAGTATACCCCCCCCCCCCAAAAAAAAAGAGTCAATTGAATGTTATTTTTCTAAAATAAATATATGTGTGATTGTGTAAGAGTACAAGCAGCCAACAGCCAGTGAGGTAAGTCCTGTGGCTACAGCTGGATTGTACATGAACTTCGGGTTGGCTCTAGGGCGCAGTTTTGCTGTTGTGTAGACTAGTATTCAAATATGTGGGGCAGGGAAGAAAACAGCTTCACTGACATTCCAGCATGACTCAAATCACTTTTTGGTCTGTTTTCCCCTGGCTGCCAAGAATCCTGATCATATACTGCCTCTATGTGGTGAACGCAAGGCTTTCTTCATTGTCTGTTGAGAATGACTGAGTCGTGAAGATGAAAAGCATAGGTGAAACATGTCAGCTGTCATCAACAACCGTAAGGTCATTTCCTGTTTGTTAAACTGCTAAATATTGACCATATGGACCTGTTATTCTCGACTGCCATTAGCATGCTCTACATGGACATACAGTGCCTATAGAAAGTCTACATCCCCTTGAACTTTGTTTACATTTCGCTGCCTTAAAATGACTTGCAGATGTAACTCATTTTCATGACCATTTTATTAACTCTTAGGGCAACATAGAGTGCCTTTGGAAAGTACCTTTGCCAAATTTGGACCTTTTCCACATTTTGTTACGTGACAGCCTTATTCTAAAATTGAATAAATTATTTTTTCCGAATCATCAATCTACACACAATACCCCATTCTGACAAAGCAAAAACTGTTTTTTAGAAATTTTGCGAAATTATAGAAAATGGAAATATAACATTTACATACAGTCGATGTCGGAAGTTTACATACACCTTCGCCAAATACATTTCAACTCAGTTTATCACAATTCCTGACATTTAATCCTAGTAAAAATTCCCTGTTTTAGGTCAGTTAGGATCACCACTTAATTTTAAGAAAGTGAAATGTCAGAATAACAGTTGAGAGAATGATTTATTTCAGCTTTTATTTATTTCATCACATTCCCAGTGGGTCAGAAATGTACATACACCCAATTAGTATTTGGTAACATTGCCTTTAAATTGTTTAACTTGGGTCAAAGGTTTCGGAAAGCCTTTCACAAGCTTCCCACAATAAGTTGGGTGAATTTTGGCCTTTCCTCCTGACAGAGCTGGTGTAACTGAGTCAGGTTTGTAGGCTTCCTTGCTCACAAACACTTTTTCAGTTCTGCCCACAAATGTTCTATATGATTTAGGTCAGGGCTTTGTGATGGCCACTCCAATACCTTGACTTGTTGTGCTTAAGCCATTTTGCCACAACTTTGGAAGTATGCTTGGGGTCATTGTCCATTTGGAAGACCTATTTTTGACCAAGATTTAACTTCCTGACTGATGTCTTGAGATGTTGCTTCAATATATCCAGATAATTTTCATCCCTCATGATGCCATCTATTTTGTGAAGTGCACCAGTCCCTCCTGCAGCAAAGCACCCACACAACATGATGCTGCCACCCCCGTGATTCACGGTTGGGATGGTGTTATTCGGCTTGCAAGCCTCCCCCTTTATCCTCCAAACATTATGGCCAAACAGTTCTATTTTTGTTTCAACAAACCAGAGGACATTTCTTCATAAAGTACAATCTTTGTCCCCATGTGCAGTTGCAAACTGTAGTCTGGCTTTTTCTATGGCTGTTTTGGAGCAGTGGCTTCTTCCTTGCTGAGCAGCCTTTCAGGTTATGTTGATATAGGACTCGTTTTACTGTGGAAATATATATTTTTGTACCTGTTTCCTCCAGCATCTTCACAAGGTCCTTTGCTGTTGTTCTGGGATTGATTTGCACTTTTCGTACCAAAGTACGTTTATCTCTAGGAGACAGAACGCGTCTCCTTCCTGAGCGGTATGACAGCTGCGTGGTCCCATGGTGTTAATACTTGTGCACTATTGCTTGTACATATGAATGTGGTACCTTCAGGCATTTGGAAATTGCTCCCAAGGATGAACCAGACTTGTGGAGGTCTACAATTTTTTTTGTGGAGGTCTTGGCTGATTTCTTTTGATTTTCCCATGATGTCAAGCAGAGAGACACTGAGTTTGAAGGTAGGCCTTGAAATACATCCACAGGTACATCTCCAATTGACTCGAATTGACTCGAATGATGTCAATTAGCCTATCAGAAGCTTCTAAAGCCATTACATTATTTTCGGGAATTTTCCAAGCTGTTCAAAGGCACAGTCAACTTAGTGTATGTAAACTTCTGACCCACTGGAATTGTGATACAGTGAGTTATAAGTGAAATAATCTGTCTGTAAACAATTACTTGTGTCATGCACAAAGTAGATGTCCTAACCGACTTTCCAAAACTATAGTTTGTTATAACATGAAATTTGGAGTGGTTGGAGTGGTTGAAAAATGTGTTTTAATGACTCCAACCTAAGTATATGTAAACTTTCGACTTCAACTGTAGGTATTCAGACCCTATACTGAGTACTTTTTTGAAGCACCTTTGGCAGTGATTACAGCCTTGAATCTTCTTAGGTATGATCCTACAAGCTTGGCACACCTGTATTTGGGGAGTTTCTTCCATTCTTCTCTGCAGATCCTCTCAAGCTCTGTATTTTTAGGTCTTTCCAGAGATGTTCGATCTGGTTCAAGTCCGGGCTCTGGCTGGGCCACTCAAGGACATTCAGACTTGTCCAGAAGCCACTCCTGCATTGTCTTGGCTGTGTGCTTAGGGTCTTTGTCGTGTTGGAAGGTGAACCTTCGGCCCAGTCTGAGGTCCTGAGCACACTGGAACAAGTTTTCATCAAGGATCTCTCTGTACTTTGCTCTGTTCATCTTTCCCTCGATCCTGACTAGTCTCCCAGTCTCTGCCACTGAAAAATATCCCCACAGCATGATGCTGCCACCACCACCAAGCTTCCGTCTGGCCACTCTACCATAATGGCCTGATTGGTGGAGTGCTGCATAGATAATTGTCCTTCTGGAAGTGTTCTCCCATCTCCACAGAGGAACTCTAGAACTCTAAGTCAATGGGTCTGAATACTTTCCGAAGGCACTGTATGTACCTATGTTTTGTCAACATTTCTCAGACTCAGTAAATTTGGTTTGGGATCATTGATGAACAGTGGTATTTAAACCTGGTCTCTGATTTTCTTTGCAGACTTAAGTCAGGACTGAGACTAGACCACTCAAGAACACTCAACTAGTCTTGGAAAGCCATTCTGTTTTGTCTTTTGCATAAACCTTTGTGTAATTGTCCCGCAAAATAATAAAGACTGTTTTCCTTTAACTTTTTACCTGGGCTTTCCTCCTTTCATATTTCATTTGATCCTAACAAACTCCCCAGTCCCTGCCGGTGACAAGCATACCCAAAACATGATGCTGCCACCTTAATACTTAAAAATACAAAGGGATCAACAACATTGCATTCGCTCCATATTACTGGCCTGCATGACAAAGTGAAAAGAAAGTAGCCCGTGTTTAAAATCCACTCCAAATCATCCATGGTGTTTGCAACAAGGCTCTTAAGTAATAATGCAAGACAACACAGCAAATAAAAACACTTTTTTGCCTAAATTAAAAATGACAGGGTTGGGTGAAATCCATTACATCAACAAAGAGTGAAACCCTCTCTATTTTCAAGTATTGCGGTGGTAGCATCATGTTATGGGTATGATTGTCATCGGAAGGACTGGGGAGTTTGTCCGGATCAAAAGAACAAGGAAATGAGCAAAGGAACATTCAGCATAACAACTGTGATACATAAGAAGCTTACAATAATAAATCCAATACAGTCAAAGTGATAGGGAAGTGCTACGAGAGGCTGGTCACGGCCCACATCAAGGCCAGCAAGCCAGACACATTGGACCCACTCCAATTCGCCTACCACTGCAACAGATCCACAGAAGACGCCATTTCCATCGCTATTCATACGGTTCTAACACATCTGGACAAGAGGAGCTCCTATGTGAGAATTTGGTTTGTTGACTACAGTTCAGCAATCAACACAATTGTTCCCTCCAAGCTCGACACCAAGCTCAGAGCCCTGAGTCTAGACACCACACCCTGCAGTTGGATCCTGTACTTCCTGATGGGCAGACCCCAGGCTGTTAGGATTGGCAAAAACACCTCCTCCACACTGACTCTTAACTTCACTAGGGTAGGGGGCAGCATTCGGAATTTTGGATGAAAAGTGTGCCCAAATTAAACTGCCTGCTACTCAGGCCCAGAAGATAGGATATGCATATAATTAGTATATTGGATAGAAAACACTCTAAAATAAGGTCTGTAAGTATAACAGAACTGATATGGCAGGCGAAAACCCGAGGAAAATCCAACCAGGAAGTACTATTATTTTGAAAGGCTGTTTTTCCATTGAAAGCCTATCCACCAGACAAAGTGGAGCCATAGTGGAGTTTGGAGTGTGACTGTTTGAGGTTGTGAACAGGTGTCTTTTATACTGATAACAAGTTCAAACAGGTGCCATTAATACAGGTAACGAGTGGAGGACAGAGGAGCCTCTTAAAGAAGAAGTTACAGGTCTGTGAGAGCCAGAAATCTTGCTTGTTTGTAGGTGACCAAATACTTATTTTCCACCATCATTTTCAATTAAATTAATTAAAAATCCTACACTGTGATTTTCTGGATTTTTTTTCTCATTTTGTCTGTCATAGTTGAAGTGTACCTATGATGAAAATTACAGGCCTCTCTCATCTTTTTAAGTGGGAGAACTTGCACAATTGGTGGCTGACTAAATACTTTTTTGCCCCACTGTATATTGTGTCACATGAAGTCCTATGAGTGCCAACTGATGAAGATCATCAAAGGTTAGTGATTAATTTTATCTCTATTTCTGCTTTTTGTGACTGTCACGTTCTGATCTTAGTTCCTTTTTTATGTCTTTGTGTTAGGTTGGTCAGGGTCGTGAGTTGGGGTGGGTAGTCCATGTTCTTTTTTCTATGTTATATTTCTATCTGTTTGGCCTAGTATGGTTCTCAATCAGAGGCAGGTGTTTTTCGTTGTCTCTGATTGAGAATCATACTTAGGTAGCCTGTTTTCCCCATTTTGCTTGTGGGTGTTTGCTTTCTGTTTTTGTGTCTGCACCAGACAGAACTGTTTCGGATGTTCTCTTTGTTCTTTTTGTTATTCCCGTGTTCATTTAATAAAAGTATGAACACATACCACACTGCACCTTGGTCCTTCTTCTTCCACCTACGACAGCCGTTACAGAAACACCCACCACAACCGGACCAAGCAGCGTGGTAACCAGGAGCAGAGGGTTCTGGACTCCTGGACATGGGAGGAGATTTTGGACGGAAAGGGACCCTGGGCACAGGCTGGGGAATATCGCCGCCCCAGAGAAGAGCTGGAGGCAGCCAAAGCATATCGGCGGCATTATGAGGAGTTAGCACGGCAGCGCAACAGGGACGAGAGGCAGCCCCAAACATTTCTTGGAGGGGGGGAACACGGGGAGTGTGGCTAAGTCAGGTAGGAGACCTGAGCCAACTCCCGTGCTTACCGTGGAGAGAGGTGGACCGGGCAGGCACCGTGTTATGCGGTGAGGCGCGCGGTGTCCACAGTGCGCAGGTATAGCCCGGTGCGCTACATCGCAGCTCCTTGTATCGGTCGGGCTAGAGTGGGCATCGAGCCAGGAGCTATGAAGCCGGCACAGCGCATCTGGTCTCCAGTGCGTCTCCTCGGTCCGGGTTATATGCCACCAGCCCTACGCACGGTGTCCCCGGTTCGTCAGCACAGCCCAGTGCGGTCTGTTCCACCCCACCGCACTTGCCGGGCTACAGGGAGTATCCAGCCAGGACAGGTTGTGCAGGCTCGGTGCTTGAGACCTCCAGTGTGCCTCCACGGTCCGGTCCATCCGGTGCATCCTCCATGCACCAGGCCTCCGGTGGCAGCCCCACGCACCAGGCTGTCTCTCCGTCTCCTCCCTCCAGGTTCTCCCTCCTGTCCAGCGCTTCCAGAGTCTTCCTCCTGTCCAGTGCTTCCAGTCTCCCTCCTGTCCAGCTCTTCCAGAGTCTCCCTCCTGTCCAGCGTTGCCAGAGCCGCCCGTCTGTCCTGAGCTGCCAGAGCCGCCCGTCTGTCCTGAGCTGCTAGAGCTGCCTGTCAGTCAGGAGCTGCCAGAGCCGCCCTTCACTCAGGCGCTGCCCTTCACTACGGCGCTGCCGGATTCACCCTTCACCTCGGCGCTGCCGGAGTCGCCCTTCACTACGGGCGCTGCCGGAGTCACCCTTCACTACGGCGCTGCCGGAGTCTCCCGCCTGTCCGGCACTGCCGGAGTCTCCCATCTATTTGGGGCCAGCTGTAAGGGTCCCCAGTCCGAGGTCGGCGGCGAGGGTCGCCGCTCCAAAGGCACCACTTAAGTGGGCAAAGACTATGGTGGAGTGGGGTCCACGTACCGCGCCAGAGCCGCCACTGCGGACAGACGCCCACCCAGACCCTCCCCTATAGGTTCAGGTTTTGCGGCCTGAGTCCGCAACTTTGGGGGGGGGGGTACTGTCACGTTCTGACCTTAGTTCCTTTTTTATGTCTTTGTGTTAGGTTGGTTAGGGTGTGAGTTGGGGTGGGTAGTCTATGTTCTTTTTTTAATGTTATATTTCTATGTGTTTGGCCTAGTATGGTTCTCAATCAGAGGCAGGTGTCGTAGCCTGTTTTCCCCATTGTGGTTGTGGGTGTTTGCTTTCTGTTTTTGTGTCTGCACCAGACAGAACTGTTTCGGTTGTTCTCTTTTTTATTTTTGTTATTCCCGTGTTCATTTAATAAAAGTATGAACACGTACCACGCTGCACCTTGGTCCTCACCTTCTTCCACCTACGACAGCCGTTACAGTGACTCCTCTCTTTGGCTGGAAAAATGGCTGTATGGTTTTCTGTGACTTGGTGCTGACCTAACATAATCCCATGGTGTGCTTTCGCAGTAAAGCCTTTTTGAAATAGGACACTGTGGTTGGATTTACAAGAAGTGTATCTTTAAAATTGTGGATAATACTTGTAAGTTTGAGGAATTTGAATTATGGGATTTCTGTTGTTTTGAATTTTGATCCCTGCAATTTCACTGGCTGTTGTCGAGGTTGGACGCCAGCGTCCCTGTTCACCCATGACTGGGTGGCTTTCCACAACACCGACTCCATCATCAGGTTTGCTGGGTTCTAGGCCTAGGCCTGATAACCAAAAACTACGAGTCAGCCTATAGGGAGGAGGTAAGTGAACTGGCATTGTGATGTCATGACGACAACGGCAGCAAAACAAAGGAGCTGATTGTTGACTTCAGGAAGCAAGAGAGGGAACATGCCCGATCCACATCAACCGGACTGCAGTGGAGAGAGTCAGCAGTTTTAAGTTCCTCGTCGTCCACATCACCGAGGACTTGACATGGACTAACAATGCCACCACTCTTGTCAAGAGGGAGCAACAGTGTCTCTACTTCCTAAGGCAGTGGAAGAAATTCGACATGCTGCCATGGGTCCTCTCCAAATACTACCGCTGCACCATCGAGAGCATCCTGACCGGTTGCATCACAGCCTGGTACAGGAATCGCTCCACCAATGACCACAAGGCCCTCCAGCGGGTGGTGAAGACAGCCCTGTACATTACTGGGACCATGCTCTCACCCATCCAGGACATCTACTCAAAACGGTGCCTGAGGAAGGCCTGCAGCGTCATCAAGGATCCCACACACCCCAGACACGAGCTTTTCTCTCCCTTACCGTCAGGCAGAGTGTATCGGAGCATGAGGTCTAATACCAACAGGCTCAGAGACAGTTTCTATCTACAAGCCATCAGACTGCTGAACACTTGAACCTGACTGACCACCTGCTCTTATTTTCCACACCTTAGCACACATACACTCAAGCACACATACACCCACACAGAAATACACACATCCACACACACACACTACACACACATCACAACTGTTGCTACCAGACTTGCTATTATGATTAATACTGCACAATTTAAAAACTTGTCCCCCATCCCCCTTCCCCAAAACAAGTGTAAATATTGGACTATAAATTGTGCCTTCCTGTATTATACTTATATTTAAATGTTTATTCTATTCTACTGAGCCATTTACTTTACGTTCGTATTCTAATCTTTTATTATTTCTTATTGTTGTTGCATTGTCGAGAAGAAACCTGCAAGGAAGCACTTCGCTGAACGGTGACAACGTTGAACTTGATATGGAATTACTACAAAGACTTGTTGCGGCCTGGCAGCGGAAGCAACAAGTTAGAAATGACATAGCTCTGCCAATGGATTCGTCTAAATATCTCATGTCAGAATTCACTCAGCCACAGCATTGGCCTTTTGCGGGCTGTCTGAAGCATTGTGGAGATGAATTTTACAACTCGTCAATGACAAGGTATTATGGAAGCTTGGCCTAGCATCACTCTTTATCCCTCATAACCCCAGAAGCTCTCTGATCCCACTGGGCCTGGACACACACTCCGTCTCACCATGGACTCACAGAACTGCTGTGGTGATGGGAAATCACAGTATATTTCACTAGAAATCAGGGATCATTACAGATATCGTCTTTAGCCTTCACCACTGGTAGAAAACACGTCAGTGGCATCATCTAAAAACAACCACTATCCATAAACAACCCCTGTGTCTTCATATGAACCCTGTCCGTCGGAGCTATTACTGTGCCTTTGAACCTTTAATCAAAGGTCAAAGCACTCCTTTGATGGTCTGGTTGGTACTCACTGACTATGGTTTCTTTTTGACTAATTCCATTACTAGTAATAGCTTGTGTGGCTCCACGTCTATCAGTCAATGTGAGTAAGTGTAATTGCATGAGCGATCCAGGAAGAGGAGAGAGAGACCATTGAAAATAGCCCTGCCCTCTTTTCCCGTAGCTTGTGGTCTAGCAGTCGTACATCTGGCTGGTGACAGAGCCCTAGAGAGTAGAGGAAAGAGGCAGCAAGGCTCAGTGTATAAATACATCACCCAGGGAACACACACACCACCCTACACAAACATTGATCATCATGTGTGACCTGAATCAATAACAACTCCTTTCTGAGGATCCCACTGCTAAGTCAGCCCCCAGTCCATCAGACAGTGGCCTTTCTGACATCCGCAAACCCCTGTTGCCTTACAACTACAAACTTCAAAAAGTCTAAACTCCATTACTATGCAATTAATCTGCAAATAACGCAAATACTTAAATGCTATCTAATAATAACATGTCACAACAAGTTAATACATTGCTGTTACTAGTATACATTGTTACTGTACAAGTACAAGAGCAACACTGCAGCACTTTGTGACATCTGCTGATGTAAAAAGGGCTTTAAATAAATATATTTGATTTGATTTGGATTTGATTTGAATGTCCGCTACAGGTAAGTGAGTTATAAGATCCTCCTGTATTGCTTGTGGTATTATACAAAAACAGCCCATATGTGAGCACAGGCACTCTGTGTATGATCTGAAGCGATGGAACAACATCCCATTTATCCAGCAGTAAGGAAGTTGGACAAAGAGATGCACCTGATGAAGCTGCTGCCTGCAGGCCTCCCAAACGGCAACCAGGTACCAGTCTCTACCAACAGAGGGCCTCATCCCAACCTATCAAAATCTATTGATATTCTATTAACCCTAGTGGTCTTCACACTACAGTACCAGTAAAAAAGTTCAGACACACCTCCTCATTCAAGGGTTTTTCTTTATTTGGACTATTTCCTACATTGTAGAAACTATGAAATAACACGTGTAATCATGTAGCAACCAAAAAAGTGTTAAACAAAATAAAAAGATTCTTCAAAGTAGCCACCATTTGCCTTGATGACAGCTTTGCACACTCTTGGCATTCTCTCAACCAGCTTCATGGGGTAGTCACCTGGAATGCATTTCAATTAACAGGTGTGCCTTGTTAAAAGTTAATTTGTGGAATTTCTTTCCTTAATGCATTTTAGCCAATCAGTTGTGTTCTGACAAGGTAGGGTTGGTATACAGAAGATATCCCTATTTGGTGAAAGACCAAGTCCATATTATAGCAAGAACAGCTCAAATAAGCAAAGAGAAATGATAGTCCATCATTACTTTAAGACATGAAAGTCAGTCAATCCGGAAAATGTCAAGAACTTTGAAAGTATCTTCAAGTGCAGTCGCAAAAAAACATTGAGCGCTATGATAAAACTGGCTCTCATGAGGATAGCCACAGGAAAGGAAGACCCAGAGTTACCTCTGCTGCAGAGGAGAAGTTCATTAGACTTAACAGCCTCAGAAATTGCAGCCCAAATAAATGCTTCACAGAGTTCAAGTAACAGACACATCTCAACATCAACTGTTCAGAGGAGACTGCGTGCATCAGGCCTTTATGGGTGAATTTCTGCAAAGAAACCATTGCTAAAGGACACCAATAAGAAGAAGAGACGTGCTTGGGCCAAGAAAAATGAGCAATGGACATTAGACAGATGGAAATCTGTCCTTTGGTCTGACGAGTCCAAATATTAGATTTTTGATTCCAACCGCCGTGTCTTTGTGAGATGCAGAGTAGGCGAACGGATGATCTCTGCATGTGTGGCTTCCAATGTGAAGCATGGAGGAAGAAGTGTGATGATGTGGGGGTGCTTTGCTGGTGGGACTATCATTTGTTTCTCAACAGGACAGTGACCCAACACACATCCAGGATATGTAAGAGCTAATTGATCAGGAAGGAGAGTGATGGAGTGCAGCATCAGATGACCTGGCCTCCACAATCACCCGACCTCAACCCAATTGATATGGTTTGGGATGAGTTGAACCGCAGGAAAAGCATCCAACAAGTGCTCAGCATATATGGGAACTCCTTCAAGACTGTTGGAAAAGCATTCCAGGTGAAGCTGGTTGAGAGAATGCCAAAAGTCTGCAAAGCTGCCGTCAAGGTAAAGGGTGGCTACTTTGAAGAATCTAAAATCTAAAATATATTTGGAAATCTAAAATCTAAACACTTTTTTGGTGACTACATGATTCCATATGTGTAATTTAATAGTTGTGATGTCTTCACTCCTATTCTACAATGTAGAAAATAGTAAAAAATAAAGAAAAACCCTTGAATGAGTAGGTGTGTCCAAACTTTTGACTGTATACGGTATATCCTGACAACACTAACAATCTACCTCTAACCTCAGATTCCCATTGCAGTCATATCAATCCATAAAGCCTACCTGTTTGAATACCAGATCATATCTGTTCCTGATGTTATGTGTGTGTTGTGCCATGTAGCTGTGCTCTGTGCCAGAGTGCTCTCTCAGTTCACTGCTGTACAGAGCCATGGGCAAATCCATGCCTCCCACCTCACTGCAGCTGTGACCTGTCAGCAGTGGGAGTAGATACTTCCCTCCAGTGCCATACCAACACTATTTTGCAATTGTGTTCTTCTTCCTATCATATGTGCTGGTACTTATTTATGCAATGTTTGTCTGGATATGAAATGCATGCTATGCAGAAAGACAGCAAACATTCACACACAGAGTTACAGCCAAGGATAAGCACAGAGCAAAATCCCAAATAGAGACACACACACACACGACTCATACACAGACATACATAGGCTAGAGGGTGCTAATATGTAGGTCTCCTCCATGGGGTCTATGAGTAGACAAAAAGCTAGGGCCCCCCGCGACACTACGTGCAACTACAGTCTTTCAATCTAGGCTGAGCCATAAGGGACTGGCAAAAAATACTATTCTTATCCCAAAATGTGAGCTAAAAAGGCAGACGTGACATATTTTAAATCCCAGTCAGTCAGTGTGCCCGTGCTATAATTCTGTCTGACTGCCTGCCTAACCAGAGAGGAACAAAGTCAACCACTGCTACAACAGCCACTCCAACTGGAGCCTCCTATCAGATCCCAGAATGGTTCTAAGACAATCACATCAAATAAGAGCACAATAGTCTTATTAATACTTTCTGAACTACAGTTTGGTGCTGTATAAACTCCCTTGTCTTATTTATAACCAAACTGCCACATCAAGGGGAAATGTATGTGAGAAATGTTCAGAAATAGCAACCCTCGGTCACTTTGGTAGAAACTGCAGTCCCTCCTTGTTAGTAGCATAATCCACCCATCAACCAATCAAGTGAGGAACAAGGTGTGCCTCATTCGAGCTGGAACAGAGAGATGCTGCTAAATGCTGAACCTGGCGTGTCACAACTTTAACTCAAGACGGTCAACTTAAAATGTCCTCCTCAACAATGCAGCACCCACCCTCCGCTATAGTTTTAATGGCATGGCAATACATCATCTACATCAACATAAAGCTCTATATTCAGAAATCTTCATACGATTCCCATTTTCTCCAGTCTTAAGCTTAAACTGGATCTTAAACGTGCATGTTGCTAATATCCAGGAGCTGTAAACTAGTGAATTACATTTAGAACTGAAACCACCCTGCAAGTCACATGAGTAAGAGTATAAAACTACGGACCATTAAATTGACAGGTGTAGCTCCATTCCCGGTGGTATTATGAAGCAGTGGGGGCTGCTGAGGGGAGGACAGCTCCTAACAATGGCTGGAAAGGAGCAAATGGAATGGCATCAAACTCATGGAAACCATGTGTTTGATGTATTTTATACCATTCCACTTATTCCACTCCAGCCATTACCATGAGTCTGTCCTCCCCATTTCAGGGGCCACAACCTCCTGTGATATGAAGATCCTTCGTGATTTGAGTCATCACGTGAAAGGTTGTCAGGCTCATCCCATTTAGGCCTTCGGCAACTCTGCTGGGGCCAAAGAATCAGCAAGAGACAGCAACTCTGGTCAGTTGCTGGCGCCAAAGAATCAGTACCATGGACAGGGGTTTAAGTTGTTATTTTGCCAGTCAGTGTCACAATTCGTTCTTGTAGCTGATACATTCGATGAGAGCATGACTCAGAAGAGCACCAGACAGACTGACCACACATAGGAATGAGATAACTTCAATGAGGTGAAATTCAGCCATTTCCTCGAGGTCAAGGAAGTCGGGAGAGTCTGGTCTTAATTTGATTCTGGCTGCACGTTGCTGTCTTACACATAGAGCATATGCAACAATACGTATGCTGCTCAAAACGTGGCAAGAAAGATCGAGCATTGTACATCCAATTGACCTATTTCTCTCGATGGCTGAGCCTAGTATCCTACTACCGCTTCTTTACTTTCGGGAACTGAACATAGAAGGTGAGAGCCATGGCCCATAAAAATGACAGCCCCTGCTTGTGCGAAAATCAATTTCACCCCCTGACCATAGCAGTTTGCTTCCTTAATACGCAGAGAGCAGCATAGTATGACGTTGATAGGGAAGTAGGCTACAGGTTCGATGCATCCTAACTTGTGTTGAGAGGGATCCACTCCCGGCACGGTTGCTCTGAAGGCCCAGAACACAAACGCAAAGCAACCAGGGTGCCTCACCATAGATTTTCATGGAAATATGAAACATATTGAATTGACATGTTGCCTACTACTGCCACTTTAAGAAACGTGACCGTACTAGGCATTTGCAAATAATATTATAATTATTTTTTTGGCATGAAGGACAGATTTCCACGAGAATCAATATACACGTGTGTGCGTGCATGTGTATATGCGTGTTTATGTGAGTGCTCCGTGGCCTACTGCATCGAAACTCGCATTGATGCAACGCCTGCTGCACCGTGGGTAATTCATTTATCAACCAAATGATCCACGCCTTGCGATTCTGAAATCAAACATGTAAAGTGTGTGTGTGTGTGTGTGTGTGTGTGTGTGTGTGTGTGTGTGTGTGTGTGTGTCTGTGTGTCTGTCAATGGCATCATGAAGCCTATTCATACCTCTAGCCTAAATGTTTATATATTCGAATATTGCAGCAGAGGTGCCCCATGGGCACCCTTAACCATCTGTTACTCACTCTCAAACATTAAATCACTATTCCACATGTAGCTAGACATATTGACAGGGGAAGAACGTATGGCCAGTTGCAGCTACAGTCATAATCATTATATATTCTTTGCCAGGTTCGACTTCACTGGCAAGATTAAAGAATAAACTTACCGCAGTTTTCACACAATATCTTCCCAACATCTTTTTTGAGGTTCTTCCCACTAGTATCTAGGGGAGCATACGATGCCTTGAAAACCAAGGGATCCTCGGTTGGGTCCATGAAAAAAATGTACTTGTGATTCTTTATCACTGTGGTGCACGGAGCCTCCGATCCGAATTCCCCCACCGTGACGAGCTGCTCCCGTCCTAGACCCCCGCTGTTCCGCGGCCACACGTCCAGCACTTTGACAATCACACCGTACGGCTCCGCTGAGACGTTCAGAGGCGCGGACTGCACCTTGCCCTCGATCACCACAGCGGATTTGTAAGCCTGGTCCTGCAGGGAATTCAAACTCGGGGAGTAGCAGGCGAAGGAGACCCCGATGACCAGCATGGATAAATGTACTGAATCAAGCCTCATGCCGCCTGCTTTGGCTCGGTGGTGGCTGATCGCGTTGCGGCAGGGCTCTCTGGGCTGCGGGGCGATGGCGGTGGAGCTGGGTGGAAGGAAGAGACAGCAAATAGGCTCCAGTAGCACGGCGGCGCGGCAGACCTTGCGTAAGTGTCCATGCCATCGGGATCCGCTGTTTTTTCCAATAATTTTGCAATGTGGAAATACCAGCTAGGAACCGGAAACCGCGTAATGAGGCTGGGTTTAAAATCCCATCACTGCATTCTACTAAAAACACATTCTAAAATGCAAGGGATTCATGGATTCTCCCCATCAGAAGATGCTCCTATGCTGCCATAGTAGCCTATCCGCAAGACGACGCCAGTCTATCTTTGCCCAAAAATTGCAGTGGTCGGGTGGGCGCCGTGCTCAGCACTGATGGTTTTCTTTATCATTCGCCGCAGAGAAAATACGCCAAATGCTGCAGTGAACAATTCGTTTTATAGTCCACTTGCAAAAAAATGCATACGATTCATGCCCCTAACGAAACAGTGTTTTGTTCCACGGGTAATAAACCGCCTTTTCCCACTGCCCTGTCTCTCTCCGCCTCCCCCACTTACCAGAGACGGAGAGAAATATGTCGATTGCGAAGGGCTCCACCACAAAAAGGATATTTAAGATTGGAGCGCTATGATATAGCCTACCCCGACACCAAAGCTCGGTCACCACACTCCCCCAAACGCCGACAAAATGACAATCACTTCATGCTCTTACCCATCACCAAACGGTTTCACGTTCAAATTTAATAATGAAATAAAACAGAAAAATGCATCACGCGTCCCGTTTTCAAATTGCGTATTACAGTGGGCATAGGCCTATCCCTCAGAGAGAAAAAAAATATATATATAAAAGATCGCTTGAAAAAGCAGCTGCAGTCAGTTCAGCAGATAGAAAGGGGTTTCGTCTGCGATGACTAACGCAGTGAAAGCGCGATTCAAAGCCTCAGATTCTTTAACATACTGTTTTGAATGAGTTTTGCGTCTCATTCCATTATGAAGTCATGCCCTTGTCTTCGGGCCACATTCGTCGTTCTGCCTCTGAAAAGAAAACAGATGCTGAGGCGCTGCATCAAAGCCATACAACTAAAAACAGCTGCGAACGGGCTTTAAAGACAGGAGAACACACAGCTATCTGCCATGCATGGACAGACACTGGGTGCATATTCAAATATTGTTGTGTGGGTTGTCAATGAGACATGCGTAATGGCATGGAGAGAAAATATGAAATGGGAATTGATTATATATAGCCTACACATTCAGATGAGACATAATGTTCGTCTCGTTTGAAGTGAATATGTCAACTAAGTTAAAGGTCAATATTATGTTGGGCTTCATTTGAATGCGGAGAAAACCACTGGACATGAAGCTGAATGCTTTCACGAAGGGCGACATCTGTTGACCAACAAATGTTCCCCAGAGCAGGTGAGCAACGTGAGGTCATATTCTGAAATGCTCGCCTCGAATGTGACCATTGTTTTAGCATCATACTCAATAAAGACAGAAAAAAACCAGACAGACGGATATTAGCAACACAGCCTAAAACATGCAGGAGGTTGACTAAAAACATCGAAGGAAAACTTCTGGTTCAACCACACACTGGTTGAATCAACGTTGTTTCCATGTCATTTCAATGAAATTACGTTGAACCAACGTGGAATAGACGTTGAAATTATGTCTGTGCCCAGTGGGCAAGTCTGTCTTTCATATCGCCCCATTCATCCTTCAGAAACTCTCATACACACCATTGACAAAGTTTGACACAGGTTCTACAACAAATAGGCCAACGAACGAAAGGGCTAGATGAGCATCAGAAATGGCCCATGAGTATCACATGGAATGCACGAGATAGGAGAGCAGGGTGGCGCTGTCCATGGTGCTGAAACCGCACCCGGTCCAACTGGAGATGCAATTTACCTGCACTTTCACGAGGCTCTTAGAAGTGGTCTCTTCAGTTGTTGTCTTATATATTTAATATACCAATTAAAATACATTTCCCTTGCCATTTAAATGTAACCACCACCCAGAATAGACTTACATTAAACCGCCCGTGTAGGCTAATTAACTTTGTCATATGACACATCTAGGAAAATGTGATACTTGCCCCCCACACAAAATAATATAAGGAGTATGTCTCTGACTTTCAGGATAAACAGGTAGGTTTTATCTTACGATCAACTAAAGAGAACCTACAACCTCACCCCAACTTACATTGTTAGGCCTACGTGATTGGGATATGCGCAGGGAAACGATACCATCCTTTATTTTACCCCAGAAGAGCAAATTACACATCTAGGCCTACAAGGTTTTCAATTCATACAAATGTGTTCAATTAATTAAAAAGGTGTGTTCAATGAATTACGATGTATATTGTTTCCGATTAAACTGACCTAAGGACTAAATGCCTTTTGAAGTGGAGGGATCGATTTGGTATAAGAAGCAACACCAGCTTGTGGTTCTCTTCAGACATGTGTCGAGAAAGTATTAGCGGGTTTGAGAAATCTTAAACTGCAATTTCTAAAGATAAACAGTGCGAGGCGCACGCCTCTTGCAGTTCACCCAGTAACTGAGCGTGCTGACATCATAGGACAAAGCGTGCGGCGTTAAACTTGTAGGCTACGTGCGTCCCTCTCCATGCCACGACTCGCTGTTTCTTTCCATCTTGTGAAGCGGCGAATCCGTGAGGCAGCACCACTGTATAGTGTTGACAGTAGGACTACAAGGAGTTATTCACCTTTTAATTGTTCGTGTCTGTCTGCTACGAGACTACGCCGAAGCTGTTCAGGCGCTCTGCCTGCAGACTAAGCGGGGTAAGATATGCCTGTCCTTGTTGCACGTTAATAGGTCTGTGACGATGGGAAGAGGACGACGGGTTTATTTACATGTCATTGGGTTCATTACTGCAATCCTCTCACTTAATCGGTGCCCTCGGTTTGCAAGCGATTTCCCTCAACAGTGGACATTCGGCAGCCTTATTAACATGATGGACGAGGTTTCCGATAATATCGAAAGTGTTGCCAATCAAGCCATGTTGACAACCGGCACTGCAGTGAATCGACAGCAGCGTATCAGACATGTCTGCAGAAGCCTATGGAGACCTGACAACTTACATAGCGCACCTCGGGTTTGAGTCATACATTCTTAGAAAAGAAGGTGATATCTAGCACCTAAAATGGTTCTTCGGCTGTACCCAAAGGAGAACCCTTTTGTTTTGAACTCAATCACTTTTTGACAGCACCCCTTTTGATTTGAACAAACCCTTTCCATACACTGTAGAAGGGCTCAGAAAGTTACCCGAATGCCAAAACATTCAAGAGATAAAGGTGCTCAAAGTTGACCCCAACCATACCATCCCATCCCAATGGGCACAGACGTCAATTCAACGTAATTTCATTGAAATGGCGTGTAAACAACGTTGATCCCCACCTTGAGTGTGCCCAGTGGGAAGAGGCATCCATGTCTTCATCACTGGAAAATATAAATAGTTGAGATGTATATAATTTAAAAGCTTACAAACAGGGTTGTCATATAACTTTATTATTTCGAGGAAAAAAGTAATAGAAAATGTGGCATTTTATTTGACCTTTCATGTCAATTTGACCCATCTAAGAACTCGTAAATATTCGCATATGTTGTAGCTTAGAGCCTATTTTACACAATTCTGAGGTTTTGTGTTGTGCCCGCCACCGTTTAAGGGTGGGTGTCATGTTTTGGCTGGTAAATGAATTAAAATTGGGATAACATTGAACTGTCAACTTTCAAATGGTACCACGAAGATGGTTGACGGTCCACACATCAGAGAATGTTGACCTGAATGGGAATATCTGTTTTAAATGATACCGTCAGTCCTCCATGGGAAACCTATTCAAATAATATAAATATAGATAATAAATGGTAATGTCTATTCTATGTTGACATTCAACGTGGGTGGACCAGCGGCCAATATTTATGGTAGTAATTAGAAGTAAACATTTCAACACAATTTACATCTTAATAGTGTAACCTACAAGCTAAATTGCAGTGGTCTGAAGAGAGAGAATTCATAGAATGGACCTATTTCTATGATTTGAAATGTATTCAAGAGCTTGTTGAGTCCCAACAGATGGCGGGAACACAAAATCCTCAGAGGATGTAAGGTAGGATCTAAGCTAAAAACGTATGTGAATATGAAAAATATCTGCGTTTACACGTTTTTAGATAATTTACTTTAAAAATGTTAAAAATGTACGAATAAAAAATACATCTACAAATTATTACCTATTTTGACAGCACTGTTTGTAAGATTTTAAATGATATCAACACTCAACTGTTTATCTTTTCCAGTGATGAAGATATGGATGTCTCATGGTATGGTGCATGAGATATGCCAAATGGGTCAACTTTGAGCACCTTTATCTCCTGAATGTCAAGACCGTAAGGTCTACAAAGTCACATTCAAACCACTTCTTCGATGGGCAAACATGGAAAGTTGTGTTTGAATCAAAAGGAATGGTGACAAATAAGTGCTTCAATTCAAACCCTTTGAAGAACCATTTTTGGTTCCAAGTAGAACCCTTTTGGTTCCAGGTAGGACCCTTTCCACAGAGGGCTCTACATGGAACCCAAAATGGTTCTACATGGAACCAAAAAGGGTTCTCATATGGGGACAGCCGAATAACCGTTTTGGAACCCTTTCTTTTAAGAGTGTAGCTTAGCTTACAACAAACAGGCTATTTTACCTCCAGAAATGACAATGTTGTCACATGGATTCACAGCCCTGTAGCCTAGTCAGTGTTTTCTGCATCATCCTTTGACTGACATGACACCTTTTTGAAGTGTTTTATGAGATCGCTGGACATGTTCTAGAGCCCTCAAACTCAACTCTGGACCTTGAAGCCAGTTCAACTGCTTTCCCCCCATTGTTCACCTCCTAATCGGGGACTGGTTAAGACCTGGTTCACCATCTGGGTACAATTCACTATCACGTAGAACAGAAAACCAGCATGCTCCGGACCTCGTAGGGTCAGAGTTGAGTACCGCTTGTTCTAGAGTATTCAAACTTTGCTTTTGATCGTGTGTGTTTTGGAATAAGCATCCTGGGCCAAATGAGCCAAAAGATCAAAGAATGTGTATGAACTGATCATTACCATCTCTAATATCGACAAATGATCCAAAACGAACACACAAAATAAAACGTGCATATGCCAGCATATGAAAATGCAAATGTGACTCCAGGGAAGATGGGACAAACTTTTCAAACTGCATTTTAGAGATGTTTTACTTCATGAAACATGCATGTATATCGCCTTCAGTAGTATAATATTTGCTACTGAGTGAGAAAAGGCAGAACATTCCTCTATTTTCAGAGGTGGATCTGTTTCCTGTGATTTTCTGCTTCTTTCACCCATGTGCCCATGAAGATAAGTCATCCTGTTGTGGGGATGGTCAAAAGCATGAATCCAAATAATAACATATCAAGGGACCATTGAACCAATGTTCTTGTCCAATACAGTTCAACATCTTTGGACTCATGAAGAAGACAAGTTAAGAAAAATAATTTTGCCCATGAGAACATTCTTATGACAAGTGGAAGTAGAACACCAACCTAATGTTTCAAGAAGTGTGTGTGTGTGTGTGAGAGAGGAAAAAGCTGCCATGCCAAAGGAGGATGCACAAAATACAAAACTTAGGGGAAAATAAATAAAACCTGAATGTTCTTTAAACTCTTGTTGGCTCAGTACAAAAATCAGCTACACATTTTCATCTTACCTTAGCACAATATAGTCTGATGTGTGAATCCCAAACGAGGCAGTGGGATAACTTAGTCGAAGGATAGAATCACATACAATTTAAAAAATTCTGTGACCAAATTCTCATCAGACCTCTGCACTGATGGACGAGGGAGAGAGAAGCTAGACACGATCATATATCCATGGAATTGTATTGTTGTTATATAACTTGCCTATAGATAGGAGCAGTTCTCTACGAACGTTTTCTGGGTCCTATTAAGTTGCAAATGAGACTGAAGCAATACAACAGTGTTTTTCAGCAACATCATGACCGTTTCCTTTTCGTTCTAAGTTTCCCTTCGGTCCACTTCTTAAAACATTGAACGTATACAATATCACCTTTCACTAAACCTTTGAGTCTTGTTGACACATTTGTAAACAATTGGTAAGCTATGATAACGTTTTCAAACTTGGTGTCTCAGATAGGCCTATCATTTTTTTCCAACAAATGTCCCGTAATATACTCTTACCTTTCTTGAGCAACGGTGACAATTTTCATTTAATAGGGCTATTTTCCACTTTCACAAATAAATGAATAATTACACAAAATCTGTCCAGCAATGTGGATAAAAATAACCAATGTATTTGGGCTGAATGAAGCCAAATGAGAAACACTTTAAAGCAAAGTCTATTCAGGAATAATACTCTTTTCACTGTGATGACACACAAGACCAGCGAAGCAACTGCAATCATTTGTGTTAACTAAACAATTACAAATAGGCTACATTAAGGTGCATCTACCGCTCGTGTCAACGTCACTTTTAAAATGAAAATATTTGTCTCGTTGACAATAGGCCTACAGTGCTCAGACACCCAGGTTTCAATTTTCAAATGAATTGTGTCAGAGTAGGCTACAGGCCTATAGTTCCCACTGGCATTCCGGTATGTATTGTCAAAATGATCATTTCCAGAACGATCAATGTATATCATTCGATGGCCTGCATGTGGGTTAGACTAGAAAATGAAAGTATTGAATCTGTTTATTTCTTGATAGATTTTCGGTAGTTCCATAGGCCTGAAAGAGGGAATAAAGCCAGCGCATAAGACACCATCTTTGCAATTTCCTCCTTCCTCGGGTGAACATCAACATCCTGCATATCAAACGAAGATGCGCGTGGTCATATATTAACGTATTAAATTACATCTGAATAAGAAGGAACTTAACAATCACATTAGCATCTTATATTCGACATATTAGATCAATTGAATTCCTTCCAATTTTTTTTGTCCCATAATAGTTACACTTATTTGTATGCGTGTTCTTCTATGCACGTTTTTTTTTATTGCAACGATAATCGCTATTACTTTAGCATTTTTTGGGGGGGGACAAATACACAGTTTAACACTTCCCTTACACGCTGACAATGGCAATAGCAATTTTTCACCAATGATACATCCATTAAAAAGGAACGTACATTTAAAGTTGAAATACAATAGAAAATAACATTATTCAGCAAACATAATTATGTAGGATTAAACATTTTTATTCGATTACACACGACATATTGTTACTTTTGTTCAAAAAAACATGCTATTCTACATAGGCTAACGATGGACTAGATATAATTGCACATTTTTTAATTCCCAAAAGTTAGAAGACAATTAGCCTGTAAATAGATGCGTTATTTGGATAACATCCGAAAAACACAATTCTGAAGGCTGTTCATTTGGACGGATGGATTTAATTTTACGACGAGGATAATAATAAGCTAATTAATAGGCTATAGGCCTACATATCTAGTTGTTGTCTACCAGTTTAAGTACTTCCATTAAACAAAAAAAAAAATAATGTTGTAATGTCAATTATCATATTTAAATATGTAAATTTGACATGTTAAGTTGAATTAAAATATAAACAAAACGAACGAAGTGATTTGTGCAGTTTGGAGCTCGTGAGATCAGACCTACTATTTTCGTATTCAATCAAGAGAATTGGCTTTAATTTCCCCCCCCCCCAAAAAAAGACATCAGATCAATGTAGACCTAGGCCTAAGGATCTGAGAATCGAGTATGTATCGCAAAAGTGCACAATCATGACATGTAGCCCATATTCTAGTAGGCCTAACAAATACTCTATTTGGTAGACCTGCTCTCTATTTGGTAGGCCTAACGAAAACGAATGGTAACGGTTCTGTAAGTAGACTACATAGACAGGAGTATGAAAGAAAGACTCACCCTATCACCATGACTGCGTGTCTGTCTAGGCTTAAATTGAATCATATCATCCCAAGGTCGAAACAGGAAAGGTTGGTAAGAACAACTGTACATACAAAGGAAAATAAATAAGCCAAACCGAGACACTTAAATCAACAGACCGTTTTATTAAACCTAGCAGCGGTAGGATTTGTGGTCTTTCTTTTAGGCCATTAGCGACCTGTGCCTGTGCAGACAATGTTTTTGTATTTTGTTGCCAAATAGGGGTTTCTCTCACAATACTTGAAATAGAGAAGCGGCAAAGGTTTCCGAATCGAGGCTTTCGGATGGTAACAGTGAAGGTCAATTAGTAGGCCTACATTGGATAGACTAACAAGACGTGAAATATAATTGGTGTGAAACCCAATAGCTAAGTATAATAGATGGTGCAGGGTATTTGCACGCCGCACGGGCAACCCTAACGCATGTAGCCTAATGTAAAATGTTGCCTCGAA
Source organism: Oncorhynchus nerka (assembly GCF_034236695.1). Classification (NCBI taxonomy): domain Eukaryota; kingdom Metazoa; phylum Chordata; class Actinopteri; order Salmoniformes; family Salmonidae; genus Oncorhynchus; species Oncorhynchus nerka. The sequence goes on from NC_088405.1 coordinate 51,788,102, forward strand.
TGTGAGCCTCTGGATTGAAGCCACCATAAGCTGTCAGCATTCTATGTATGGCTTGTGGGAAGCAGAGTTCTTAGTTTTTATTTCACCCCTTTTGACACCATATTTTCCCATTTCATCATAAAAACATAGCCAGGCATACACACAACACATTCGCAAACATATCAGACAATACCAAACAGTGCCGTAACCTAGTAATAACCCCTTATTAAGGAATAATAGAGCTAAATGTTTTTTTCCATTGGCAAAGGTAAGCCATTTTTACGCATACGGTTTTACGCGGTAATGTTTTACGCAGACGATTCAAGTAAAGTACGACGTTTTACTGCACTTCTGGATTGCACTTCATCCAATTTTATAAGTAAAAATAATAACTTCGATTTCAGTTTTGAAGTGGTAAGCTTGCATTACACAGAATAGCCTGAGCATTTAAACGGGGATGAAAATAGGCTATTCCTGTATTAATGCGCCACGATTGTATTTAGGCCTAAAGGATAATATAGAATTTCCACTTTGAGGCCGTCTAGGTAGATATTCTTCTTGTATTTCCCTCTGTGTAGATCTCGCGAGAGTGGTGGCGTGGCTGGCTGACTGTGGGGTTGCAGTAGACAGAGGGAGAAGGCAGGCAGGCAGCATCATGGCGGACAGAGACAGTGGAAGTGAGCAGGGAGGAGCAGCCACGGGCCCGGGCGTCGGTTCCATGCACCCAGTGACAGGAGGGGCGGGCTCGGCTTCCGGGCTGCAGCACGAGACGCAAGAGCTGGCGTCGAAACGGGTTGACATTCAAAACAAACGTTTCTACCTGGACGTGAAGCAGAACGCAAAAGGCCGCTTCTTGAAGATAGCCGAAGTCGGGGCCGGGGGAAACAAGAGCCGCCTCACTCTCTCCATGTCAGTGGCAGTAGAGTTCCGTGACTACTTAGGGGACTTCATCGAACATTATGCCCAATTAGGTCCTAGCAATCCGGACATCGCACAGGATGAGCCGAGGCGAGCACTTAAAAGCGAATTCTTGGTTCGGGAGAATCGGAAGTACTACATGGATCTGAAAGAGAACCAGAGAGGCCGGTTTCTGAGGATTCGACAGACCGTGAACCGGGGGCCCGGTTTGGGATCCACGCAAGGCCAGACGATTGCTCTTCCTGCCCAGGGACTTATTGAGTTTCGTGACGCTTTGGCTAAACTCATTGACGACTACGGAGTAGATGACGAACCTGCGGAGTTGCCCGAAGGGACCTCCTTGACAGTGGACAACAAACGCTTTTTCTTCGACGTGGGCTCCAATAAGTACGGAGTGTTCATGCGGGTAAGTGAGGTGAAGCCAACATACCGCAACTCTATCACGGTGCCCTACAAAGTGTGGTCCAAGTTTGGGAATACGTTCTGTAAATACGCGGAGGAGATGAAGAAGATCCAAGAGAAACAGCGGGAGAAAAGGGCATGTGAGATGCAACAGCAAGAGGAGACGCATGCTGATGATGCGGACGAGGATTGATATAGCGCAAAAACATGCACACAAAAAAAAGTCATCAAAATAACAAAAAGAGAAATTATAATAAACTTTACTGTAAAAAGAAAGAGATCTAAAGATTTAACTGTAATTGTTTAACTCCAAGGGAGCACCACCCACAAAAAAGAAACCTACACAAACTGACAGTTATGACATGTTGTCACCCATCGCTGGATGTTATCCACTTTTACCCACCATTAATACAGTAAGCGGCTGCTAAACAAAGTAATAACATTATATATGAACCGTGTTTCCTACTTGATGACAGATGATAAAGAACTGAGTGTTTATTTCCCTTATTAACCAATAACTTTTGTACACGTTAAAGCTATTATAAAAAGTGTTTGCAATTTTCAAATGGAATTATTGCCGAGTTATAGAAAGTCCTTTTCATGTGAGCTAATGACTTCAGCACAAATCAGATATTTTAGTTGTTTTTATTTTTTAACCAAAATGTAAAACCCTTTTTTTTTTTTTTTTACCTTTTTAAAGGGTTGTCATTGTGTACTTGCCACCCTATTTACCTTCACCCTGTGAGTAGAGATGTGTTTACACAAATCATACATGTATGAGGGCTAGGCCTGCATAGGAATTTTGTTTCGATGTCATGCAGTCTGAAAAAGGTACAGAGGCAATGTCAATGCAAGGGAAAAGTGGTCACTCTTTTGTGCAATGCATTGCATCAAACTCGGAACACATTGAACTCGACATGAATATCTTCAAAAGGATTATTACTGTTGTAACTTCTATTTGAAATTGAAGTTGTCGTCATGCGGATTGGTACACTATAGACTACCTTTGTGTCTCGTTGTCATGCGGTGTGTTAAAAAAAATATATATATATATTAAAAAAAGGTACTTGTCTTAGATTAAGTGCAGTGACAACATGCAGCAAATGACATGACAAGTGCTCGAGAACAACACATTTGTAATATAGACCACTCAACCCTGCTAGCACCGCCGAATTGGCTTCATGGTCTATTGAGTGCCGAGACGGAAAAAGTAAAGCATGGTTTTGTGATTCTGAAATGTACGTCAATGTCAGCACTTATGGAACAGAGGTTTTCTGTTTGGGGAATTTGTCTCACAAAAGGAACAGAAAATATCAGTCAACCAATAGGATGCCAAGGTGCCAATGAGTGTTATTGCTGCATGTTTACCTGTACAACGCCGAATGTTGGTTTTCCAACATAGTGGCTCAAGGACCTCTCTCCAAGCTGGTTTTCATCCCTGCCAATGCTCAACTCTTTAGCTTGAATGCTGGTATGACTCTGGATATCTCATCGAGTTTTATAAGCCGTGTCAGTTGTTTCCAAAGAAACGGACTATAATCAGACCATGACAAATTGACCTTAGTATTCCGTGAAAAGATCACTTGGCAGATTGAATGGAGTGAAAAGCAGCAGGCCTAACTGTCCTTGAGCCCCCCTGGTTGGAGCTACTGGTATTACTGACACCCAAATGGGTGCGTCCTCTTCAACATATAAACAACTCGGTGCCTTACACACTCCGCATGCTTACATGCTGGCCTGGTGCTTTGGATCATGACTTGGTTTCTTTTGTCCCCCCCATGTATTGACCCCCCCCCCCCCCCCCCATGCCACAGCATAACTTGTGGTGCTAAAGGGTTTAGCAAGAACCCTAAAGTAAAGGGGCAGATTACTAAGCGTTTTCTGCGACCTTCCTCCCCCCGACCTCTCCCGTCCCCAAGCCGCCCAGGTATCGGCCTACATGTAAGCATGGAAGGGGGTGGTCACCTAGAAGACGATGAGGAGGAACCTGCTCTTCACAGGCCCAAGCCCGGTGAGGTGGTCGCGGGGAGCAGTGGCTGATTGGAAACATCACTGTGGACTGGATTCAGAACGCTTGTTGGAGCCCCCCTTTGTGATATTTTCTGTGTGTAGTTCTACGACTTGGGCAGTAATGTGTAATTTGTAAGTTGCTAAAGACCTCAATTACAGGGGAGTAGTAAGCATGTCTTATTTTGTTTTAGTTTTTAGTTTGAACTTTTCAATGTTATTCCACATTATTTGTAATTTTGAATGTTTTTTCTGCTCACAGAGGATATTTTATTTTTTATTTTCAGTGCAACATTTCATTACTGTGTGCAATATCCTATGTGCCAATGGTGGCAATATATGTATATCAATTAAATATATGATTAATATTTGAAAGCATGTGGCTGAATTCCATGTTCATTTCTCTTCAATGTTTTACATGCCTTTATCTGCACTTAAAGGTCTGGGAGGAGAAATCAATCTTAACAAAGCGAAGCTTAACTCTGCCCGATGAGGGGCACAACCAACGCCATAACATTCACACTAACTAACATGCTAAGGATGAGGAATAGTGTTGTCTGTCTCATGGGCCTCTATCATCTCTCCCTCTGGCTTGGGAAGAGTGAAGTGATGGGCTGAGCTGATTGTAGGGGCTGAGAATGTATGTCGAGTTTGGGTGAAAAGGAGAAGTAGCATGCAGCCATGTTTCCTGATTTGCTTTAAAATGGTGCTTTGGTACCAGTACGATACTTATGAAGGTGTGTGGTTATCTCCTGTCTTCAGCGGTTGTTTGTAGCACATTGCTTTCCTAACTGGATGGAATGTCTGACCAATCATTTGGTAGAAATGATATTTTTCTTCTCTCTTACGTCGCTTCCCTTTTTCAAAGAGGATTATGGGTTTAACTCATTCGGTGGTGATGCATGGAATATCATTTTATGTACATTTTTACCAATTTGAATACAGTTTTTAATACATTTTTAATCCACCCACATCGGACAAATGTATCTGCTTTTTCCTCAGGAGGTTCTCTCGTGTAAGATAGCAATGTAGGACTGCCAAACTGGGCAGGGTTTTTCTACTCGCTGTCTATTTGGGTTATGGATATTGGTAACCTCCAGAAACACTACAGCTCTTCCATCAGATAATACTGTATCATGTCGCCTATTTCATGTTTGTGATTTATTGACTTACTATGTCCAAATTGGTTATATGGTCGGCAGTGCTTTTTTGATATGCACTTTGTGTTTGATCCTAGAAGGATTCTGTCTTTTTTAGTTTTGCCAAACAAGGGCTTAGACACTAACACTCACAGCTCAACGTTCTACCACCTTGTGTAGCAGCTCGTTGGGTCTGCAGCTCGTTGGGTCTTATGTTTCCCATGCCATGAGCTCACAGCTTCACACTGTAACCACCTGATTTGACTGCAAATACTGTATGTCAAAGCCCTTAACAGTCTGCATACAACTCAAATGTGCGTGCGGACCTCCCATTGACAATCAATTTGAAGTCCAAAGGGTGCATAAATCTATAGATGTTTGTCACTGCTGGACTACTAGAGCAACCACCACCTGCACTGCCAGTGGAGAGACTAAAATATGCTACTGATTTCATATTTTTAGAGTTATGAGAAGCTTCAGGACTAGCAATGATTATGTATTATAAAACACCACTTCTGAAGAAAGGGCATCACAAGGTTATGATTACACTTTTACAATCCCCAGTGTTAAAGACGGTTTGTTCAAGATCTTCACTTCTTGTGTAGGTTAGCATTTGACGCTGGCTACCCATGGACATCAGAGCTCGAAGGTAGAAGCACATTCCTTTCGGGCTGGTGTTAGAACAGAAGGAGACCTGCTATTTAAGATGCAAAGGCAATGTGAACGTTGAAATATAATGCAAAGAAAGGTACGGGTCACAGGAGGTTGGTGGCACCTTAATTGGGGAGGATGGGCTCGTGGTAACGGCTGGAGTGAAATTAATGGAATGGTATCACATACACCAACACATAGTTCCCACGTGTTTGATGCCATTCACTCCGTTCCAGCCATTATTATGAGTTGTCCTGCCCTCAGCAGCCTCCACTGGTACAGGTATGCATTTACATTGCCTGCCCAGTATGTTTAGTCTAATTCATTATTCATAGACCCAAAATGGCCATGTGGCCTACTTTTAGGAGGGCTAACTCAGCACTGCTACAGTGGCAATATATATGATTCGTACGATGACAAATTCATTCAAGTCTACTGCAGTATACTACAGAGTCATACATGTTGTATGTTGTGCTGGCACTAGTCAGCTTGTGCTTTTGGCCAGCATGTGTCTATCTAACCAATCCACAATCTTCGTGTCTGGTGACTCACTCTCTTTTGAGCCAATTGGTATCAGAAGTGCAAGGAGGCCATTGAAGTGTCCCATCGGGACAGCACGATGGACTTGTGGAGACATGCTCACAGTACAGCAGTGACCTCGAAAAGACAAGAGGCCAGAGCCTCTATGTTTAATGTTAAAGCTGTCGGACTGTCAGCCACATGGCCCTGCCCAGGTGCAACTCCCGATCTGGCTACCTCTACATTTCCTACAATATCATAAGGACAAATGGAAATTGTAGATGAATTGCAAAGCCTTGCCCTTATTATAACTCAAATTCAACTGCATCAAAAATAGTCATTCCATGTCCCTTTTTGCTGGGTGAGGGAAATGAACCAATGCTGCCCAAACGCTCAGTCTTAACGCAAATATGCCTCGCTTGCGATACGGTTTTGGAAACAATTGGAATTGAACTTTCATATGAGCGGAAATAATGCTGAATGAAATGGTCCAATCGAAATGCAATCGCAAAGTGAGAGGATGTGTCGTAACAAATGGTATGTATTAACTCTAGATGCCTGACAGGGGGCGCTGTTTTTAAGCCAACATGCAGCGCAGCCATTTTGGTAGCTATAGAATAGTGTTAATTTTGGCAGTTTTTTAGATTTTGTCTTAGTTTTTTTTTTGTCTTAAAATATCAATGATTTAGTCATTTGCATCAACTAAATGCCCTTTCATTTTATTCACATTACATTTGTATTCCCTCATTAACCTATAGTAAACATAAATCACTGACTTCCATGTGCACAAACATACATAACCTTGTCTTACCAACATATTAACTATAATTCCTATAATAACATATCCTATTCTCTTCCCAACAGCAGAAATATGACAGATTTTCATGCAAATATTCTAAAATATCAGCATTTTCCTACCAGAGATGTGTTTCCATCAAATTGACTTGTTGAGGATAAGTCTGTGCGTGATGACGTAGTGCACATAAAAATAACTTTTGCAGTTGAATTCCCATGTATTGAATACAAAATAGACGTTAAATGGGTTTCCATCGGATTCTCAACTCTACTGATGGTTTTGTCAACAACAAAAAATTGCGTTATATAGCAAATGGGTCCACTCTGGTATTGGCACGTGCGCTTTAGCCAAAAACTCCAGATACAGTGAGGTAATAGTTTACATGACGAGATTAATATGGACAAAACAGCTAGATTAATTGAATTTGTCAAACGGCAATCATCATATCACCAGAATAATACCTTCGATATTTATTGGAAAGGTGCATGAAGCTCATTAAGTTGCTTGCACTTTCACCACCCTGTTAAATTCATAATTTGGTTAATCTGCCTAATAAACCGCATGCTTTCCCGAGTCGTAGCGGGAGTACCACACAACACGTCATCGCGTGACTCCAAACTAACTTCGATATGATGGTTATTATATCGATATTTGAGCATAAGTGCTTCCTCCTCCATTTTGTCGCATAATTAGTTTTACCATCACAAAAAAGATCCCACCATGTCTAGCTGTTTTGTTTTGTCGACATTTGGAAAGTTTAATGAAAAATTTGCTGTTTTCCATCAGGCCTGAAGTGAATAAAAAAATAAAAAAGTACTTTACTCACATAAAAATGTTGGATTGAAACATGGCCAGGATTATCTGGCCATGTATATTATCTACCTCACTTGCTTTGGCAATGTTAATGTTTCCCATGCCAATAAAACCCATTCAATTGAGAGAGCGAGAGAAGAGAGAGAGAGAGAGAGACATGACAGCTGTGATGGAAACAGGAAGTCTCGGTACAATTTTATAAATGCCAACAGATCATTTGTACATTCGACATGGCTGAATCTTGTGTTGGTAAAATTAATTATGCGAGAAATGGTGGTGGAAAGGCATTTATTCGCAAATATTGATATAATAACCATCATATGGAAGTAAACTTAGAGTCAAACATGATATGGTGTGGTCCTCACACTGTTACTCGGGGAAACCATGCAGTTTATTAGGCTACAGATGACAAGTTATGATGGAATTCACAGGGTGGTGAAAGTGCAAAGAGAGAAGCTCGATGTTCCTTTTCAAATAAATATCGAATGTCTTATTCTGGTGACATGATGATTGATACTTGACTGCTGTTTGACAAATGCAAATATTATCATGTAGACTATCCTACCCTCACAGCCTACCCGCACTGTATATGGTGTTGGCTAGAGCGCAGGTGCCAAAACCAGAATGGGCACATTTGCTATTTAACACATCAGTAGAGTTGAAAATGGCATGGAAACACATTGAACTTTAGATTTGCATTTGGTACATGAAAACTTAAACGGAAAAGTACATTTTGTGAGTATCACGTCATCACGCACTGCCTTTGATCTGTAACAAGTCCGTTTGGTGGAAACACCACTGGTGGGAAAATGCATATATTTTTTTAATGCTGATTTTAGAATATTCACATGAAAACGTCAATGACTGTTTCGCCCAGTGATGTAGTCGAATCTCTGTACCTCGAGTCCGAATCGAGTCCCAAGTCCCCTGTGCTCGAGTCAGAGTCCAAGTCCAATGTTCGAGTAACGAGTCCCTCTGGCTGAAGTCCGAGTCCCAGTGCTCGAGTCCTGTGTGAGTCACATTAACTCAAAATAATGTTATTTACCCAGTCAGATATGGTGTTGTAGCGCGAGGGATTTAATCAATAAATAGTTTGTTTTCCTTTTTATGCCACCAAATGTTTGCATATAGGCTACTGTTAATGTTGGCGTAGCCACGTTCAGTTGCAAAACGTTCTCGAACGTTGCAGATAGAAAGCCATGAATAGAGCCAACATTATTCCTTATTTAAAATGGCAGAGGTGTGTTTGTTCTACACAGCACATTTCTAACTGGACGTTCCACAACGTTGCTTCCTGCTGAACGCGCCCCAGATTATTAACTACAGCTAGCTAATGAGGTAACATGACTGAACAAGGTGTAGCCTTAACAAACTGACCGCAAGTTAGCCTAGTCTTAGAATGGCCCAGCGATATACTTTTTGTATGTAAAATGTGGCCCACTAATGCACGATGGAAAGAAAAAAACGTATAGCGCCGGTATTGTGGGTCATATCTTTTGAACAGTAATGGCTAACCACTGGGCACAGACATCAGTTCAACATCTAGTTTTGATTTACATTTGGTTGAGTTGTCAACTAACGTGAATTCAACGAGAAATCAACAAAAATGTCACCATGTCATTGAATATAGGTTAAAAGTTGGGTGAAAAAAATGGCACAATTCCCTTAAACAATTCCCTTAAATTGATGACTTTTGCTAATCCAATCAGTACTCCACGTCGATTCAACGTAAGCACATGTATTTTGGGGGTTGAAATTATGTGGAAACAAAGCTGATTCAACCAGTTTTTGCCCAGTAGTTGTCTCGGAGGAAAAGAGGGAGAATACTACTTTGGCTACAGAACCTAGCTATGAAAAGTGTATCTAACCAACCTGGTCTCAACCTGCACATAAATCTGATACACTCCATTTACTATGATATGTTACGTTTCGTATGGTATGTATTAATTTGTGGATATTCATCACCCATTTCGTCTGACATGTTACGAATTACAATTTGTATAATATATTGAACAAAAACATGCAACAATTTCATTGATTTTACTGAGTAACAATTCATGAGGAAATCAGTCAATTGAAATAAATAAATTAGGCCCTAATCTATGGATTTCACATGACTGGGAATACAGAGATGCAAAATAGGCCTGACAATGGGCCTCAGGATCTCATCACAGTGACTTTTGCATTCAAATTGCCATAGATAAAATGCAATTGTGTTCGTTGTCCATAGCTTATGCCTGCCCATACCATAACCTTACTGCCACCAAGGGGCATTCTATTCACAACATTGTCATCAGCAAACTGCTTACCTACACAACGCCATACACATGGTCTGAGGTTGTGAGGCCAGTTGGATGTACTGCCAAATTCTCTAAAACGACTTTGGAGGAGGCTTCTGGTAGAGAAATGAACATTCAATTCTCTGGCAATGGCTCTGGAGGACATTCCTGCAGCATGCTCCCTCTAAACTTGAGACATCTGTGGCATTGTGTTGTGTGACAAAACTTCACATTTTAGAGTGGCCTTTTATTGTCCCCAGTACAAGGTGCAATGATCATGCTGCTTAATCAGCTTCTTGATATGCCACATCTGTCAGGTGGATGGATTATCTTGGCAAAGGAGAAATGTAAAGGTATGTAAACAAATTTGTGCATAACATTTTAAAGAGCTTTTCGTGCATATGGAACATTTCTGGGATCTTTTATTTGAGCTCATCAAACATGGGACCAACACTTTATATGTTGCATTAATATTTTCTTCAATATATATAATATAATATAATTAATATAATTGTGCTTATCATTGAAAAGTTCTCATTCTCTCCAAAAACTCTTGTCCAGAATCTCTTCTCATTTTAGCCAACTGAAATGAAAAATGTTTTTCAGTTAGTTCGTTTTTTCTGGGTCTCCTTTGTCAGTAATAGTCTTGCCAATTGCCACTTTTCAATAGGTTTTTGACAAACATTTTAATGTGGCTGTTTGTGTGTTCACACGTGGCAAGAATTTTGTACATTCACTCTGCCAAAAGAGTGCAGAGTTACAGTCACTACCCTTCTAGATCACTTAAAATCAGTCTAATCAGATCTTGTGTCTCTAAGTCTCCTAGGCTAGCTAGTGCTAACCAACCTCTTTTGCCAATTCGCTTCAGCCTGCTGGTGTGCGACTGTGGCAAAATTGGTTTGACGTTGGATAGCATATCCCTGGGGCAATATATAATGTAAATGGGACAGTATTTTCAGTTAGTTGTCTAATTAAATGGTTATTCATATTTGTATATAGATTTCTATAGTTTATAGTGGGTTTGAGGTTAAGTCATACAAATTTGGAGCTATTAACCATTTAAAATATTGTCCCATGTACAGTGCATTCGGAAAGTATTCAGACCCCTTCACTTTTTCCACATTATATTAGAGCCTTATTTTAAAAAACGAATTGAATTGTTTTTCCCCCCTCATCAATCTACACACATTTCCCCATAACGAAAAAGCAAAAAACAGTTTTAGAAATGTTTGTAAAATCATTACATATAAAAAACTGAAAAATCACATTTACATAAGTCTTCAGACCCTTTACTCAGTACATTGTTGAAGCATCTTTGGCAGTGATTACAGCCTCAAGTCTTCTTGGGTATGCTACAAGCTTGGCACACATGTATTTGGGGAGATTTTCCCATTCTTCTCTGCAAATCCTCTCAAGCTCTGTCAGGTTGGATGAGGAGCGTTGCTGCACAGCTATTTCCAGGTCTCTCCAGAGATGTCAGATCGGGTTCAAGTCCGGGCTCTGGCTGGGCCACTCAAGGACATTGAGACTTGTCCCAAAGCCACTTCTGCGTTGTCTTGGCTGTGCGCTTATGTTCGTTGTCCTATTGGAAGGTGAACCTTCACACCAGTCTGAGGTCCTGAGAGCTCTGGAGCAGGTTTTCATCAAAGATCTCTCTGTACTTTGCTCCGTTCATCTGCCACTCGATCCTGACTAGTCGATCTTGACTGCCGCTGAAAAACATTCCCACAGCATGATGCTGCCACCACCATGCATCACCATAGGGATGGTGCCAGGCTTCCTCCAGACGTGAAACTTGGCATTCAGGCCCAGGATTTCAATCTTGGTTTCAACAGACCAGAGAATCTTGTTTAACATAGTCCGAGAGTCCTTTAGGTGTCTTTTGGCAAACTTCAAGCTGCCTGTCATGTGCCCTTTACTGAAGAGTGGCTTCCGTCTGGCCACTATCATAAAGGCCTGATTGGTGGAGTGCTGCAAAGATGGTTGTCCTTCTGGAAGGTTATTCCATCTCCAGATAGGAACTCTAGAGCTCTGTCAGAGTGACCATCAGGTTCTTGGTAACCTCCCTGAACACGGCCCTTCTCCCCCGATCGCTCAGGTTGGCCGGGCAGCCAGCTCTTGGAAGAGTCTTGGTGGTTCCAAACTTCTTCCATTTAAGAATGATGGAGGCCACTGTGTTCTTGAGGACCTTCAATGCTGCAGAAATGTTTTGGTACCCTTCCCCAGATCTGTGCCTCGACACAATCCTGTCTCGGAGCTCTACGAACAATTCCTTCAACCTCATGGCTTGGTTTTTTCTCTGACATGCACTGTCAACTGTGGGACCTTACATAGACAGGTGTGTGCCTTTCCAAATCATGTCCAATCAATTGAATTTACCACAGGTGGACTCCAATGAAGTTGAAGAAACATCTCAAGGATGATCAATGGAAGAAAGATGCACCTGAGCTCAGTTTCGAGTCTCACAGCAAAGGTTCTGAAAACGTACGTGAATAAGGTATTTCTGTTTTTTTGCTCTGTAATTGTGTGTGTGTGTGTGTGTGTGTGTGTCTGTCAACTGTAGGGGTGCCCATGTTGATAGGAATCGGAAGTGTCCGGCAGGTTGAGTTGGTCAGAGTAGTACAGAAGGTTTCATATGCTGAGGCGGTGAGGAGAGTAGAGGAGGGTGGGTCAAGGATGAGGGATCCTGAGCGTAATGCTCCTTTAATCCATTATGGGTCTAGGGAATCAGCGGAGGATGGAGAATTTGTCACTTATTCATTTTTTAAAATTCAGATTTCAATCTTCTAAAAAAAAATAGTCATGGAATGATTGGTTAAATAGCTATTGACAAGAGAACCCCAACATATCCAATATAAAACTAAGCTTTACCTTGGTGCCTATAACCAAACCATATACAGTTGAAGTGGGAAGTTTACATAAACTTAGGTTGGAGTCATTAAAACTAGTTTTTCAACCACTCCACACCTTTCTTGTTAACAAACTATAGTTTTGGCAAGTCGGTTAGGACATCTACTTTGTGCATGACACAAGTAGTTTTTCCAACAATTGTTTACGAACAGATGATTTTTTACTTATAATTCACTGTATCACAATTCTAGTGTTTACATGCACCAAGTTGACTGTGCCTCTAAACAGCTTGGAATATTCCTGAAAATGATGTCATGGCTTTAGAAGCTTCTGATAGGCTAATTGACATCATTCGAGTCAATTGGAGGTGTACATGTGGATGTATTTCAAGGCCCACCTTCAAACTCAGTGCCTCTTTGCTTGACATCATGGGAAAATCAAAAGAAGTCAGCCAAGACCTCAGAAACAAAATTGTAGACCTCCACAAGTCTGGTTATTCCTTTGGAGTAATTTCCAAATGTCTGAAGGTGCCAAGTTCATCTGTACAAACAATTGTACGCAAGTATAAACACCATGGGACCACGCAGCTGTCATACCGCTCAGGAAGGAGACGCGTTCTGTCTCCTAGATATGAACGTTCTTTGGTGCGAAAAGTCCAAATCTATCCCAGAACAACAGCAAACGACCTTGTGAAGATGCTGTAGGATACAGGTACAAAAGTATCTATATCCACAGTAAAATGAGTCCTATATCGACATAAGATCATACTTTTTGGAGAAATGCTGTCTGGTCTGATGAAACAAAATAGAACTGTTTGGCCATAATGACCATCGTTATGTTTGTAGGAAAAAGGGGGAGGCTTGCAAGCTGAAGAACACCATCCCAACCGTGAAGCACGGGGGTGGCAGCATCATGTTGTGGGGGTGATTTGCTGCAGGTGGGACTGGTGCACTTCACAAAATAGATGGCATAATAAGGGAGGAAAATGATGTGGATATATTGAAGCAACATCTCAAGACATCAGTCAGGAAGTAAAAGATTGGTCACAAATAGGTCTTCCAAATGGACAATGACCCCAAGCATACTTCCAAAGTTGTGGCAAAATGGCTTAAGGACAACAAAGTCAAGGTATTGGAGTGGCCATCACAAAGCCCTGTCCTAAATCCTATAGAAAATTTGTGGGCAGAACTGAATAAGCGTGTGCGAGCAAGGAGGCCTACAAACCTGACTCAGTTACACCAGCTCTGTCAGGAGGAATGGGTCACAATTCACCCAATTTATTGTGGGAAGCTTGTGGAAAGCTACCCGAAACATTTGACCCAAGTTAAACAATTGAAAGGCAATGCTACTAAATACTAATTGAGTGTATGTATACTTCTGACCCACTGGGAATGTGATGAAAGAAATAAAAGCTGAAATAAATTGTTCTCTCTAGTATTATTCTGACATTTCACATTCTTAAAATAAAGTGGTGATCCTAACTCACCTAAAACAGGGGATTTTTACAAGGATTAAATGTCTCAAATTTCGAGGAGCTGAAGAACAAACCTCACAGACAACCAGTACAGTAAGTTTAAATGTAATTTTATTCGACATTCTGGCATATAAGGAACATTTACACGATTTTGCATGTATTCATTTCAGGCTGTATATCCAATTAACTGTGCATTACAGCCTGATTAATCAGACTCACTCCAAACGTGGTCGGCTGAGTTTTGAAATTTGGCGCGCCATAGTCAATTAGATAACCACAAACTTTTTAGTTGCCCAATATAATGATCTCTGCACTCCTTTTTAAAGAGGCTTTCCTTTCAGAATATAAGGTCTATAGAAGTTATACTATCTTTGTGAAGGTCCTAAGAAATGTGATTGATTGCTTGCTAATAATCTCATAGACCAGACACTGCTGCCAATGCGCAAACAGGGGACAAATTGTGCTTTCAAGACAACTGGGAACCAGAAAAACAACGAGGTCAAATTGTGACGTCAGTGATATTCAAGGTCGGAGAAGTCAGAGCTCTACTGCCGCATTCACGTCATGTCGGGAAATCCTAAATACGACCGTCCTATTGGTAAAAATGCACTTGAACGCACCTCCAAATTTGAATTCCAACTATGAAACTTGGTTATAATCTCTGGTCCCACTGATGTGGCGCGGTTTATCTGGTACTCCCGCAAAATCCCTCTAAAATCTAATCCGTTAGCCACTCACAGGTTATTGGCTACCGATCCCTGTCCATGGTTCTGAAATTGCAATTTTACACGGCTGCCTATCGATGGGCTATCAGATTATGTGGTGCTAGTGCATGTAGTAGCCTACATCTTTGCTTCAATGGATACATGTTCATTTTTTGTTTGCTCGTCATTTTCTCATAAGCCTAACATTTATGTTTCAAGAATCTATAGGCCTACGGTTTCGCAAAGATGCTATTTAGAATGCTGTCTGGCGGTAATAATGTATTAACTTGTTCAGTAATTAAAGTGGGACATTTAAAATTGCACATTGTAAAATGAATTTTCCATGCAACAACATACTAATCAGTAACTAATATATATATATATATTTAAGCCTATAGCCTACCTTGGCGGTCCTCGCGCTCTATCGCAGCTTGGATAGAAAGTATGTGTGGTCTAAAACCAGCCTTGATGCCAAATAATATAATCAGTCCACAATCAACACAACTGATTGTTTCATTTTACAGACAATTCAGTCTAGCCTATCTTTACATATATCCAGTATTTAGCTGGTAGACTATTTATATGACACATTTGAACTTGGACTCCACGCTGTCGGCTATCCGTCTCATCACTCGTAGACTTACCAGTGTTCACAGTCGATCTCTGTCACTATTCTCGAGAGGAGGAAGAGGAGCAAAGCCACTGTCATTACGGGGGGTGTGAGATGACAGGCGCCTGCATTATGGCCGTGGTGAAAAAAGTACCCAAATGTCATACTTGAGTAAAACTAAAACTAACGATACCTTAATAGAACATGACACAAGTAAAAGCAAAAGTCACCCAGTAAAATCCAACTTGAGTAAAAGTCCAGTACTTGGTTTTTAAATATACTTACGTATCAAAAGTAAATGTAATTGCTAAAATATACTTAAATATCAAAAGTAAAAGTATAAATAATTTCAAATTCCAAACTCATAGCCAGGGGCATGTGTTTAGCGAGTCCGCCAGATCAGAGGCAGTAGGGATGACCTGGGATGTTCTCTCGATAAGTGTGTGAATTAGACAATTTTTTCTTGCTAAACATTCCAAATGTAACAAGTACTTTTGGGTGTCAGGGAAAATGCATGGCGTAAAAAGTACATCGTTTTCTTTAGGAATGTAGTAAAGTAAAAGTTGTAAAAATATAAAATGGTAAATTAAAGTATAGATACACAAAAAAACACATTAAGTAGTACTTTCAAGTTTTTTTTACTCAAGTACTTTACACCACTGCATTTAGGGGACTGCAGGGTTTTTTGCTACACCAGTGTTAAGACGCCAATCTTTCCCACACGCTGAACTCTGACGTCACACACACCAATGAAAATGACCGCGGATTCGTCTGTCAATAGTGAGAATGGTTCTTGCGTTCCTTCCAAGCACATGACCGCTCCAAGTATTTCCTCCGATCACAATGACAAGATGTGAACGTGACACAGGTTGATCCCCTACTTTCCGACTTGGAATTCCGAGTTGGATGACCATTCAAAACTTTTTTCCCCCCACTCAGTGCTTCTTTTTACCAGAGTTCCCAGTTGTCGGAACACATTGAAATCAAATGTCGGAGATTGCCAAGTTCTCAGTTGTCTTGAACAATGCAGAAATTACTTTGATGAGGAGGATGCTACACCTGAAAACCTTTGGGGGTGAGAGAAGATGGCCGCATTTAACCGGCTCCTGAAAACATGTCATTTTAAACTATTCCTAATCTGATTTTTGAAGTGCTATTTTGGGGCGGCAGGCAGCGCAGTGGTTAGAGCGTCGGGCCAGTAAACCGGAAGGTTGCCGGATCGAATCCCCGAGTTTACAAGATACCTTGTTCTGCCCCTGAACAAGGCAGCTAACCAACCCACTGTTCCCCGGTAGGTCGTCATTATAAGTAACAATTTATTCTTAATTAACTGACTAGTTAAAAAAAAATGAAAACCATCATCCTTGTAGTCTTTTCAAATAGGCTACAACCAGCAGATGGCGCAATTGGTTAAAGCAATATGTTGTGCTGTGATGGACCTTGAGGAGTGATGCATCCAGAAAGACACGTTCCTTGCTGATGTCTGCCAGATTTCATTACTCCTGATAGGTATTTTACGTATCAGCTAACCACACATTATAGCAATCTGTCGGTCGATAGCCTCTGCCAAGTCTCCAACAACCAGATGGTCCGGTTTTCGGGACAAATATTAAGAGTGCCTGTGACATACTTTTGCTTTTGGACTTTAACAAGGCGACATTCCATCTTAACTACACATGTACTCATTTTTTCCCCTTCTCGTCAAGACCAGTATGTAGTGAATCTAGTTTCAGTCGATGACGCGGCACGCAACCATTGGTTGATGCATGCAACGTCTGAGCAGGGTAACGCGAACAATGACTTCAGGATATGGGAAACAGCAGCTCTTTACATCAAGGTACAGGAGTGGTTTACAGTAGACTGGCTGTAAAGCCTACTGGACAATTGCCCGTTGTTTGAATTTAAATGGTATCATCATTGTTTTCGAAATCGATTTTTTTTTTGGCTTAAACCTATCCATATAATTTTACTGATCTGATGAGACTAAATTAGACAAATTGCAGTTATGGATAAAGACATTTTTGGGAGAAAAAAACCCCCTTCATTTACAGGCCAAAGGGTTTGACCACCAGAGAGTGCTATTCACTTGAATTTGAAACGTGGAAGTGGGGCAATTGTGTAAACTAGATATTGGCATCTCTGAAGACAACTGTCGATGTATCTTTTTCTATATGTTAGTGTTTCGTTGGTTAGTTTGGTGTTTGAGAAAGCGATAGGGGGATTATATGGGACGAAGGGGACAAATATGGTCTGAAGAGGACTAGACTTTTATGGGGGGAGGAGCTATGTATTCAGGGGAGGTGGAGTGCGAGAGCTTTTGAAAAATAAGAAAAGAGGAGATAGTTTGCGGAGGAGAAATGTGACAAGTAAAAGCAAAATGTACAATTGGATTGTTTATAAAAAATAAAAATACAATATTTTTGAATAGCAATCAAATTGCACAATCCAGGCAATAGAAACATGGTTTTCTAACAGCAGCTGGTTTTGATCTTTCTCTTTCTGTTAAACAGGATGCTGTTACCTCTTTTCCAGCTAGCTTGGCTGAGCTCTGTTTCCTGACTCTCCCCCTACCACCACCACCAAGATAATTATTGTGTGTGTCTTACAGAGCGGGAGATAGAGTGAGAGACAGTTTAATGGAATGCTGTGATGTCATCAGCTCAGTCCTACACAAAGGCAAGGAGGAGGACACACAAGCACACTCACTCTCCCGAGTAGTTACTCTGCCGTGAAGCGTCTGCACCCCACTGTGAGTACATCCTCCTTAAACAACACATCCTTTCTCGCACACGTTCTGCCGAATTCTCTATCACTGACTCACTCGCTTCTCTTCTTTTTGTATTTTTTTCCCCCCACCACCAAGTGTTGAGTTTAAACCAATCTGTTTCCCAGCAGTGACAGTTCTCAGTCTACCTTTGTCTCCCTCCAAATGTTGATTGTGCTGTTTCCATTGTTAATATGACCACCATGCCTAGTGAAGTCCTTTCAGCCCCTCTGCTAGAGTAGCGTTCTACTCACGCTGTCCTGGGATGTGACCCTGTATTTTGGTTACAGCCCAACAACGAGCGTGTTAAAATGGAGCAGCCATCTCATGGGAGTTTGGAAGAAGAAGACAAAAAAAGAAGGGCGGTTGGAAAGGGGGGTGGGGTGGGGGTGGGGGGTTACTGACGGCAGAAAAAAATGCCCCATTCCTTTGGAATCTCCTCCCATCCAGGGCCAGACAGTCGCTCTCAGAGCCCTGCCCATGGCTTGGGTGAGGAAGCCAGGGTTTGAACTCTATCATTCGTCTGAAGAAGGGAAAGGAGATCGCTGTGATTTACTATGCATTGAAGAAGAAGGCAATGAGCAGTTGCATCTTAAGAGGAGAAGAGACAAAGGGGAAAAAGTAAGAAAATAAATCAAAAGACAAGGAAGGACAAGTGGCTAGGAGCACTTAACAGCAGCATGATTAGCATACAGCAGGGAGTGCCAGTCATCTACAGTGCTGACAAAGGTTGTGATGTGTAATTTTCCCTGATGCAGATTCACCCAGCCATGGCTGCCTGATGAGGACTGAGGACGACTGACGTGTGTGTGTGTGGAGGGAGGAGGGAGTGTCAGTGCAGAGGACGTCAGAGGAAGCTGTCTACAGCTTGTGTATGTGACAGGCGAGGCTCGATCTTCTCCTTCTCCTCATGAAGCTTGTTTAGAAGCCAACACGTCTTCAGGAAACTGTCGACCCAAGGAGTCCGGACAGTACCCATCCACACCCTGCTAGACTGGGCAACCTGCCGGAACAGCCCTTACCGCCTTACCCCTCCACCTTCATCCCTCCGCCACCATGCTGCAGCAGATACTAAAGGACATGTACATCGATCCTGATGTGCTGGAGGCCCTGAGCGAGGACCAGAAGAAGACCTTGTTCCTGAAGATGAGACAGGAGCAGGTGCGGCGTTGGAAGGAACGCGAGGAGAAAGAAGACCATAGACCAAAGCCGAGTACAGGTACTCATTTCATTCCTCCCTACCTCTTCTGCTTGCCTCTCCTGCTACATCTTCACATACAGGGTCTGTGTGACTGGAGGCTGTGTAACTTTTTGTTGTTGTTGCAAAAAAAAAAAAAGTATCGTTATCTGCTTATGAAATAAGTCTACAAACATGTTTCTTTGAAACCTAACCCACTTGGTCTTTCTAAAGGCAGACACATCGGGCAAGTCTCAGATATGTTGGTGTGTTTTTGTTGTTGCTGTGAATGAACTAATAGGGAGCTGCCTTGTGAAGTTGAGCTGCAAGCATGTGGCTTACCTCTGAGAAACATCCTGTGGTGTGCTTTAGGCTACTGCCAATGTATTCAGTATCAGTCATTTCTTTTTTCTGTTGTTGGCAGGCCCTCTGTATGTGGGTCTGTGTCTGCCTGCGAGTAGGTTACACACGTTGTTTCAATGAGATGGCATTATCTGTTTATGTTATGAGTGTCAGCAGGGCTAAGAGAGTAGCTAATGGCTGGAAAGACTACTTGTCTTTTGTTAAATCACTACCTGCAGTTTCTCACCAGTGGTACCATTTAGCATCACAATAGGAACACTGGAGGGTGTGTGGAAGTGGCTCGGCCTCATGTAGCATCACCGGGGTGAGAGAAATAGGTCTTCAACTCAGGTTTCTAGTATTTGTATTTATTATGGATTGCCATTAGCTGCTGCCAACGCAGCAGCTACTCTTCCTGGGGTCTAGCAAAATGAAGGCAGTTATACATTTGAAAAACATTGCAATACATCCATAACAGATTTCACAACATATTAAGTGTGTGCCCCCAGGCCTCAACTCTAATACCACTTATCTATAAAACAAAATCCATGTGTACATGTTTGTGTATAGTGCGTATGTTATCGTGTGTTTGTATGCATGTGTCCATGTTTGTGATGCTTCACAGTCCCCGCTGTTCCATACAGCATATTTTTATCTGCTTTTTAAATCAAATTTTACTGCTGGCATGAGTTACTTGATTGTGTAATAGAGTTCCATGTAGTCATGGATCAATGTTGTACTGTGTGCCTCCCATCGTCTGTTTTGGACTTGGGGACTGTGAAGAGACCTCTGGTGTATGTCTTGTGGGGTATGCATGGGTGTCTGAGCTGTGTGCCAGTAGTTTAGACAGACAGCTTGGTGCATTTAACATGTCAATACCTCTCATAAATACAAGTAGTGATGAAGTCAATCTCTCCTCCACTTTGAGCCAGGAGAGATTGACATGCATATCATTAATGTTAGCTCTCTGTGTATATCCAAGGGCCAGCCGTGCTGCCCTGTCCTGAGGAAAATTGCAATTGTCTAAGTCCCTCTTTGTGGCACCTGACCACACGACTGAACAGTAGTCCAGGTGCGACAAAACTAGGGCCTGTAGAACCTGCCCTGTTGATAGTGCTGTTACTAATGCAGTGCTTGGGGGCCTCCCGGGTGCCACCAGAGACTCTAGGTTCGCGCCCAGGCTCTGCCGTAACCGGCCGCGACCGTGATGTCCATGGGGCGACGCACAATTGGCATAGAGTTGTCCGGGTTAGGGAGGGATTGGCCGGAAGAGATATCCTTATTTCATCGCGCACCAGCAACTCCTGTGGTAGCCCGGGCGCAGTGCACGCTAACCAAGGTTGCCAGGTGCACGGTGTTTTCTCCGACACATTGGTGCGGCTGGCTTCCGGGTTGGATGCGCGCTGTGTTAAGAAGCAGTGTGGCTTGGTTGGGTTGTGTATCGGAGGACGCATGACTTTCAACCTTCGTCTCTCCCGAGCCCATACGGGAGTTGTAGCGATGAGACAAGATAGTAGCTACTAACAATTGGATACCATGAAATTGGGGAGAAAAAAGGGGGTAAAATGGAAAAAAATATTAAAAATAATGCAGCGCTTAATTACAGACAGACTTCTCCCCATCCTAGCTACTATTGTATCAATATGTTTTGACCATTTACAATCCAGGGTTACTCCAAGCAGTTTAGTTCCCTCAACTTGCTTAATTTCCACATTCTTCATTACAAGATTTAGTTAAGGTTCAAGGTTTAGTGAATGATTTGTCCCAAATACAATGCTTTTAGTTGTTCAAATATTTAGGACTAACTTATTCCTTGCCACCCATTCTGAAGCTAAATGCAGTTCTTTGTTAAGTGTTACTGTGGTAGCTGATGTGTATGGTGTTGAGTCATCCGCATACATGAACACACTGGCTTTACTCAAAGCCAGAGGCATGTCGTTAGTAAAGATTGAAAAAAGTTGAGGGGCCTAGACAGCTGCCTTGGGGAATTCCTGATTCTTACCTGGATTTTGTTGGAGAGGCTTCCATTAAAGAATCCCGTTTGTGTTCTGTTAGACAGGTAACTCTATCCACAATATAGCAGGGAGTGTAAAGCCATAACACATACATTTTTCCAGTAACAGACTATGATCTATAATGTCAAAAGCTGCACTGAAGTCTAGCAAAACAGCCCCCACAATCTTTTTATCATTAATTTCTCTCAGGTAATTAATTATAAGTCATTTGTGTAAGTGCTGTGCTTGTTGAATGTCCTTCCATATAAGCATGCTGAAAGTCTGTTGTCAATTTGTTTACTGAAAAATAGCATTGTATCTGGTCAAACACAATTTTTTCCAAAAGTTTACTAAGGGTTGATAACAGGCTGATTG
Source organism: Oncorhynchus nerka (assembly GCF_034236695.1). Taxonomy (NCBI): domain Eukaryota; kingdom Metazoa; phylum Chordata; class Actinopteri; order Salmoniformes; family Salmonidae; genus Oncorhynchus; species Oncorhynchus nerka. The sequence goes on from NC_088405.1 coordinate 51,809,895, forward strand.
GTCGGCTATTTGAGCCAGTTAAGGTCGTTTTACTGTTCTTAGGTAGGGGAATAACTTTTGCTTCCTTCCAGGCCTGATGGCACACACTTTTTAGTAGGCTTAAATTGAAGATATGGCAAATAGGAGTGGCAATATCATACGCTATTAGCCTCAGTAATATTCCATCCAGGTTGTCAGTCCCTGGTGTCTTGTCATTGTTGATAAACAATAGTTTTTTAATCTCTTCCATACTTACTTTACGGAAATAAAAATTACAATGCTTTTCTTTCATAATTTGGTCAGATATACTTGGATGTGTAGTGTCAGCGTTTGTTGCTGGCATGTCATGCCTAAGTTAGCAAATCTTGCCAATTAAAAAATCATTGAAGTAGTTGGCAATAACAGTGGGATTTGTGATGAATGAGCCATTGGATTCAATAAATGATGGAGCGGAATTTGTCTTTTCCCAAAATGTAATTGAAGTTGCTCCAAAGACTTTTACCATTATTCTTTATGTTGTTTATCTTTGTTTCATAGTGTAGTAGTTTCTTCTTTTTAAATTCAATTTAGTCACATGATTTCTCAATTAGCCAGACCTATTTGACATCTCTTTTTTTTTTCTCAACCATAACATTTTACAATTCCTCATAAATCCATGGGGATTTAACATTTTTTACAGTCATTTTCTTAAATGGCTGCGTTCTTATTAGTAACTGCGATAAGCAATTTAATAAATTTGAAGTGCAGCGTCTGGTTGCTTGTCATTACACACCACGGACCAACAAATATTCTTCACATCACGACAACACTTTTAATCAATACAATCACTGCAACACTTTTATCCACAATATTAGTCTCAGCCTTTGGAACTTTGGTTTTCCTAGCTGTGGCTACTATATTGTGATCACTACATTGGATGGATCTGGATACTGCTTTCAAACAAATTTCTGCAGCATTATTAAATATATGATCAATACATGTTGATGATTTCATTCCTGTACTGTTTGTAACTACCCTGGTAGATTGATAACCTGAACCAGGTTGCAAGCACTAGTTACAGTTTGAAGCTTTCTCTTGAGTGGGCAGCCTGATGAAAGCCAGTCAATATTTAAATCTCCCAGAAAGTGTACCTCTCAATTGATATCACATACATTATCAAGAATTTCACACACGTTATCCAGATACTGACTGTTAGCACTTGATGGTCTATAGCAGGTTCCCACAAGGCTTTAGGTGAGGCAGATGAAGCTGTAGTCATATTACTTCAACAGTATTTAACATGAGATCCTATCTAAGCTTTACAGGAATGTGGTTCTGAATATAAACAGCCACACCTCCACCTTTGGCATTTCTGTCTTAATTGTAGATCTTATAACCATGTATTGCTACCACTGTATTATCTAAGTGAGTTTCAGAGATTGTCAGAATATGAATGTCATCTGTTACTAGCAAATTATTGATTTCGTGAACCTTGTTTTTTAAGCTACATATGTTATCGCGGGCTATTTTTAAAAAATTCTGGGATGCTTGATTGTTTTCATTGCTTTACTGGGAAGCTTAGCAGAGGTAGCAATGCTCAGGTTATTTATTAGTGCAGGGTGAGCTGCACACAGGGGACTTCCTATTAGAGCACACCACCACAGTGCTAACAGTATAACTCTGGTTCATAGGCATATGATTACTGCATACAATAGCTGTAGGATCAGCAGAGGCATCCAGGGCAGTAAGATGGACATACATTAGGTTACTTACAATGTCATCCTGCTTCAGAAAAATGTACATTATCCTAGGGGTGTTGGAAGGTATCTCAGTGACACAATGGCAGGGATTAAATGAGCTAAACTTGGGTAATTTAAGTCATTGTCTCAACACAGCCTTATAATGCTGTGAAAGTGGATCCCATCCTCCTTATAAAACAAGCTTTGTTTCCAGAAGGTATCTAAATGTTACATCCACAGAGCTGCAATAGTCTCGTAGCCAGTTATGGAGGGCTAACAGTCTGCTGAAATGTTCAATGCCACGATTTAGAGAGGGTAGGGTGTTTGTTGGTGTCAAGTAGAGACCCAATCAGTTCTGTTCTGAGCTGCCCTTAATAATGTCATTTGACCCCACATGAACCATGACAGCATCAGCCCCTGTTGACTGACACACAGCCTCGGGAAGCAACCTGGTGAAATCCTGAACTTTGACCTCGCATGAACCATGACAGTATCAGTCCCCGGTGACTTACTCACAGCCTTGGGAATCAACCTGGTGATATCCTGAACTTTGACCCCACATAAACCATGACAGTATCAGTCCCCGGTGACTTATTCACAGCCTTGGGAATCAACCTGGTGATATCCTGAACTTTGACCCCACATAAACCATGACAGTATCAGTCCCCGGTGACTTACTCACAGCCTTCGGAATCAACATGGTGATATCCTGAACTTTGACCCCAGGAAAACACAAAGTCTTTGCCCCAGGTACAGATATATGCATCACCATTGAACTCCCTATCACAATAGCCGGAATGATGTGGTCTTCGAGGCGGAGGCCAGAGCCACAGAACTCACCTGAGAAGAGGGCTGTTGAGACGGCGGCTGCGTGCAGGCCACAACAGCCCAGGCGGTTGATTGACTAGGACAGGGAGAAGTAGCTGGAGGGGCATCCACAGCCCCCCTCAAGCCCCCGGCAGAAGACATCCGGTATAGGGGCTCAAAGTGATTTGAGAGTCTTAAGTCCAGAGGTGGGGGGCAAAAGGCAGGCGCCCCGAGAACGATTCCTCTCCTTCTTTCTGGTTCTGACACACATCCATTTACGCTCACCTGGAGTCGAACGATGAGCAGCCATTTCCTGATTCTAGCTAGTAGAGGGGTGCAGTGGGGGAAATGTATCATAGTTCGGGAAGGTCCCATTAGGATCCTGTTGGATGTTTTGATAGGAAGCATTTAAAGATGCCAGTAGTCTCATAGAATCCTTATTCAGGTCAAGGCGCCTGGTCAACTGTTTAATTTCTTCATGAAGAGTAGTCATCCTTTTCTTAAACTGCATCAAGTTCAATACATTTTTCACGAAATGAAGGTACCCATCCGACCTTTCCAGTCACTTCCAATAGCAACTATGTCTGAAAGAGTAGGCCTACTGCCAGATCAGGATGCGACAGTGCTATCTCATTTGAGGAAATGACACACTTATAGCTGACTCACCCTTAATTGATTGAATTGTTGGTTCACTAATCAATCGTTTTTTTAAAGGGGCATTATCAGTGAACACAGCCCATCTGAGCGTAAGCTGTCCACCCACTAGACACACACGCAACAAACAGTTGAAACAGGCGTGATGCTGAATCTGATGCACTCAAGCAGAATAGGTCTGGCTGCTTTTCCTCGTGTGTGTGTGTGTGTGTGTGTGTGTGTGTGTGTGTGTACAATGCCCTGATTATAGATAATCTTGTTCCCAGTGAAGCACTAGTGTGTGCGAGGGAGAGGCAGGCTGATGTCTGGAATGTGTGTGCGTGTGTCGGAAAAACCGATAACAGATTAAAATAGGAACACGCGATAGACAGAAATACTCTGTGAAACTGCCACTATATTTTGTACCCCTATGTTAGAGAGGGAATCACGTTTTCTTGTATTGTGCAGATGGCTCATTACATGCATAGCTACAAATAGAAAAAGGCAGGCCCCTAATTCAATCCTGAAACTGGTTTGATGTACTGCAGAATCTTGCCCGTCTGCATTTTATTTCTGTAGGTAGCCAGCCGGTCCCTGTATGAGAAATCTGTGTCGTAATGACTCGGTTCACAATGTACTTTCCCTTGGCATTCCATCAAGAGAATCTGAGATCACAAGACAACAACCCCAGAGCTTCTACTTGGGAAGTTTGGTCGAGAGCGATTTGTAACAGTGGATGAAAACGAGTCTCTGTGATGGCTGGCTGTAGGTCACTGTAGCACATGTCAGGTTGTGCATTGATTCTGGAACTCTTTTCTTGGCTGCAGTTGACCACAATGTACTGATTATCAACCGACTGAATGTCAGACAGGGAGGGCGGGAGAACATAGGCCTCTCTATCTGCTAACTACCAGGGCAGCTGTTCCTACAAGTCAATGCCCCCCCCGGATGCACACTGCAGTGTTACACACACTCCCCGAAACACACTGCGGTGGTACACACTGCGGTGGTACACACTGCGGTGATACACACTGCGGTGTTACACACTGCGGTGTTACACACTGCGATGTTACACACACACACTCCCCAATACGGTGTTACAAACACACACTCCCTGATACAAGCTGCGGTGTTACACATACATTCCCAAATACACGATGCGGTGTTTCACACACACACACTCCCCGATACACGCTGCGGTGTTACACACACACACACACTCCCCCATACACGCTGCGGTGTTACACACACACACACACTCCCCCATACACGCTGCGGTGTTACACACACACACACACTCCCCCATACACGCTGCGGTGTTACACACACACACACACTCCCCCATACACGCTGCGGTGTTACACACACACACACATACACGCTGCGGTGTTACACACACACACACTCCCCGATACACGCTGCGGTGTTACACACACACACACACTCCCCGATACACGCTGCGGTGTTACACACACACACACACTCCCCGATACACGCTGCGGTGTTACACACACACACACACTCCCCGATACACGCTGCAGTGTTAAACACACACACACACACACACACACCCCGATACACGCTGCAGTGTTAAACACACACACACACATACACGCTGCGGTGTTACACACACACACACACTCCCCGATACACGCTGCAGTGTTACACATACATTCCCAAATACACGCTGCGGTGTTTCACACACACACACTCCCCGATACACGCTGCGGTGTTAAACACACACACACACACACACTCCCCGATACACGCTACGGTGTTACACACACACACACCCCGATACACGCTGCGGTGTTACACACACACACACACACACACTGGACTATAGAGTTAGAGGTCTGTAGCAGACCTAGTTTTGTGTTTCTTAGTGTGAAGCAGAGGAAATGGTGGTCTGTTACAAGCACATGACCCAGGTGTCTGTGCAAAGCAGGAAGTGACTCCTGGCCCCTTCCTTCTAAATATTAGCTGCGAACACAGCAGGAAGCATGCAGGACAAGCATTGTGGAGAACAAAAAGACAACATACGGCTGGGGAAAAAAATAGAAAAAAAGGTTTTGTGTTTTTCATCTGTTCAGTTATATTTACCATTTTAGTTTGGCGTGTAATATACTGTAGTTAATGTGTTGTTGAATGTTTGTGTAACTATATATATATGTAGCGTGTATGTGTACATCTGTATAATGTGTAGCATGTAGGCTACATGACTCGTGCTGTTATGACAGTTTTTCCGTACATCGTATGTGGTCCTGTGTGTGGTTAGGTCCGTTTTTGGTATGTGTCTGAGCTTTGAGTACAGAACGTGGCAGACTGGTGACGTTTGCTAGTGGCAGATGATAGACTGCAGTGCAGGGCGGGCCGTCTTATTGCCACAGTAACTAGGCCCGCGGTGATCCCTGAACGCGCCACAGATATGCAGATCTCAGGGATATAGTACGTGCTAAATCAGAAATAAATGCCACTGTACAAGGAACATGGCCCCGGGTTTATGAGGGTCTCAGAACAGAGAGGGTGTGATGTTTAGTCAAGGCGCGAAGGAGTTTTGGGTTCCACGAGTCCAGAGCACAAGTTTGACAAGTGTTTTGTTGTCTGTAGTTAGTGTCTTGCGTTTTGAGAGAATTGTCTGTTTGCCTAGCTAGTATGTTTTGACTTGTCTGGGCTGAGTTCAGGGCATGTCATCGTGGTTTGCCCCAGTGGAATTCCCTGCATTTGCCACAGGACAGGCTGGCAGAACCAGTTCACTGGTAATCTGCTCTGGAGGGGTGCCTCCCCTTCTTTTCAACCAAAACCCTCACGATTACGAAAGCCTCATTGAGGACATTCAAGTTTTTTTCTTTCTCGTTTTGTAGCAATCACAATACATACAGAAAACAACATCAGAATAGCAAAGGATATTTACAAGGCAACTAGGCTGGATAGCTGTCTCTACTGATCGTGTGTGTTTTGTGTGTGTGTGTGCTGGAACCCATCAATGTCTATTTGCCACAGAAACATAAATATGACAAATCTTGGTTTTCCTCATCCTCAGTGTGTTTCGTGTCCCCTGTAGCCAACCGTAAGAATGTGAGCTGGTTGCTGGGCAGGGACGGTGATGTGGCGGTCATGGTGATTGGAGAGGTGGACGAGCTGAAGACCTCTAAACTCATCTGTTCTGGGCCCGTGGAGAGGAAAGCACCACCAAGCCTGCACAATAGCACACGGTACGGACACGTCAGCAATACCAGCAGTGTTAAAAACATTTTTTTACCTGCAGTTCTGTGGAGTTGTAATAGTCCATATCAAATTGAGTAGGAGGTTGTTTTTTGGGGTTTTCCATTTTCTATCATCCCTGTTTTGATTATCCTGTCTGGTCCATCTGTAGCCACCAGACAACCCCCCCGAAGAGCAACCTGGTAAACAGACCCGTCTCAGAATCTGTCAGAACTGGGAGAGAGAGCCTGCTTCCCAAAACACAGCCAGGGATACAGCTCAATTTAAAGGTGAGTGTGTGAGTGTGTGTGTGTGTGTGTGAGAGTGACCTTCCTGTTGCTGTCATTAATCTCGGACACAGCTGAGGGCCAGTGAGACGAGGGAGAGTCATTGCTCAGCAGCCAAATAAATCAGCCCTTCTATCTCTCCCTCTCCTGACTGTTCCCTTACTCCATCCCTCCCTCTTCTACTCCCCATTGTTACCTCCAACACTCCGCAGAACACCTCTCTCCCTTGCTCTTCTCTTTCCAGCTCAACCACATCCTATCCATCCCTCTCCTCCCTATTGCATTTGTGTTTCCCGCTGGCTGGGAGTTAGTGGAGGCTGGTGAGGGGAGGACGGCCGGAACGGGGCAAATGGAATGGCATCACACACCTGGAAACCATGGAAACCATGTGTTTGATGTATTTAATACTATTGCGCTCCAGCCATTACCACAAGCCCGTCCTCCCCAATTAAGGTGCCACCAACCTCCTGTGCTGTCCCTCGTGTGTGCATGTGCCACCCCTGTGTGTTTGTGTAAATCTACATGTACATTAAGTATTTTAATTGTGTAGGAGGGGGACTGATTGGGGGGGGGGTTATGTGTTATAGTAAACCCTGCATATTTGGTTTGACCCTAGATATTTGAACCGAACCATGAAATTGAGAAGCGTGCCTGTGTCACAAGTATATTGTGTGTGTGGTAGGGCAGGTTACCTCCGTTTTCACGCCATCTTAAAAAGAGGGAGAAGATTTTCAGCGTTGTCATGGCAACCCGTTTGCACATAGCGAGCGCAGGCCCGGGTGGACACTCCATCTTGCCTGTAGAGCATACCAGTGCCCATCCCAGGCACCCCATGGGCTGGTACCGCAAACAGAACGTCGGAAATGTTTTGAGAATGGTCCCGGACAAGCACAAGGAAATGAATCTAAATGTATAGGCCTTGTGCAGGCCTACAGTGTGCTTACACTATATACATCTGTTGCACGCCCATAGCAGGTGCGTTTTTAAATCGGTCATACCAACTGACCTGTTTCCTGCTTTTCCAACAGGAGAACACTGAGGAAGTGAGGACATTGCCCCCTCTACAGGTATGGTTATGTACTGCACATATCACTGCTTTGTCCGTCAGCTCAGAATGTCCGTCAGCTCAGAAGCTATGAGTTGCCCAGTAATGCCTGTGTTTGTGTGTTCAACCCACAGGTGTCAGTGGGTGAGCAGCAGCCACCTGCAGCACTGGACAAAGTAAAGCATCACATAAACACGTTTGTGAGTTTGGCTTCTGTAAATCAGTTTGTCCATTATGCACATTGAGGACATTTTGTTTCTGCTTTGATAAAGGTAGGTATGCAGCGACGTTAAAGATAAACCAGTGTGTTTAATAGTAGTTTGATTCAGTAGTTTGATGCCGTATTAATACTGAATCAAACGACGACTACTATTAAATGCACCTGTTCTGTTGGTAGTCATTTTTTAAACGCTACGTTCATTTAACACCGAGTTTAGGTATGTATAACGCTGTGCACGGTTGGAGAGTAAGAGGTTGGGTTATTCCCTGGGTTGTGGAGGGCGAGCCATTTGATCGTCACTTCCCTGAACAGCGACGATGATGATGTCATCGGTGGCATATAATCAAGTGTCATGTAATGAAAGATGGGAAAGCACGGCCTTAATCCCCTAGTATTCCTGGCTGGGTTATGGGGTTGAGAAGGCAACACGTGTGTCATTGTCTCAGCGGTGCTAGTAAGTGGCAGGTTTCAGCACGAATAGCCATGACACAGACGTGGATGGTTCAAATTTCAAAACACTTGCTCAAATATCCTGCCTAAGTGTGGTTTGCATTTCACTAATCCACCCTTTCGGCTCTCCTTAAATATGGCTTGAACACGTCTGACTCTTCTGGACACCCACGCCCCTTCTCTCACTATCTCTCTCTCTCACTCACTCACTCACTCACTCACTCACTCACTCACTCACTCACTCACTCACTCACTCACTCTTTCCCTCGTTCCAGGGTGTGGAGGTTAGGCCAGCTGTCCCTTCACTCTCAGCCTCTCTCCAGATCCTCTTTCTCCCAGCTCTCTCTGTCTCTCTCTCCGTTCCAGCTGCTCCTGGCCTGGCCGCCTCACCCCTCATACGTCTCTCTCTGTCTCTCTGGGGGAGCAGCTGAACTGTAGCAGCCCTCCAGGATGTATGTCATTGCTCTCTACCACATGCTGCAATGGGACTGGGTTGGGGTGGGGTGGAATGAAGGGTGTTCCTGAGTGATTGTTTCGTTTGGTGTTCTTTTTGTTTTTGTGTGTGTGTGTGTGTGTGTGTGTGCGCGCGCAGGCTGTATCACAACCGGCCGTGATTGGTAGTCCCATAGGGCGGCGCACAATTGACCCAGCGCCGTCCGGGTTTGGCCGGTGTCGGCCGTCGTTGTAAATCAGAATTTGTTCTTAAATGACTTGCCGAGTTAAATAAAGGTAAAATAAATGTGTGCGTGTACGAGGAGCGGAATCGCTGGAGCTTGGTTTCTGGTCTCCTCTGGAGCAGATGGTTGATCAGGGTATTAAAACGCCAGAGACAGGGGAGGGTTTCAGTCACAGATGGATGGGATTGTGGGATTGTCTCCTGAGGTTTGCGCAGGGGAGATCTCCTTCCATCTCGTCGCCTACTGCACGCAGCCAAGCCGAACCGCAGGAGAAAACTCTATCACTCCGTTCATGTATCCTTACACAAGACTCCTCCTAAACACACCGCTGCACGTGTCTGCCAACCCATGTCAAAGTCCTAATGCACAGCCCCACCCTATTGTTAAATATGATAGGTATGAGAGACTGGGATTCTGAAACGGTTTGTTAACACATAGATTTTGTTGTTATGTAGAATTCAGGTTGTTAATTGGAACTGTACTACCATCCAAATGGCTATGATCTCCGGCAACGGTATTTGGAGCTGATAGTTGTTTGTGTGTGTGGGGGGGGTTGGTACTGGTACTGCTGATGCTACAGTGAGGGGTCTTAATGATGGATGCCGAGGTCGCCTTAAACCTGCCCTTAGCTCAGGCCTGGGCAATTCCAGTCCTCATGGGACTGATTTGGTGTCACACTTTCACCCACATCCCTAGCAAACACACCTGATTTTAAACTAATTGCATTTTTAACTGAGGATCATGATTAGTTGATTATTGGAGTCAGGTGTGTTAGCTGGGACTGGGGCAAAAACTGTGACACCAATCAGGACCTCGAGGACTGGCGTTGCCCAGGCCTGCTTAGCTCATGGTGTCTGCACCCCATGTTTCATTTTATTTTGGGGGATACTTACTGTGTATGGAAGCCATCAAACCTCTCAGTAACCTGAAGGCATTGAATTCAGGTTGAACGGTTGCCGAATATGCAAATAAAATGGTATGAATGAATCGGACACTGACTGTTCTTTCCTGTTTCCGCAGCAAGCTGAGTTGAAGCAGGATTTAGAGGTCGATGCTCCAGAGGAGAAGCCGGTCCTCTCTTCCTGCAGACCTCACTCAAGAGCTGGCACTGCCAACCCGAGGCTAGATACCGCGCTGTCCCCTGTCCCCAAGAACTTCACCATCACACCATCCCCTGTCCTCAGCGCCACACCATCCCCTGTCCCTACCAGCACACCGTCCCCTCTCCCCAGCACCGTAACAGTGTCTCCGGTCCCCGGCATTGTCACACCGTCTCCTGTCCCCCGCAGCAATGCCATCCGAGACGCTCTAGAGAAGAGCGCTGCCAAAGCTCGCGCTTCAGAGAAGACCATCACGCCCTCTCCCGTCCCCAGCTCTGTCAAATTGTCCCCTGTTCCCAGTGTGACACCGTTCCCTTTCCCCAGCTCCACTCCATCCCCTGTCCCCAGTGTCTCACCGTCCCCTGTCCCAAGCTCCACTCCGTCTCCTGTCCCTAGCATCTATTCACCGTCCCCTTTCCACAGGACCATCGCTCCATCCCCTGTGGCTAGCAGCACGGCCATAAGAGACGCTCTAGAGAAGAGCACCACCAAACCACACGGTCCGGAGAAGACGACCGTTGTCCCGCTGTCCATCACAACCAGACTCCACCCCGAGGAGCCGGCTGAGCCCCACCCCCAGGAGACACCCAGCAGCGGAGGTAAGAGTGTAGAGCAGCTTGAGAGATTGGGTCCCCTCCATAGAGATGTATAGAGATCTCTGCTTGGAAATGACCTGTTGTAGCATGGACATTGCCATTAAGGGATTCTACCATTTTAAAGTAGTCAAATGGGTGGGGATTTCTATGGGTTGAGAGCATTGTCTTCTTCAAATTGGGTTATACGGTTTGTAAATGGCTTTAAGCTATATTATAGTGGACACAATAAATGAATGACACACAATATTTTGGTTCAGGACTCCAGCAGTGCAGGTGGCGGTAAAATCACCAATATTAGCTTTATACATTTTTCAAACACAGAAGAAGAAGAACATTTTATACAGCACCAATGGCACAAATACAACATTCCAACACTAGGGTGCTAGGGTCAAAGTTGAATGTATTGAGATTGTTGTGAATGGTGGGAGTAACAGATTTGGGCCTGGAAGCATGTAGACACCAGGACACATTTTTATTGAACACTTTTGGTAATGAAGTTGTACCCCCCCTCCAAAAAAAAAAACAGCACCCACGTGGCAGGGAAGAGAATTGCCTATGTGTATGTGACGAAGATGATCTGACATCGAATCCCTTTTACCTGGTGTGTGTGGTGTTCATAATGGTCAGTTACACCATGGTTCTGCAGTAGGCCCCTATATTGTTGGTTAGACTTTCCTAGTGCAGTTAGCGATGGGGATTTATTTGCCCAGAGTCCTAGCCAAATGCTACCTCAGCCCACTGGAATCTGTATGAACTGGCAGACTAAAAGCAGGCCAGTGCCTCCGTCTTTGGGGGGGGGGGGGGGGGTAGCAGTGTCATGGTCCCACACCTCCTCTGCCTTTCTATTGGCTACTCGCTCTCGGGGGGATCTCTATGTGTGTTTGTCTAACGTTTTCCACAGTCCCTCTTAACGAACATTACTTTTATCAGTGTATGATGATGGATGTCTCTTGTATCTCTGAGCCTCACATATAGTGAGTTATTGGCTTTGCCCTTGTAGTTGATTGCTTTATGGCAGCGTCTCTGTGTCTTGTTGCAATTTGTATTTAAAAATTTTTTGGTGTCCCCTATTCCGTAGAATTCCTCAGTATCTTAGCTTGTCTAGCTTTCCCTGACTGTGTAATATTAGGAGTGAGTTTACTATCAGTCTAATTAGCAATGTTTGGACAGCGTTCCGCTGGGTGATCAGGATAGGCTGTTGGTTTTTGATCAGCGGCCCACATCCCAGCTCGACAGACAAGTGACCCAGTTCACAAACCAGACACAGACTGAGAGGGAACTAGACCAGCACCACTCAGTGGACCACTGATCACACTGCAGCCAGTCCTCTTAACAGAGTCAGCCGGAAACAAAACTGTCTGCCGTCTACAGTCTCCCCCTGCTGGATGTGTGCTAACATTACAATGAGGTGAAGAACTGTGTTTCTTTGTCCTGGCTGTGGAACCTGTAATTCAACCAGAACATATTCATGGGTTGCATGTTTCCTCACAATATTGAGACATTTCAAGTGAAGATGGCGAAGTCGTATTGTCATTTGAATGGGTTACTTATTTTCAGATGTTAAAAAAAAAAATCTATACATATTTTTTGTATACATGTCCGATCTATCTCTGTCTGTGTGTGTGTGTGTGGTTCAAATCACATTTTATTGGTCACATGGGATAGCAGATGTTATTGGGAGTGTAACGAAATGCAGGATCCAGTTTATACATCTGAGATATGTAAACATTATTAAAGTGACTAGTGTTCCATTTATTAAAGTGGCCAATGATATCAAGTCTGTAGGTAGGCAGCCGCCTCTCTGTGCTAGTGATGGCTGTGAAACAATCTGATGGCCTTGAGATAGAAGCGGTTTTTCAATCTCTCTGTCCCAGATTTGATGCACCTGTTGTACTGACCTCGCCTTCTGGATGATAGCGGGGTGAACAGGCAGTGGCTCGGGTAGTTATTGTCCTTGATGATCTTTTTTGCCTTCCTGTGACATTGAGTGTTGTAGGTGTCCTGGAGGGCAAGTAGTTTGCCCACGGTGATGCGTTGTGCAGAACCCACCACCCTTTGGAGAGGACGGTGCAGTTGCCGTACCAGACAGTGATACAGCCCAACAGGATGCTCTCAATTGTGCACCTGTAAAAGTTAGTGAGGGTTTTCAGTGACGAGCCACATTGTTGGTTGAAGAGGCACTGTTGTGCCTTTTTCACCACACTGTCTGTGCGCGTGGACCACTTCAGTTTGTCGGTGATATATACACTGAGGAACTTAACATTCCACCTTCTCCACTGGGTCCCGTCGATGTGGATAGGGGGGTGCGCTCGATCATCTCTTTTGTTTTGCTGACATTGAGTGAGAGGTTATTTTCCTGACACCACACTCCGAGGGCCCTCACCTATTCCCTGTAGGCTCTCGTCGTTGTTGGTAATCAAGCCTACCACTGTAGTGTCATCTGCAAACTTGATGATTGAGTTGGAGGCGTGCATGGCCACGCAATCGTGGGTGAACAGGAAGTACAGGAGAGGGCTGAGAACACACCCATGTGGGGCGGGGTCTCAAGCTTAATGATGAGTTTGGAGGGTACAATGGTGTTGAATGCTGAAATTATAGGGCAGTGTGCAGTGTGATGGTGATTGCGTCGTCTGTGGACCTATTGGGGCTGTAAGCAAATTGTAGTGGGTCTAGGGTGTCAGGTAGGGTGGAGGTGATATTATCCTTGACTCGTCTCTCAAAGCACTTCGTGATGACAAGTGAGTGCTACAGGGTGATAGTCATTTAGTTCAGTTACCTTAGCTTTCTTGGGAACCGGAACAATGGTGGCCATCTTGAAGCATGTGGGGACAGCAGACTGGGAAAGGGATTGATTATGTCCGACACAGCTAGGGATGCCGTCTGGGCCGGCAGCCTTGCGAGGGTTAGCACGTTTAAATGTTTTACTCACGCCGGCCACGGAGAAGGAGAGCCCACAGTCTTTGGTAGCGGACCGTGTTGGTGGCTCTGTATTGTCCTCAAAGGCGTGCGAAGAAGTTGTTTAATTTGTCTGGGAGCAAGATGTCAATATCCGTGACGGGGCTGGTTTTCTTTGTCTGTAGATCCTGCCACATATGTCTCATGTTTGAGCCGCTGAATTGCGACTACTTGGTCTCTATACTGACATTTTGCTTGTTTGATTGCCTCACGGACTAAATAACTACACTGTTTGTGTTCGGCCATGTTTCCAGTCGCCTTGCCGTGATTAAATGCGATGGTACATGCTTTCAGTTTTGCTTGAATGCTGCCATCAATCCATGGTTTCTGGCTAGGGAAGGTTTTAATAGTCACAGTTGGTACAACATCTCCTATACACTTCCTTATAAACTTGCTCACCGAGTCAGCGTATACGTCAATGTTATTGTCTGAAGCAATCTCAGACCACGTGATCGAAGCAATCTTGAAGCGTGGAATCCGATTGGTCAGCCCAGAGTTGGATAGACCTAAGAATGGGCGCTTCCTGTTTTAGTTCCTGCCTATAGGAGGGGAGCAACAAAATGGAGCCATGGTCAGATTTGCCAAAAGGAGGGCGGGGGAGGGCTTTGTATGCATTCCGGAAGTTAGAGTAGCAATGATCGAGCATGTTACTCGCTCGTGTACTGCAATCGATATGCTGATAGAATTTAGCTCGCCTTGTTCTCAGATTAGCTTTGTTACAATCCCCAGCTACAATAAATGCAGCCTCAGGATATATGGTTTGCAGTTTGCATAAAGTCCAGTGAAGGTCCTTGATGGCCGTCTTGGTATCCACTTGCGGGGGGATATACACGGGTGCGGCGATAACCCAGGAGAGTTCTCTTGGGAGATAATACGGCCGGAATTTGATTGTGAGGAATTCTAGGTCAGGTGAACAAAAGGATTTGAGTTATTGTATGCTGGTACAATTACACAATGAGTTGTTAATCTTGAAACGTACACCCCCGCCCTTCTTCTTACCAAAGAGATGTTTGTTCCTGTCAGTGCGATGTACTGAATCCCGTTTGGCTGTACGGACTCCGACGGGATGTGTCCAGCTAGCTATGTCTCTGTGAAACAAAGTATGCTACAATCCCGGATATCTCTTTGAAAAGCAAATCTTACCCTAATTTTGTTGACTGAGGACCGGACATTAGCGAGGTAATATACTCGGAAGCGGCAGGTGTTGTGCACGCATCCGAAACCTCACTAGAAGACCGCTCCGGCACCCTCTCCTCCGATGGTGTCGTTTTGGGTCAGCCTCTGGAATCAGTTCAAATGCCCTGGGAGGTGCAGACAAAGGATCCGCTTTGGGAAAGTCGTATTCCTGGTCTGGTAGTGCTGGTAAGTTGACGTCTCTCTGATATCCAATAGTTCTTCCCGGCTGTATGTAATAACACTTAAGGCTTTCTGGGCTAACAATGTAAGAAATAATACTTTAAAAAACAAAATACTGCATAGTTTCCTAAGGACTAGAAGCGAAGCTGCCATCTCTATCGGCGCCATCTTTTTAGTGTGTGTGTGTGGGTACCGTTCAAAAGTTTGGGGTCACTTAGAAATGTCCTTGTTTTTGAAAGAAAAGCACATTTGTCGTCCAATAAAATAACATCAAATTAATCAGAAATACAGTGTAGACATTGTTGATGTTGTAAATGACTATCGATTTTGTCTCTGCGTTATTATATTATGTTATATTGGCATCGAACATGTCACCCTCCCTAGGAGAGGGGGTGACCTTGATAATTTATTGTTAAAACGAGAGGCTGCCTGGATCTTTAATTTAAAGACCCTTGCGCCCTTCGGTCTCAACGTAGACTTTGATCTGAAGCCATTCTTGTGATTATTGTGACTTTGCCATTGTAATTGTGTGTAAACTTGTATAGTCAAATTAATCTATGATCGTATGCTATCCATTTGTTTGTATGCTGTTCTTTGTATGACATTTTAATATTTGATTATTAACCAATGATATTAGGCCACTCCTGGCCATGATTACAGACACCTGTGTCTTTTGACACTATATAAACGAGTCATCCCGCAGTGTTTGTGATTATACCCTGATGAAGACAGCTTGGCCGTCGAAACGTTGGTATTAAATTTTTGCATCTGAGCTCCAAGAGTGTGCGGCTCTCTTTTATTTTCAAATGACTATTGTAGCTGGAAATGTCTGATATTTTTATTTGATTTTTTTTTATATATATTGTTTTTTAAATGGAATATCTACATAGGCGTACGGAGGCCCATTATCAGCAACCATCATTCCTGTGTTCCAATGGCACGTTGTGTTAGCTAATCGAAGTCTATCATTTTAAAATGCTAATTGATCATTAGAAAACCCTTTTATGTTAGCACAGCTGAAAACTGTTGAGCTGATTTTAAAGAATCAATAAAACTGGCCTTTAGACTAGTTGAGTATCTGGAGCATCAGCATTTGTGGGTTTGATTACAGGCTCAAAATGGATAGGAACAAAGAGCTTTCTTCTGAAACTCGTCAGTCTATTCTTGTTCTGAGAAATGAAGGCTATTCCATGCGAGAAATTGCCAAGAAACTGAAGATCTCGTACAACGCTATGTACTACTCCCTTGACAGAATAGCGCAAATTGGCTCTAACCAGAATAGAAAGAGGAGTGGGAGGCCCCGGTGCCTCCCACTCCGACTTTCTGATCAATTTGATGTTATTTTAATGGACACAATGTGCTTTTCTTTCAAAAACAAGGACATTTCTAAGTGACCCCAAACTTTTGAACAGTTGCGTGCGTACAGACAGACAGACAGTCAGACAGTCATTCAAAAGTTTGGACACACCTACTCATTCAAGGGTTTTTATTGCTTTTGACTATTTTCTACATTGTAGAATAATAGTGAAGACATCGAAACTATGAAATAACTCACATGGAATCATGTAGTAACCAAAAAAGTGTTAAGAGACCGCCATGCTTGAGTGTGTACGTGTTGTTCTTGTAGGTACCCATATTTTATGTATGGGAAAGTCTATCGGTGTTTACACACAGTTTGAGGGAGTCTGTTCATGTTTATTACTACCTCTGAGAGGTTTTATTTAGGGGTTTAATGTGTTGGTGTGAGTATATAAGATATGAGTGTGTTAATGTGTATATTGACCTATGTCCATGCATGTTGGTGTGTGTGTGCACCCCAAGGGTGGTGGGGTTGGGGTAGAGAATAGGTGATAGTGTACGTGTGAGTATGTGTGCATGCGAGTGTATCAGTCTCCTGCAGCTGCTGGCTCGCTGAGTGTGTGTGTGTGTGTGTGTGCCTCGCTCTCTCCCTCGGCTTGCCTTTCCTCTCCTCACATTCAGAGAGAAGGACACACATTCCAGCGCTGCTTCCCGACTCTGGCCCTGGGCGACGCTCGGCCGGAGCTGATAAGTGACAGGGCCCCCAGCCTCCACACAGCGCCATGCCGGCCCCCCCCTCCCAACCCTGACCCTCCCGCGGCCTGGCTCACTGCACAGACGTGCCGCTCCGGAATTCTGCCCTCTGCCCCACTTCTGCCCCCCCCCCTCCCTCCCCCTCTGTGCCAGAGAGGAGGGGGTAATTTAAAGAGCTAGACTTGCTTTTATTTTGGTGCTGGTGGGTGACACTCTCCCCCACTGCATGTATGGACTGGGGCTGGGACTGGGGCTGGGGCTGGGACTGGGGCTGGAGCTGGGACTGGGGCTGGGGCTGGAGCTGGGACTGGGACTGGGACTGGGACTGGGGCTGGGACTGGGACTGGGGCTGGAGCTGGGACTGGGACTGGGACTGGGACTGGGCCGAGGTGTGAAGAGCGGGAGCCGCCTCAAAGGTCCGCCTGAAGACACAGACAGACAGACACTGTGTCATATTGACCAGTGACTTGGAGCAGAAGGAAATTCCTGTAACTGTGATCAGGTGTTGCCAAGGTTTCCTACAAACGGCTGCACAGTTAGGTAACCCGCTGAGCGGACTGCTTTTTTTCACCCCCGCTCCATTTGTGTTGACAGAGCTGCGAGTCTATCGGCTTGATGTTTGGCTTTTTGGTTTCTGGTGGAACGTTCTGCGTGGGTTTGGGCCGTTCTTTGCTAAGACAGGTTAGGTTGGCGTCTAGTTTCTAGAGGTATCATCTTCCTCAGAGGGATAAAAAAATATATATACATTTAAGAAAAAGCATAATTCTTCTTACTATTCCCTCACCGTACCCACGTGTAATGGTTAGGAATACGTTGCACGCTAGCGTTCTCAAACGCAGGCACACACATACTCCTTGTGTTTAGCATTCCTATCAGAACCAACAACGAAACCCAAGCACCAAAAAGCCTCCGACCACGCGTGCTTGTGACTCTGTGCCTGTGTGACTCTGTGCCTGTGTGACTCTGTGCCTGTGTGACTCTGTGCCTGTGTGACTCTGTGCTTGTGTGTATGCGTGCCTGCATGCATGTCCAACCTCGATCGCTGGAGCCTATCCAGGGTTTCCTTGGTGACCACACAACACAGCGAGACAATCAGAGGCAGGCCCACGCAGTGCGGCGAGAGGACATTAACACAGGAACCGCGGGTCAGGGGGCAGAGGAAGGGAGGGGGGAGAGGAAGGTGGTGGGAGGGGGACAGAGGTAGGGAGGGGAAAAAGGGAGATGATGGTGGGGGCAGGGGGCAGAGCTACAGGGAAAGGGGAGGGAGGGAGAGAGGGAGACGATGGTGGGGGCAGAGTTACAGGGAAAGGGGAGGGAGAGAGGGAGACGATGGTGGAGGCAGAGGGGCAGAGTTACAGGGAAAGGGGAGGGAGGGAGAGAGGGAGACGATGGTGGAGGCAGGGGGCAGAGTTACAGGGAAAGGGGGGAGGGAGGGAGAGAGGGAGACAATGGTGGAGGCGATGGTGGAGGGGGCAGAGCTACAGGGAAAGGGGAGGGAGGGAGAGAGGGAGACTGGTGGAGGCAGGGGGCAGAGCTACAGGGTAAGGAGAGGGAGACGATGGTGGAGGCAGGGGGCAGAGTTACAGGGGGAAAGGGGAGGGAGGGAGAGAGGGTAAGGGAGACGATGGTGGAGGCAGGGGGCAGAGTTACAGGGAAAGGGGAGGGAGAGAGGGAGACGATGGTGGAGGCAGGGGGCAGAGTTACAGGGAAAGGGGAGGGAGGGAGAGAGGGAGACGATGGTGGAGGCAGGGGGGCAGAGTTACAGGGAAAGGGGAGGGAGACGATGGTGGAGGCAGGGGGCAGAGCTACAGGGAAAGGGGGGAGAGGGAGAAAAACAACAAAAGGAAAACCTTTAAAGATAGTTTGGGCCCGTCTCCTTTCATGCCTCACCGCTATCAAGTGTTTGCTTTAAAGCTTCTTTGGCCATAGAACTGACTGCCTCTCCTGGGCTGCACACACACACCCTCTACACTAAACACAGGACCTCAGTGTCTGAATCGAATGTGATGCGGTTAGTCAGAGATGGGTGCATGCGTGACTGAGTCTGTGAGCAGGAGGGTGTGTGTATTTGTGTGTGTGAGTATAGTTGGTATCAGAAGTGTTCAGTCCCCTTGGATTTTTTTTCTCGCACATTTTGCTGCGTTATAAAGTGGGATTGAGATGGATTTCATTGACATTTTTATCACTGATCTACACAAAATACTCCATAACGGGAAGAATTCTACACGTTTTCCAAATGAATAAAAAATGAAATAAGTTAAATACAGTCATTGCATACAGTAATTATTCACCCCTTTTGTTTAGGCAAGCCTCGATCAGTTCAGGAGTTAAATTGTACTTCTCAAATCACATAAGTTACATGAACTCACTCTGTGTGAAATAATAGGGGTTGACATAATTTCTTTGACTACCTCTTCCTCTGTCCCCCATACATACAACGTATGTAAGGTCCCTCAGTCAAGTATTGAAGTTTAAGCACAGATTTAACTAGAAGGACCAGGGTGCTTTTTAAAAGCCTCGTAAAAGAAGGTCTGTTATTGGTAGCAATACCAAATCAGATTTTGAATATATCTTTTAGCATGGTTAATAACGATGCTGTGGATGATGTACAGTTGTGGCCAAAGGTTTTGAGAATGACACAAATATTAATTTACACAAAGTTTGCTGCTTCAGTGTCTTTAGATATTTTTGTCAGATGTTACTATGGAATAATGAAGTATAATTACAAGCATTTCATAAGTGTCAAAGGCTTTTATTGACAATTACATGAAGTTGACGCAAAGAGTCAATAGTTGCAGTGTTGACCCTTCTTTTTCAAGACCATTGCAATCCGCCCTGACATGCTGTCAATTAACTTCTGGGCCACGTCCTGACTGATGGCAGCTCATTCTTGCATAATCAATGCTTGGAGTTTGTCAGAATTTGTGGGGTTTTGTTTGTCCACCCGCCTCTTGAGGATTTGACCACAAGTTCTCAATTGGATTAAGGTCTGGGGAGTTTCCTGGCCATGGACCCAAAATATCAATGTTTTGTTCCCCGAGCCACATAGTTATCACTTTTGCCTTATGGCAAGGTGCTCCATCATGCTGGAAAAGGCATTGTTCGTCACCAAACTGTTCCTGGATGGTTGGGAGAAGTTGCTCTCGGAGGATGTGTTGGTACCATTCTTTATTCATGGCTGTATTCTTAGGCAAAATTGTGAGTGAGCCCACTCCCTTGAATGAGATACAACCCCACACATGAATGGCCTCAGGATGCTTTACTGTTGGATTGACACAGGACGGATTGTAGCTCTCCCATTGTCTTCTCCGGACAAACTTTTTTCCGGATGCCCCAAACAATCGGAAAGGGGATTCATCAGAGAAAATTACTTTACCCCAGTCCAATCCCTGTCTGTACCGTTTGCAGAATATCAGTCTGTCCCTGATGTTTTTCCTGGAGAGAAGTGGCTTCTTTGCTGCCCTTCTTGACACCAGGCCATCCTCCAAAAGTCTTCACCTCACTGTGCGTGCAGATGCACTCACACCTGCCTGCTGCCATTTCTGAGCAAGCTCTGTACTGGTGGTGCCCCGTTCCCGCAGCTGAATCAACTTTAGGAGACGGTTCTGTCACTTGCTGGACTTTCTTGGGCGCCCTGAAGCCTTCTTCCCAACAGTTAAACCGATGATCCGATAAATGGTTGATTTAGGTGCAATCTTACTGGCAGCAATATCCTTGCCTGTGAAGCCCTTTTTGTGCAAAGCAATGATGACGGCATGTTTCTCCTTGCAGGTAACCATGGTTGACAGAGGAAGAACAATGATTCCAAGCACCACCCTCCTCCTTTTTGACGCTTCCAGTCTGTTATTCGAACTCAATCAGCATGACCGAGTGATCTCCAGCCTTGTCCTCGTCAACACTCACACCTGTGTTAACGAGAGAATCACTGACATGATGTCAGCTGGTCCTTTTGTGGCAGGGCTGAAATGCAGTGGAAATGTTTTTTGGGGGGGGGGGGGGGATTCAGTTCATTTGCATGGCAAAGAGGGACTTTGCAATTCATCTGATCACTCTTCATAACATTCTGGAGTACATGCAAATTGCCATCATACAAACTGAGGAAGCAGACTTTGAAAATTAATATTTGTGTCATTCTCAACTTTTTGCTACGACTGTGTTAAACCACCCAGACACAACAAAGATAAAGGTGTCCTTCTGAACTGAGCTGCGGGACAGGAAGGAAACCTCTCAAGGATGTCACCATGAGGCCATTAGTGATTTTTAAAACAGCTACAGAGTTCAATGACTGTAAAGAGAGAACTGAAGATGCATCAACATTGTAGTGACCCACAATAATGACCTAAATGACAGAGTGAAAAGAAGAATAAAAAATATACAGAAAATAATAATGAAAATATTCCAAACATGCGAAAAGGCACTTAAAGTAATTCAGTAAAAAAGAAAGACAATAGAATACACTTTTGGCCTAAGTGCAAAGCCTTATGTTTGGGGCAAATCCAACAACAACACATGACTGAATGAATGCCTCCTTATTTTCAAGCATGGTGGTGGCTGCATCATGTTATAAGTATGCTTGACAGCGGCAAAGACAGGAGTATTTCAGGATAAAAAAGAAACTGGTTGGAGCTAAGCACAGGCATAATCCTAGCGGAAAACCTGGTTCAGTCTGCTTTCCATCAGACACTGGGAGATTAATTCACCTTTCAGCAGGACAATAGCCTACAACACAATGCCAATTTGCTTACCATTTAAGATAGTGAAAGTTCCTGAGTGGCCAAGTGACCGTTTTTGACTTAATTGTCCTTGAAAATCTATGGCAGGACTTGAAAATTGCTGTCTCGCCATGATCCTCAACACCTTGAAAGAACTTGGCGTGCAAAGCTTTTAAACTAACCCAAGAAGACTCACAGCTGTAATCGCTGCCAAAGGTGTTTCCGACATGTATTGACTCGGGGTACTTATCTAATCAAACTATATTAGTGTTTAATTAATCATGAATCAAAAAAAATCCAAAGAAATTCTTCCACTTTCTTATTACAGAGTATTTTGTGTAGGTCGTTGAGAGAAAATGACCATTAAATCAATTTTAATCCCACTTTAAGATGATAAAAAGTTAAGATCCAAGGTTATGTGTGTTTTTTAAGTGTGTGTGTGTGTGTGTGCTCACACATCTGTGCCCCCCCCCGGGGACGGCGCTTAAAAATACTCGGCTCCTCAAGCCTTCTGGTGTCTGAACAGCGTCTGTCTGCTCTCCGTCTCTGTCCCCGTGGCCCTCCTCCGCTCCCGTCCCTCAATTATACCCCCTCCCAAACGTCGTGCCTCTCTCTCACACACACACACCAACTACACCCAGCTGTGTCCCTGCTCCTCTTCATATGAAGATGACCTCCAGTCTGGCCTACTACAGCCCAGGACGGAAGAGTCCGGGAGGGTAGAGGAAGAAGGCTAGGGCGAGCAGGAGAAAGGGGGGAAAAAACGCAGAAATAGGAGAGGAGATCAGGGAGAATGTTCCGTGATGCCGGTAGGCTTACAGACCTCTTTTTAAAAAAAAATGTTTATTAGCATTCCCAGTTACGGGGAAGCGCGACAACCGACCAAGACATCGTAACCAATGTGAGCTTCAGCTCCGTTCGCTGATGCAAGGCACCTCTAACCATTCATCTAATGTCTGCCTCTGTCTCTCTCCCAGATATCCGCGTGATGGCAGCCTATCGCAGGGCCATGTCTGAGGATGTGGTGTCAGAGGGGGGCGGAGACACCTGTTCACGGAGTGGTCGGGTGGCTCAGCTGATGAAGAACTTCTGCGTGAAGAGCCCCACGCCCCCTGCACAGATCCCTCCTCCCCGCGGGAGTAAACCCCCCATCCCCACCAAACCCAACCACCTGCACCTGGTTGCCAGCCCCTCACTCAGGTAATCCACAGGGCCACCCGCTGTCCCCCACCACACCCCACCCAGGCTCCACTGAACACTGCTGGGCACCCAGCCTGGGTGTCTCAGCAACTGGGGACAAGGACGCAAGGAGGCAGGCCCCAAGGCTCTCAGGAACACAGCCAAACATTTTGATTCCATTGCTCTTACTCCAAAAGCAAAGCAATGAGAATAGAGCTTTTGCCATTTTTACCTGTGCCATGTTTTAATAGTTAATTTGATTTAGTATTTTAAATTGTACAGTACTGTAAATTCTCTCTGTGGGGAAAGGTGAACCAAAAGCGTTGATTGTAGAACAGCGTCTTCCTTTGTTTCCTGATTTTGCCTCTTTAATATTCAATGTATTATTGACCGTATCACACCATGTATTCTTCACCTGTCGATATACTTTTTTAACATTTTATTTTTTATATCTTGTCATGTACAAATACCACTTTTATTGTTACATTTGGTGCACAGTACGGTCACAAAGCTTTGTGCAATGTCATCAAGGTCATAAACCTGTTCTTGAGATTGCAACAAGTCACGACAAATGTCAACTTAAAATGACGCAGGACATTTGCTTTCGTGGTTGAGAGCTGTTCCGTGTGCTGACAAATGACAGAGCCACATTGATCATACCCGCCTGTCATGACCAAGGAGATGGGTAAGAGTACAGTATGGCTGGACGGGTGAAGCCGGATGAGTGAGGGGCGGGGCTTCCTCCTTCGTCTACGGCGCTCCTCACCGGGAGTAGCACCGTCGGCTTGTATACTGTCACATCTCCCCTGACTGCCACCTAGCCCGAACAAGCACCTTGCGCTAACTACCTGAGATTGACCAATGACGGTGCCAAACGCCTCTGCTCTGTGTCCCAGTGGACCGAACACTGGCAAGCCACACGGTCAGTGCCAAATAATACTTGTTAGCTGTGGTTAACCCGTCTGTTATTTTTTCTCAATCTCATTTTTGATTGGTTGCACTTTGTTTTTTTTGTTGTTTTTTTTGAAAACTTTTTTACTATGTTAATTCGGAGAGCTGATGGTAGCTCTCCAATTGTGTGTTGTCCCACACAAGGTGTGTGTTGAACTATGTGTGTGATGTCAGGCCTGTGTGGCGCAACCACAGTGGAACAATAAAATCGTTTGACCCCTCCAAGCGCTAGTGATGTGAATTTTCCAAGAGGCAAGGCGGTGTGTGTATGTGTGTGTGCGCGTGCCTTCTGCATGATTCTCTCTCTTTATCCACTTTATATACAGGATTTCTTTTGCGGCAGAGAAATGTACACCGGTAAACTTTGGTTCCTTTTAGATTCCATGAGTGAAATTCAGAGTGAAAGTGGAGGGGGGGGGGGGGGGGACTCCCTATAGGCTTCCCCTCCCAGATCCCTATTTGGGTAGTTAATATAAAACATCAATTCCCTCATTTAACCTCTCTTGGCTGCCCCCTGCTTGCCAGTCAAAGCAAAGCATTATACCTCTGAGGAGATACAGTGCCAGCCCGCGTGGAAAAGGGGGAGTGTGTGCGAGAGAGAGGGAGAGCGAGAGAGGGAGAGTTATTTCACTTTTTTTTGTTTATCCATTTCACTTGCTTTGGCAATGTAAACATATGATTCCCATACCAATAAAGCCCATTGAATTGAGTGAGTGAAGCAGTTCTGGTCCCTAATACACAGTCTGACAGGCTATGGATACATTTCAGATGACACGACAGAAGCCATTTAGCACCCTGTTGATCATAACTTTCAAGTCAGTTTCCCGAAACCACAAACGATCCTATTTATTTAACATTGTATTCAACAAAGTCACATTCGTGCATGAGTTTAAAAAAATTATTGACCACAGTTTTACAGGAAACGTAAACAAACAATGGCGTGTAACCTCGGGGTAGTAAACATGCCCTCTTCTGATCCACATGTGTTTGATTAGAGTCATACAGACAGAGTGGAGGTAATTCTATTGTTTGGGAGGACGAGGAGGAGTGGTGTTGATTTTGACGAGGTGGCAGCAGGAGGGCCCTGTGATGTCACGGAGGGTTTTATCGAAACGCAGGGGGGGGGTGAGACGCTTTGGAAGTCAACACATCAGCATTGTGGAGGATTTTCACACATCCCACCACACACGCACAGACACACGCTCGCACACCAAAACACACTCGCACTGAAACGCACTCTCAACCCACACGAGCACTCGTACTGACACACAGCTGTGCGTGCAGACACACACACACACAGAGCGAAACACAGTGATACACGAGACTGTGAGACAGCGCCTCGCTAGAGCTCTCTCCCTGTGAGCCCAACAATGGCTACGACTGTTCTCTGACGCACAGAGACATCGCTGAGCAGTTTCCAGGCGAGTGCTGGAGGCCCTTGGTAACCCCCCCCACACACACACACACACACAAACTACTCCCCCTCCAAAGAGCCTGGCCACCGGCACCATTGGGGCCCTCTGATGAGAGATAAAAAGGGGCCGTTGTTGTTGCGGAGCAGGGGAGATGGACGCCTCTGTTTTTCTCCTTCTCTCTGCCTCTATCTCCCGACGCCCACGGAAGGGGAAGTAAGGAAATAAAGCCAAGCAGAGCCGAGGAAGAAAAGCACTGCGTTATGAGGCGTTCCACTGGCCCCCCACCACTTCTCTCTCCCTCCACCAGCCCCATCCCCAGCCCCCCAGCCTGGAGGAGTGGAGCAGAGAGAGGGAGGAGAGAAGAGGGGGGGGGGGGGCAAGGCCATGTGATACGGAGAGCATGCGAGCACGGCTTCACCCCCAGGCAGAGCGAGCGGGGGCCTGCTGTGTCTCTCCTGCATGATTAATCTGGCTGAGGGGCAGGAGGACTGCCACAGCCCTGCCTGTGTGGTTAACTCCCTGCTCACCACGTCCTCACCATGTCCTCACATGCTCACGCTAGCACACACTCCGAGATGTACACCTAAACACACAAACACACTGGCTTGCACACACCTCTGTGGAGGACTGTAAAATACGGTCGATGGGAGACAGTGGATTCACCTGCATAGAGAGCTCAGATTCAGCCGTCTCCGAGGTCCTACCATACTGTAGCTGTACTTTGCCTTAGCCAGCCTCCCAAAGTCACGAACAGAGCAATATACTGTACATCCACTGTTCTTTCTACCTACGGACAGTTCCAGGCATGGCTACAGACATGAATAAAGAAGCTTTGAATTTTTTTTTTTTTAAGCCAACCTGTGGGAATGTCCACCGGACATGCGATGGTTTCATGACATGATGAGGGACCATGTGATTAGCCCCCAGGTCTGTGACCGTCGTCTCATGTGACCGTCATCTCATGTGACCACCCTTAGTCATGTGACCATCTCCTTTGTGTTTAGGAAAAAAAAAAAAAAGTATTTTTTATAAACGTCTACTTCACCCGAGGCAGACGGATAGATTTGACTCCTCCTTGTCTCAGACAAGGGCCACCAGTTATGTCGTGGTCAAATCACCAACCACCATGACGGATACTCGGCACCTTCGGCGTCGCCGCGTTACTCAGATATTCGCACCAACTTGACGTGACACATAGACGCAATACAAAAATGAACGTATCCTTACAAACAGTGTCTTATATTTGGCCACTGGTCCGTTCTGGCGCTGTCCGGGCCTTATGGTTAGGTGTTTTCAGGTTGGTGTAGAGGCCTAGCAAAGCACGAGGCCAGTGACCAGGCAGCCATGCAGCCAGGCAGGCATAGGGTTAACCTCCTGCAGTACGCTCCGCATTGACTGGAAAGGAATGAAGTGTCAAGCGTGTTCTCACCGCAGCGAGACGGTCGAAACCCTGCCCCCCCTCCAGCCGTCCCTCCACCCTCCTCCTCCTCACCCCCCGCCCGCCTGCCCCCAGCAACCTCCCACAGCCGTGACCAAATTATTTTCTAGCCTCCCGAGATTCGCCTCGCCAGACAAAAATCTGCAGCGCAGCCCTGATTCAGTGCACAAACACGCAACCTCCCCTCGTCTCTCAACGCCTCTCTGCCGCCACTTTGAAGAAAATAGGCCTCTTCTTTTTTTTTTTTTTACAGGGCCTCTTCTAGGATGGCTCTGTCTGTTTACACTCGACAGATTTAAATGCTCCCAAAAACAGCACCCACAAAATAACTCTGCCTCGTCTCTCGCAAGGTCCACTCTCTCTCCCCTCTCTCTCACTCCATGTTTTTGTGGCTGTTTTAGGCTACCATGATTTTTAGAACGCCGTGTCCAAAAAGTTGTTAATGACACAGTTAGTGCCTCGATCTAAAAAGTGCCAGAGTGTAAAGGGCGAATGAGAGTACGAGAGCGAGAAAGGGAAACCAAGACAGAGTGAGGATGGACACCCGGTGATTGAGGGGAGAAGAGAGCAGGGGGGGGGGGGGAGTATACAGAGAGAGGTGGAGAAAGAAAATAAGCCTCTCCAGTGAGTAGGACACACAGCCCTGCCAAACTGCTTTCAAAAAAAAAAAAAAGCCCTCTGTTTTATTTATAGTGCGGTGTATCCATGGCAACCGGAGAGGTCAGGCAAGCTGGGTCTGCGCTTCACCCTGCTCTGGGGATTAGGATTTCACAGAGGTTCTCAGATGTGCGGAAGGTGGGCAAGAGCGGCTCGCTGCTCGCCGACGCAGGCAGCCCCGCTGCCTAGTGGGAAAGCTGGGCCCTCCGAGGGAAGAGAGGGGGAACAGCCAAGAGCCCGGGGAATTCTCTGGGAATAGCGATTTGGTGGTGTGTGTGGAGGGGGTAGACTCATTCGCATGGAGAGAGGTGTGGAGCCAGATTTAATGAGCTAGGCCCTGTTCCACAGGGCTCGCTGGAGTTTGTTATGTATTGGGCTTTGTTTTTCACTCTCATTTTCACCCAAATACAAGGACAACACAAGGTCAGAGAAAGCCTTGTATCCGTCAAACTCGCCTTATGAATTATTTACACACACCTTCATTTACCCCTGGAAAGATATCAGTCTTGGCTCTCTATACAAAACATAGATACACATACAGCAGCAGCTAAAAGGGAGATGAAACCGTTCTGAAACAGGGTGGGAAAGTATTCGAACTCATTGTGACCCAATATAAGATTGAACAGTGAAAGACCAAACTGATATAGTGAAATTGTGATTCTCAGCAGAGTCATCTTGGGAGGGTCATTATCCACCCTGAGAGACCAACTGTGTTGGAGAGATGGTGCACTATCGTCACTGCACGTCCAACTAGAAGAAGGAGAGCTCTGTGAGGCAGGGAGGGACATTTTTGTGGCCTTGTTATTTTCATCCCGAGGACTGCGTGAGAGCGCCCTTCCAAATCCTGGCGTGGGAGCCAGTTGGAGGAGACCAGCATGAGGGAGAGGGGAAGAGAGAGACACGGAGAGGGAGGGTGGAGAGAGGGGAGTGGGGCGGGGGTTGATTTGCCCTCCAAGAACTGCACCATGTGAGTATTAGTGTACAGACCAACAGATTCCTCTCTGGGGCATGGGACGCAGTCAGCGTTGCTAGGAGACAGGCATTGGGGCTAGTGATGCCGTGCGTGGAGGTTGATGGTCTAATATGGAACTGGGATGGGACTCACTCTGCCACTAAACCCTGTCTAGGAGTCAATGTGACAGGAAAACAAGCAGCACAAGAGATGGGTGGCATCCCAATGCTGGAGTGTGTAATGTCTCGCCCTATCTCTAGGGGTCACCATCAACACCTGCGTCACATGGCTGGTTCAGCCAACATGGCCTCCGTGAGCTGTGACCACTCCAATAACTGTGGTTGCCAGGAAACCGTAGATGTTGCAATCACATGATGGCTGTTGTTGCCTGGGAGGGGGGTCGGTATGGCATTCTGGGAGAAGGCCACAGTTCACGGGGGAAGGGGGGGGTTAGAGAAGGGGGGGTGTCCATGTTTCTAGGAAATGAACTCTGCCAGTGATGGCTGCGTGTTAGGTTGTTAGAGTGAGTGAGAGCGAGTGAAGCTAGCCAATCAAGTTCATTGAGCATGCCGGTCCAGAGCATGGAGATCAGGTCAGGGTTGTGCTCATTTTAATCCTCACCGACACTAGCTCAGATGACAGTGAGATTGAGGGGAAGACAGAGGGAAGTGAAGTATGTGAGGAACTCGGTAAGACCAAGGTCTGTGCAGCTCTGGCCTTTCCGCAGACGAGGGAGGGAGCAGGTCGCGCCAGTGCAGACCATTCCAGCCTCTTTATGGAAGGGGACACAGCAGGAACACATTAAACTGTGCCCTGGGAACAAAGACCACACGTAGCCCACTCACACACACACACACACCACACACCACACACACACAGTCCATTAGCCATTCAGAATTCACACTGAGTAACACTGATACATGCACAAACTCAGAGATTCTCCTAAATTAGTCTTTCAGTTTACACATATGATAATGAGATGTATCTGTCAAATTTCAGTTACCCAATTTAGAAAAGATAGGTTGTGATAATCCCAGGTAGAAAAATTGTAATACGGTTATTACCCAGCAGCTCTGAGTTGTTTCTGGTGTTTGCTGTAGGATGGAAAGTTAGGCAATTATCAACTGTTTTTGTTATGATGACCAATCTGGCAATTTGGAAATGTCAGGTGTCTGAAGGTATTGAGTGTGTTTGATTATGCAGAGTTATCTGTCTGGTAGTGTTGGGGTGTCTGAAGGTATTGAGTGTGTTTGATAATGCAGAGTTATCTGTCTGGGAGTGTTGGGGTGTCTGTCTGGTAGTGTTGGGGTGTCTGTCTGGTAGTGTTGGGGTGTCTGTCTGGTCGTGTTGGGGTGTCTGAAGGTATTGAGTGTGTTTGATAATGCAGAGTTATCTGTCTGGGAGTGTTGGGGTGTCTGTCTGGTAGTGTTGGGGTGTCTGTCTGGTAGTGTTGGGGTGTCTGTCTGGGAGTGTTGGGGTGTCTGAAGGTATTGAGTGTGTTTGATAATGCAGAGTTATCTGTCTGGGAGTGTTGGGGTGTCTGTCTGGTAGTGTTGGGGTGTCTGTCTGGTAGTGTTGGGGTGTCTGTCTGGGAGTGTTGGGGTGTCTGAAGGTATTGAGTGTGTTTGATAATGCAGAGTTATCTGTCTGGGAGTGTTGGGGTGTCTGAAGGTATTGAGTGTGTTTGATAATGCAGAGTTATCTGTCTGGGAGTGTTGGGGTGTCTGTCTGGTAGAGTTGGGGTGTCTGTCTGGTAGTGTTGGGGTGTCTGTCTGGGAGTGTTGGGGTGTCTGTCTGGGAGTGTTGGGGTGTCTGTCTGGGAGTGTTGGGGTGTCTGTCTGGGAGTGTTGGGGTGTCTGTCTGGTAGTGTTGGGGTGTCTGAAGGTATTGAGTGTGTTTGATAATGCAGAGTTATCTGTCTGGGAGTGTTGGGGTGTCTGTCTGGTAGTGTTGGGGTGTCTGTCTGGTAGTGTTGGGGTGTCTGTCTGGGAGTGTTGGGGTGTCTGTCTGGGAGTGTTGGGGTGTCTGTCTGGTAGTGTTGGGGTGTCTGTCTGGTAGTGTTGGGGTGTCTGTGTGGTACTGTTGGGGTGTCTGTGTGGTACTGTTGGGATGTCTGTCTGGGCGTGTTGGGGTGTCTGTCTGGGCGTGTTGGGGTGTCTGTCTGGGCGTGTTGGGGTGTCTGTCTGGTAGTGTTGGGGTGTCTGTCTGGTAGTGTTGGGGTGTCTGTCTGGGAGTGTTGGGGTGTCTGTCTGGTAGTGTTGGGGTGTCTGTCTGGTAGTGTTGGGGTGTCTGTCTGGTAGTGTTGGGGTGTCTGTCTGGTAGTGTTGGGGTGTCTGTCTGGGAGTGTTGGGGTGTCTGTCTGGGAGTGTTTGGGTGTCTGTCTGGGAGTGTTGGGGTGTCTGTCTGGTAGTGTTGGGGTGTCTGAAGGTATTGAGTGTGTTTGATAATGCAGAGTTATCTGTCTGGGAGTGTTGGGGTGTCTGTCTGGTAGTGTTGGGGTGTCTGTCTGGGAGTGTTGGGGTGTCTGTCTGGTAGTGTTGGGTATCTGTCTGGTAGTGTTGGGGTGTCTGTCTGGTAGTGTTGGGGTGTCTGTCTGGTAGTGTTGGGGTGTCTGTCTGGTAGTGTTGGGGTGTCTGTCTGGGAGTGTTGGGGTGTCTGTCTGGTAGTGTTGGGGTGTCTGTCTGGTACTGTTGCGGTGTCTGTGTGGTACTGTTGGGATGTCTGTCTGGGCGTGTTGGGGTGTCTGTCTGGGCGTGTTTGGGTGTCTGTCTGGGCGTGTTGGGGTGTGTGTCTGGGAGTGTTGGGGTGTCTGTCTGGTAGTGTTGGGGTGTCTGTCTGGTAGTGTTGGGGTGTCGGTATGGTAGTGTTGGGATGTCTGTCTGGGAGTAGTGGGATGTCTGTCTGGGAGTGTTGGGGTGTCTGTCTGGGAGTAGTGGGATGTCTGTCTGGGAGTAGTGGGGTGTCTGTCTGGGAGTGTTGGGGTGTCTGTCTGGGAGTGTTGGGGTGTCTGT
This sequence comes from Oncorhynchus nerka, assembly GCF_034236695.1. NCBI lineage: Eukaryota > Metazoa > Chordata > Actinopteri > Salmoniformes > Salmonidae > Oncorhynchus > Oncorhynchus nerka. Next base: position 51,841,289 of record NC_088405.1, read on the forward strand.
CTGGTAGTGTTGGGGTGTCTGTCTGGGCGTGTTGGGGTGTCTGTCTGGGAGTGTTGGGGTGTCTGTCTGGTAGTGTTGGGGTGTCTGTCTGGTAGTGTTGGGGTGTCTGTCTGGTAGTGTTGGGGTGTCTGTCTGGTAGTGTTGGGGTGTCTGTCTGGGAGTGTTGGGGTGTCTGTCTGGTAGTGTTGGGGTGTCTGTCTGGGAGTGTTGGGGTGTCTGTCTGGTAGTGTTGGGGTGTCTGTCTGGTAGTGTTGGGGTGTCTGTGTGGTACTGTTGGGGTGTCTGTGTGGTACTGTTGGGATGTCTGTCTGGGCGTGTTGGGGGTGTCTGTCTGGGCGTGTTGGGGTGTCTGTCTGGGCGTGTTGGGGTGTCTGTCTGGGAGTGTTGGGGTGTCTGTCTGGGAGTGTTGTGTTGGGGTGTCTGTCTGGGAGTGTTGTGTTGGGGTGTCTGTCTGGGAGTGTTGTGTTGGGGTGTCTGTCTGAACGTGTTGGGGTGTCTGTCTGGGAGTGTTGGGGTGTCTGTCTGGGAGTGTTGGGGTGTCTGTCTGGGAGTAGTGGGATGTCTGTCTGGGAGTAGTGGGATGTCTGTCTGGGAGTAGTGGGATGTCTGTCTGGGAGTGTTGTGTTGGGGTGTCTGTCTGAACGTGTTGGGGTGTCTGTCTGGGAGTAGTGGGTGTCTGTCTGGTAGTGTTGGGGTGTCTGTCTGGGAGTAGTGGGGTGTCTGTCTGGGAGTAGTGGGATGTCTGTCTGGGAGTGTTGTGTTGGGGTGTCTGTCTGAACGTGTTGGGGTGTCTGTCTGGGAGTAGTGGGTGTCTGTCTAGTAGTGTTGGGGTGTCTGTCTGGGAGTAGTGGGATGTCTGTCTGGGAGTGTTGGGGTGTCTGTCTGGGAGTAGTGGGAAGTCTGTCTGGGAGTAGTGGGGTGTCTGTCTGGGAGTGTTGAGGTGTCTGTCTGGGAGTAGTGGGATGTCTGTCTGGGAGTAGTGGGGTGTCTGTCTGGGAGTGTTGGGGTGTCTGTCTGGGAGTAGTGGGATGTCTGTCTGGGAGTAGTGGGGTGTCTGTCTGGGAGTGTTAGGGTGTCTGTCTGGGAGTAGTGGGATGTCTGTCTGGGAGTAGTGGGGTGTCTGTCTGGGAGTGTTGGGGTGTCTGTCTGAACGTGTTGGGGTGTCTGTCTGGGAGTGTTGTGTTGGGGTGTCTGTCTGGGAGTGTTTGGGTGTCTGTCTGGGAGTGTTGGGGTGTCTGTCTGGGAGTGTTGGGGTGTCTGTCTGGTAGTGTTGGGGTGTCTGTCTGGGCGTGTTGGGGTGTCTGTCTGGGAGTGTTGGGGTGTCTGTCTGGTAGTGTTGGGGTGTCGGTATGGTAGTGTTGGGATGTCTGTCTGGGAGTAGTGGGATGTCTGTCTGGGAGTGTTGGGGTGTCTGTCTGGGAGTAGTGGGATGTCTGTCTGGGAGTAGTGGGGTGTCTGTCTGGGAGTGTTGGGGTGTCTGTCTGGGAGTGTTGGGGTGTCTGTCTGAACGTGTTGGGGTGTCTGTCTGAACGTGTTGGGGTGTCTGTCTGGGAGTGTTGTGTTGGGGTGTCTGTCTGGGAGTGTTGTGTTGGGGTGTCTGTCTGAACGTGTTGGGGTGTCTGTCTGGGAGTGTTGGGGTGTCTGTCTGGGAGTGTTGGGGTGTCTGTCTGGGAGTAGTGGGGTGTCTGTCTGGGAGTAGTGGGATGTCTGTCTGGGAGTGTTGTGTTGGGGTGTCTGTCTGAACGTGTTGGGGTGTCTGTCTGGGAGTAGTGGGTGTCTGTCTGGTAGTGTTGGGGTGTCTGTCTGGGAGTGTTGGGGTGTCTGTCTGGGAGTGTTGGGGTGTCTGTCTGGGAGTGTTGGGGTGTCTGTCTGGTAGTGTTGGGGTGTCTGAAGGTATTGAGTGTGTTTGATAATGCAGAGTTATCTGTCTGGGAGTGTTGGGGTGTCTGTCTGGTAGTGTTGGGGTGTCTGTCTGGTAGTGTTGGGGTGTCTGTCTGGGAGTGTTGGGGTGTCTGTCTGGTAGTGTTGGGGTGTCTGTCTGGTAGTGTTGGGGTGTCTGTGTGGTACTGTTGGGGTGTCTGTGTGGTACTGTTGGGATGTCTGTCTGGGCGTGTTGGGGTGTCTGTCTGGGCGTGTTGGGGTGTCTGTCTGGGCGTGTTGGGGTGTCTGTCTGGTAGTGTTGGGGTGTCTGTCTGGTAGTGTTGGGGTGTCTGTCTGGGAGTGTTGGGGTGTCTGTCTGGTAGTGTTGGGGTGTCTGTCTGGTAGTGTTGGGGTGTCTGTCTGGTAGTGTTGGGGTGTCTGTCTGGTAGTGTTGGGGTGTCTGTCTGGGAGTGTTGGGGTGTCTGTCTGGGAGTGTTTGGGTGTCTGTCTGGGAGTGTTGGGGTGTCTGTCTGGTAGTGTTGGGGTGTCTGAAGGTATTGAGTGTGTTTGATAATGCAGAGTTATCTGTCTGGGAGTGTTGGGGTGTCTGTCTGGTAGTGTTGGGGTGTCTGTCTGGGAGTGTTGGGGTGTCTGTCTGGTAGTGTTGGGTATCTGTCTGGTAGTGTTGGGGTGTCTGTCTGGTAGTGTTGGGGTGTCTGTCTGGTAGTGTTGGGGTGTCTGTCTGGTAGTGTTGGGGTGTCTGTCTGGGAGTGTTGGGGTGTCTGTCTGGTAGTGTTGGGGTGTCTGTCTGGTACTGTTGCGGTGTCTGTGTGGTACTGTTGGGATGTCTGTCTGGGCGTGTTGGGGTGTCTGTCTGGGCGTGTTTGGGTGTCTGTCTGGGCGTGTTGGGGTGTGTGTCTGGGAGTGTTGGGGTGTCTGTCTGGTAGTGTTGGGGTGTCTGTCTGGTAGTGTTGGGGTGTCGGTATGGTAGTGTTGGGATGTCTGTCTGGGAGTAGTGGGATGTCTGTCTGGGAGTGTTGGGGTGTCTGTCTGGGAGTAGTGGGATGTCTGTCTGGGCGTGTTGGGGTGTCTGTCTGGGAGTGTTGGGGTGTCTGTCTGGTAGTGTTGGGGTGTCTGTCTGGTAGTGTTGGGGTGTCTGTCTGGTAGTGTTGGGGTGTCTGTCTGGTAGTGTTGGGGTGTCTGTCTGGGAGTGTTGGGGTGTCTGTCTGGTAGTGTTGGGGTGTCTGTCTGGGAGTGTTGGGGTGTCTGTCTGGTAGTGTTGGGGTGTCTGTCTGGTAGTGTTGGGGTGTCTGTGTGGTACTGTTGGGGTGTCTGTGTGGTACTGTTGGGATGTCTGTCTGGGCGTGTTGGGGTGTCTGTCTGGGCGTGTTGGGGTGTCTGTCTGGGCGTGTTGGGGTGTCTGTCTGGGAGTGTTGGGGTGTCTGTCTGGGAGTGTTGTGTTGGGGTGTCTGTCTGGGAGTGTTGTGTTGGGGTGTCTGTCTGAACGTGTTGGGGTGTCTGTCTGGGAGTGTTGGGGTGTCTGTCTGGGAGTGTTGGGGTGTCTGTCTGGGAGTAGTGGGATGTCTGTCTGGGAGTAGTGGGATGTCTGTCTGGGAGTAGTGGGATGTCTGTCTGGGAGTGTTGTGTTGGGGTGTCTGTCTGAACGTGTTGGGGTGTCTGTCTGGGAGTAGTGGGTGTCTGTCTGGTAGTGTTGGGGTGTCTGTCTGGGAGTAGTGGGGTGTCTGTCTGGGAGTAGTGGGATGTCTGTCTGGGAGTGTTGTGTTGGGGTGTCTGTCTGAACGTGTTGGGGTGTCTGTCTGGGAGTAGTGGGTGTCTGTCTAGTAGTGTTGGGGTGTCTGTCTGGGAGTAGTGGGATGTCTGTCTGGGAGTAGTGGGGTGTCTGTCTGGGAGTGTTGGGGTGTCTGTCTGGGAGTGTTGGGGTGTCTGTCTGAACGTGTTGGGGTGTCTGTCTGAACGTGTTGGGGTGTCTGTCTGGGAGTGTTGTGTTGGGGTGTCTGTCTGGGAGTGTTGTGTTGGGGTGTCTGTCTGAACGTGTTGGGGTGTCTGTCTGGGAGTGTTGGGGTGTCTGTCTGGGAGTGTTGGGGTGTCTGTCTGGGAGTAGTGGGGTGTCTGTCTGGGAGTAGTGGGATGTCTGTCTGGGAGTGTTGTGTTGGGGTGTCTGTCTGAACGTGTTGGGGTGTCTGTCTGGGAGTAGTGGGTGTCTGTCTGGTAGTGTTGGGGTGTCTGTCTGGGAGTAGTGGGATGTCTGTCTGGGAGTGTTGGGGTGTCTGTCTGGGAGTAGTGGGATGTCTGTCTGGGAGTAGTGGGGTGTCTGTCTGGGAGTGTTGAGGTGTCTGTCTGGGAGTAGTGGGATGTCTGTCTGGGAGTAGTGGGGTGTCTGTCTGGGAGTGTTGGGGTGTCTGTCTGGGAGTAGTGGGATGTCTGTCTGGGAGTAGTGGGGTGTCTGTCTGGGAGTGTTAGGGTGTCTGTCTGGGAGTAGTGGGATGTCTGTCTGGGAGTAGTGGGATGTCTGTCTGGGAGTAGTGGGGTGTCTGTCTGGGAGTGTTGGGGTGTCTGTCTGAACGTGTTGGGGTGTCTGTCTGGGAGTGTTGTGTTGGGGTGTCTGTCTGGGAGTGTTTGGGTGTCTGTCTGGGAGTGTTGGGGTGTCTGTCTGGGAGTGTTGGGGTGTCTGTCTGGGAGTAGTGGGATGTCTGTCTGGGAGTGTTGGGGTGTCTGTCTGGGAGTAGTGGGATGTCTGTCTGGGAGTTGTGGGGTGTCTGTCTGGGAGTGTTGGGGTGTCTGTCTGGGAGTGTTGGGGTGTCTGTCTGAACGTGTTGGGGTGTCTGTCTGGGAGTGTTGTGTTGGGGTGTCTGTCTGGGAGTGTTGTGTTGGGGTGTCTGTCTGGGAGTGTTGTGTTGGGGTGTCTGTCTGAACGTGTTGGGGTGTCTGTCTGGGAGTGTCGGGGTGTCTGTCTGGGAGTGTTGGGGTGTCTGTCTGGGAGTAGTGGGATGTCTGTCTGGGAGTAGTGGGATGTCTGTCTGGGAGTGTTGTGTTGGGGTGTCTGTCTGAACGTGTTGGGGTGTCTGTCTGGGAGTAGTGGGTGTCTGTCTGGTAGTGTTGGGGTGTCTGTCTGGGAGTAGTGGGGTGTCTGTCAGGGAGTAGTGGGATGTCTGTCTGGGAGTGTTGTGTTGGGGTGTCTGTCTGAACGTGTTGGGGTGTCTGTCTGGGAGTAGTGGGTGTCTGTCTGGTAGTGTTGGGGTGTCTGTCTGGTAGTGTTGGGGTGTCTGTCTGGGAGTGTTGGGGTGTCTGTCTGGGAGTAGTGGGATGTCTGTCTGGGAGTAGTGGGGTGTCTGTCTGGGGAGTGTTGGGGTGTCTGTCTGGGAGTAGTGGGATGTCTGTCTGGGAGTATTGGGGTGTCTGTCTGGGAGTGTTGGGGTGTCTGTCTGGGAGTAGTGGGATGTCTGTCTGGGAGTAGTGGGGTGTCTGTCTGGGAGTGTTGGGGTGTCTGTCTGGGAGTGTTAGGGTGTCTGTCTGGGAGTAGTGGGATGTCTGTCTGGGAGTAGTGGGGTGTCTGTCTGGGAGTGTTGGGGTGTCTGTCTGAACGTGTTGGGGTGTCTGTCTGGGAGTGTTGTGTTGGGGTGTCTGTCTGGGAGTGTTTGGGTGTCTGTCTGGGAGTGTTGGGGTGTCTGTCTGGGAGTGTTGGGGTGTCTGTCTGGTAGTGTTGGGGTGTCTGTCTGGGCGTGTTGGGGTGTCTGTCTGGGAGTGTTGGGGTGTCTGTCTGGTAGTGTTGGGGTGTCGGTATGGTAGTGTTGGGATGTCTGTCTGGGAGTAGTGGGATGTCTGTCTGGGAGTGTTGGGGTGTCTGTCTGGGAGTAGTGGGATGTCTGTCTGGGAGTAGTGGGGTGTCTGTCTGGTAGTGTTGGGGTGTCTGTCTGGGAGTAGTGGGGTGTCTGTCAGGGAGTAGTGGGATGTCTGTCTGGGAGTGTTGTGTTGGGGTGTCTGTCTGAACGTGTTGGGGTGTCTGTCTGGGAGTAGTGGGTGTCTGTCTGGTAGTGTTGGGGTGTCTGTCTGGTAGTGTTGGGGTGTCTGTCTGGGAGTGTTGGGGTGTCTGTCTGGGAGTAGTGGGATGTCTGTCTGGGAGTAGTGGGGTGTCTGTCTGGGAGTGTTGGGGTGTCTGTCTGGGAGTAGTGGGATGTCTGTCTGGGAGTATTGGGGTGTCTGTCTGGGAGTGTTGGGGTGTCTGTCTGGGAGTAGTGGGATGTCTGTCTGGGAGTAGTGGGGTGTCTGTCTGGGAGTGTTGGGGTGTCTGTCTGGGAGTGTTAGGGTGTCTGTCTGGGAGTAGTGGGATGTCTGTCTGGGAGTAGTGGGGTGTCTGTCTGGGAGTGTTGGGGTGTCTGTCTGAACGTGTTGGGGTGTCTGTCTGGGAGTGTTGTGTTGGGGTGTCTGTCTGGGAGTGTTTGGGTGTCTGTCTGGGAGTGTTGGGGTGTCTGTCTGGGAGTGTTGGGGTGTCTGTCTGGTAGTGTTGGGGTGTCTGTCTGGGCGTGTTGGGGTGTCTGTCTGGGAGTGTTGGGGTGTCTGTCTGGTAGTGTTGGGGTGTCGGTATGGTAGTGTTGGGATGTCTGTCTGGGAGTAGTGGGATGTCTGTCTGGGAGTGTTGGGGTGTCTGTCTGGGAGTAGTGGGATGTCTGTCTGGGAGTAGTGGGGTGTCTGTCTGGGAGTGTTGGGGTGTCTGTCTGGGAGTGTTGGGGTGTCTGTCTGAACGTGTTGGGGTGTCTGTCTGAACGTGTTGGGGTGTCTGTCTGGGAGTGTTGTGTTGGGGTGTCTGTCTGGGAGTGTTGTGTTGGGGTGTCTGTCTGAACGTGTTGGGGTGTCTGTCTGGGAGTGTTGGGGTGTCTGTCTGGGAGTGTTGGGGTGTCTGTCTGGGAGTAGTGGGATGTCTGTATGGGAGTAGTGGGATGTCTGTCTGGGAGTAGTGGGGTGTCTGTCTGGGAGTAGTGGGATGTCTGTCTGGGAGTGTTGTGTTGGGGTGTCTGTCTGAACGTGTTGGGGTGTCTGTCTGGGAGTAGTGGGTGTCTGTCTGGTAGTGTTGGGGTGTCTGTCTGGGAGTAGTGGGATGTCTGTCTGGGAGTGTTGGGGTGTCTGTCTGGGAGTAGTGGGATGTCTGTCTGGGAGTAGTGGGGTGTCTGTCTGGGAGTGTTGAGGTGTCTGTCTGGGAGTAGTGGGATGTCTGTCTGGGAGTAGTGGGGTGTCTGTCTGGGAGTGTTGGGGTGTCTGTCTGGGAGTAGTGGGATGTCTGTCTGGGAGTAGTGGGGTGTCTGTCTGGGAGTGTTAGGGTGTCTGTCTGGGAGTAGTGGGATGTCTGTCTGGGAGTAGTGGGATGTCTGTCTGGGAGTAGTGGGGTGTCTGTCTGGGAGTGTTGGGGTGTCTGTCTGAACGTGTTGGGGTGTCTGTCTGGGAGTGTTGTGTTGGGGTGTCTGTCTGGGAGTGTTTGGGTGTCTGTCTGGGAGTGTTGGGGTGTCTGTCTGGGAGTGTTGGGGTGTCTGTCTGGTAGTGTTGGGGTGTCTGTCTGGGCGTGTTGGGGTGTCTGTCTGGGAGTGTTGGGGTGTCTGTCTGGTAGTGTTGGGGTGTCGGTATGGTAGTGTTGGGATGTCTGTCTGGGAGTAGTGGGATGTCTGTCTGGGAGTGTTGGGGTGTCTGTCTGGGAGTAGTGGGATGTCTGTCTGGGAGTAGTGGGGTGTCTGTCTGGGAGTGTTGGGGTGTCTGTCTGGGAGTGTTGGGGTGTCTGTCTGGGAGTGTTGGGGTGTCTGTCTGGTAGTGTTGGGGTGTCTGTCTGGGAGTGTTGGGGTGTCTGTCTGGTAGTGTTGGGGTGTCTGTCTGGTAGTGTTGGGGTGTCTGTGTGGTACTGTTGGGGTGTCTGTGTGGTACTGTTGGGATGTCTGTCTGGGCGTGTTGGGGTGTCTGTCTGGGCGTGTTGGGGTGTCTGTCTGGGCGTGTTGGGGTGTCTGTCTGGGAGTGTTGGGGTGTCTGTCTGGGAGTGTTGTGTTGGGGTGTCTGTCTGGGAGTGTTGTGTTGGGGTGTCTGTCTGAACGTGTTGGGGTGTCTGTCTGGGAGTGTTGGGGTGTCTGTCTGGGAGTGTTGGGGTGTCTGTCTGGGAGTAGTGGGATGTCTGTCTGGGAGTAGTGGGATGTCTGTCTGGGAGTAGTGGGATGTCTGTCTGGGAGTGTTGTGTTGGGGTGTCTGTCTGAACGTGTTGGGGTGTCTGTCTGGGAGTAGTGGGTGTCTGTCTGGTAGTGTTGGGGTGTCTGTCTGGGAGTAGTGGGGTGTCTGTCTGGGAGTAGTGGGATGTCTGTCTGGGAGTGTTGTGTTGGGGTGTCTGTCTGAACGTGTTGGGGTGTCTGTCTGGGAGTAGTGGGTGTCTGTCTAGTAGTGTTGGGGTGTCTGTCTGGGAGAATAGTGGGATGTCTGTCTGGGAGTAGTGGGGTGTCTGTCTGGGAGTGTTGGGGTGTCTGTCTGGGAGTGTTGGGGTGTCTGTCTGAACGTGTTGGGGTGTCTGTCTGAACGTGTTGGGGTGTCTGTCTGGGAGTGTTGTGTTGGGGTGTCTGTCTGGGAGTGTTGTGTTGGGGTGTCTGTCTGAACGTGTTGGGGTGTCTGTCTGGGAGTGTTGGGGTGTCTGTCTGGGAGTGTTGGGGTGTCTGTCTGGGAGTAGTGGGGTGTCTGTCTGGGAGTAGTGGGATGTCTGTCTGGGAGTGTTGTGTTGGGGTGTCTGTCTGAACGTGTTGGGGTGTCTGTCTGGGAGTAGTGGGTGTCTGTCTGGTAGTGTTGGGGTGTCTGTCTGGGAGTAGTGGGATGTCTGTCTGGGAGTGTTGGGGTGTCTGTCTGGGAGTAGTGGGATGTCTGTCTGGGAGTAGTGGGGTGTCTGTCTGGGAGTGTTGAGGTGTCTGTCTGGGAGTAGTGGGATGTCTGTCTGGGAGTAGTGGGGTGTCTGTCTGGGAGTGTTGGGGTGTCTGTCTGGGAGTAGTGGGATGTCTGTCTGGGAGTAGTGGGGTGTCTGTCTGGGAGTGTTAGGGTGTCTGTCTGGGAGTAGTGGGATGTCTGTCTGGGAGTAGTGGGATGTCTGTCTGGGAGTAGTGGGGTGTCTGTCTGGGAGTGTTGGGGTGTCTGTCTGAACGTGTTGGGGTGTCTGTCTGGGAGTGTTGTGTTGGGGTGTCTGTCTGGGAGTGTTTGGGTGTCTGTCTGGGAGTGTTGGGGTGTCTGTCTGGGAGTGTTGGGGTGTCTGTCTGGGAGTAGTGGGATGTCTGTCTGGGAGTGTTGGGGTGTCTGTCTGGGAGTAGTGGGATGTCTGTCTGGGAGTTGTGGGGTGTCTGTCTGGGAGTGTTGGGGTGTCTGTCTGGGAGTGTTGGGGTGTCTGTCTGAACGTGTTGGGGTGTCTGTCTGGGAGTGTTGTGTTGGGGTGTCTGTCTGGGAGTGTTGTGTTGGGGTGTCTGTCTGGGAGTGTTGTGTTGGGCTGTCTGTCTGAACGTGTTGGGGTGTCTGTCTGGGAGTGTCGGGGTGTCTGTCTGGGAGTGTTGGGGTGTCTGTCTGGGAGTAGTGGGATGTCTGTCTGGGAGTAGTGGGATGTCTGTCTGGGAGTGTTGTGTTGGGGTGTCTGTCTGAACGTGTTGGGGTGTCTGTCTGGGAGTAGTGGGTGTCTGTCTGGTAGTGTTGGGGTGTCTGTCTGGGAGTAGTGGGGTGTCTGTCAGGGAGTAGTGGGATGTCTGTCTGGGAGTGTTGTGTTGGGGTGTCTGTCTGAACGTGTTGGGGTGTCTGTCTGGGAGTAGTGGGTGTCTGTCTGGTAGTGTTGGGGTGTCTGTCTGGTAGTGTTGGGGTGTCTGTCTGGGAGTGTTGGGGTGTCTGTCTGGGAGTAGTGGGATGTCTGTCTGGGAGTAGTGGGGTGTCTGTCTGGGAGTGTTGGGGTGTCTGTCTGGGAGTAGTGGGATGTCTGTCTGGGAGTATTGGGGTGTCTGTCTGGGAGTGTTGGGGTGTCTGTCTGGGAGTAGTGGGATGTCTGTCTGGGAGTAGTGGGGTGTCTGTCTGGGAGTGTTGGGGTGTCTGTCTGGGAGTGTTAGGGTGTCTGTCTGGGAGTAGTGGGATGTCTGTCTGGGAGTAGTGGGGTGTCTGTCTGGGAGTGTTGGGGTGTCTGTCTGAACGTGTTGGGGTGTCTGTCTGGGAGTGTTGTGTTGGGGTGTCTGTCTGGGAGTGTTTGGGTGTCTGTCTGGGAGTGTTGGGGTGTCTGTCTGGGAGTGTTGGGGTGTCTGTCTGGTAGTGTTGGGGTGTCTGTCTGGGCGTGTTGGGGTGTCTGTCTGGGAGTGTTGGGGTGTCTGTCTGGTAGTGTTGGGGTGTCGGTATGGTAGTGTTGGGATGTCTGTCTGGGAGTAGTGGGATGTCTGTCTGGGAGTGTTGGGGTGTCTGTCTGGGGAGTAGTGGGATGTCTGTCTGGGAGTAGTGGGGTGTCTGTCTGGGAGTGTTGGGGTGTCTGTCTGGGAGTGTTGGGGTGTCTGTCTGAACGTGTTGGGGTGTCTGTCTGAACGTGTTGGGGTGTCTGTCTGGGAGTGTTGTGTTGGGGTGTCTGTCTGGGAGTGTTGTGTTGGGGTGTCTGTCTGAACGTGTTGGGGTGTCTGTCTGGGAGTGTTGGGGTGTCTGTCTGGGAGTGTTGGGGTGTCTGTCTGGGAGTAGTGGGATGTCTGTATGGGAGTAGTGGGATGTCTGTCTGGGAGTAGTGGGGTGTCTGTCTGGGAGTAGTGGGATGTCTGTCTGGGAGTGTTGTGTTGGGGTGTCTGTCTGAACGTGTTGGGGTGTCTGTCTGGGAGTAGTGGGTGTCTGTCTGGTAGTGTTGGGGTGTCTGTCTGGGAGTAGTGGGATGTCTGTCTGGGAGTGTTGGGGTGTCTGTCTGGGAGTAGTGGGATGTCTGTCTGGGAGTAGTGGGGTGTCTGTCTGGGAGTGTTGAGGTGTCTGTCTGGGAGTAGTGGGATGTCTGTCTGGGAGTAGTGGGGTGTCTGTCTGGGAGTGTTGGGGTGTCTGTCTGGGAGTAGTGGGATGTCTGTCTGGGAGTAGTGGGGTGTCTGTCTGGGAGTGTTAGGGGTGTCTGTCTGGGAGTAGTGGGATGTCTGTCTGGGAGTAGTGGGATGTCTGTCTGGGAGTAGTGGGGTGTCTGTCTGGGAGTGTTGGGGTGTCTGTCTGAACGTGTTGGGGTGTCTGTCTGGGAGTGTTGTGTTGGGGTGTCTGTCTGGGAGTGTTTGGGTGTCTGTCTGGGAGTGTTGGGGTGTCTGTCTGGGAGTGTTGGGGTGTCTGTCTGGTAGTGTTGGGGTGTCTGTCTGGGCGTGTTGGGGTGTCTGTCTGGGAGTGTTGGGGTGTCTGTCTGGTAGTGTTGGGGTGTCGGTATGGTAGTGTTGGGATGTCTGTCTGGGAGTAGTGGGATGTCTGTCTGGGAGTGTTGGGGTGTCTGTCTGGGAGTAGTGGGATGTCTGTCTGGGAGTAGTGGGGTGTCTGTCTGGGAGTGTTGGGGTGTCTGTCTGGGAGTGTTGGGGTGTCTGTCTGGTAGTGTTGGGGTGTCTGTCTGGGCGTGTTGGGGTGTCTGTCTGGGAGTGTTGGGGTGTCTGTCTGGTAGTGTTGGGGTGTCTGTCTGGTAGTGTTGGGGTGTCTGTCTGGTAGTGTTGGGGTGTCTGTCTGGTAGTGTTGGGGTGTCTGTCTGGGAGTGTTGGGGTGTCTGTCTGGTAGTGTTGGGGTGTCTGTCTGGGAGTGTTGGGGTGTCTGTCTGGTAGTGTTGGGGTGTCTGTCTGGTAGTGTTGGGGTGTCTGTCTGGTAGTGTTGGGGTGTCTGTGTGGTACTGTTGGGGTGTCTGTGTGGTACTGTTGGGATGTCTGTCTGGGCGTGTTGGGGTGTCTGTCTGGGCGTGTTGGGGTGTCTGTCTGGGCGTGTTGGGGTGTCTGTCTGGGAGTGTTGGGGTGTCTGTCTGGGAGTGTTGTGTTGGGGTGTCTGTCTGGGAGTGTTGTGTTGGGGTGTCTGTCTGGGAGTGTTGTGTTGGGGTGTCTGTCTGAACGTGTTGGGGTGTCTGTCTGGGAGTGTTGGGGTGTCTGTCTGGGAGTGTTGGGGTGTCTGTCTGGGAGTAGTGGGATGTCTGTCTGGGAGTAGTGGGATGTCTGTCTGGGAGTAGTGGGATGTCTGTCTGGGAGTGTTGTGTTGGGGTGTCTGTCTGAACGTGTTGGGGTGTCTGTCTGGGAGTAGTGGGTGTCTGTCTGGTAGTGTTGGGGTGTCTGTCTGGGAGTAGTGGGGTGTCTGTCTGGGAGTAGTGGGATGTCTGTCTGGGAGTGTTGTGTTGGGGTGTCTGTCTGAACGTGTTGGGGTGTCTGTCTGGGAGTAGTGGGTGTCTGTCTAGTAGTGTTGGGGTGTCTGTCTGGGAGTAGTGGGATGTCTGTCTGGGAGTGTTGGGGTGTCTGTCTGGGAGTAGTGGGAAGTCTGTCTGGGAGTAGTGGGGTGTCTGTCTGGGAGTGTTGAGGTGTCTGTCTGGGAGTAGTGGGATGTCTGTCTGGGAGTAGTGGGGTGTCTGTCTGGGAGTGTTGGGGTGTCTGTCTGGGAGTAGTGGGATGTCTGTCTGGGAGTAGTGGGGTGTCTGTCTGGGAGTGTTAGGGTGTCTGTCTGGGAGTAGTGGGATGTCTGTCTGGGAGTAGTGGGGTTTCTGTCTGGGAGTGTTGGGGTGTCTGTCTGAACGTGTTGGGGTGTCTGTCTGGGAGTGTTGTGTTGGGGTGTCTGTCTGGGAGTGTTTGGGTGTCTGTCTGGGAGTGTTGGGGTGTCTGTCTGGGAGTGTTGGGGTGTCTGTCTGGTAGTGTTGGGGTGTCTGTCTGGGCGTGTTGGGGTGTCTGTCTGGGAGTGTTGGGGTGTCTGTCTGGTAGTGTTGGGGTGTCGGTATGGTAGTGTTGGGATGTCTGTCTGGGAGTAGTGGGATGTCTGTCTGGGAGTGTTGGGGTGTCTGTCTGGGAGTAGTGGGATGTCTGTCTGGGAGTAGTGGGGTGTCTGTCTGGGAGTGTTGGGGTGTCTGTCTGGGAGTGTTGGGGTGTCTGTCTGAACGTGTTGGGGTGTCTGTCTGAACGTGTTGGGGTGTCTGTCTGGGAGTGTTGTGTTGGGGTGTCTGTCTGGGAGTGTTGTGTTGGGGTGTCTGTCTGAACGTGTTGGGGTGTCTGTCTGGGAGTGTTGGGGTGTCTGTCTGGGAGTGTTGGGGTGTCTGTCTGGGAGTAGTGGGGTGTCTGTCTGGGAGTAGTGGGATGTCTGTCTGGGAGTGTTGTGTTGGGGTGTCTGTCTGAACGTGTTGGGGTGTCTGTCTGGGAGAGTGGGTGTCTGTCTGGTAGTGTTGGGGTGTCTGTCTGGGAGTAGTGGGATGTCTGTCTGGGAGTGTTGGGGTGTCTGTCTGGGAGTAGTGGGATGTCTGTCTGGGAGTAGTGGGGTGTCTGTCTGGGAGTGTTGAGGTGTCTGTCTGGGAGTAGTGGGATGTCTGTCTGGGAGTAGTGGGGTGTCTGTCTGGGAGTGTTGGGGTGTCTGTCTGGGAGTAGTGGGATGTCTGTCTGGGAGTAGTGGGGTGTCTGTCTGGGAGTGTTAGGGTGTCTGTCTGGGAGTAGTGGGATGTCTGTCTGGGAGTAGTGGGATGTCTGTCTGGGAGTAGTGGGGTGTCTGTCTGGGAGTGTTGGGGTGTCTGTCTGAACGTGTTGGGGTGTCTGTCTGGGAGTGTTGTGTTGGGGTGTCTGTCTGGGAGTGTTTGGGTGTCTGTCTGGGAGTGTTGGGGTGTCTGTCTGGGAGTGTTGGGGTGTCTGTCTGGGAGTAGTGGGATGTCTGTCTGGGAGTGTTGGGGTGTCTGTCTGGGAGTAGTGGGATGTCTGTCTGGGAGTAGTGGGCTGTCTGTCTGGGAGTGTTGGGGTGTCTGTCTGGGAGTGTTGGGGTGTCTGTCTGAACGTGTTGGGGTGTCTGTCTGGGAGTGTTGTGTTGGGGTGTCTGTCTGGGAGTGTTGTGTTGGGGTGTCTGTCTGGGAGTGTTGTGTTGGGGTGTCTGTCTGAACGTGTTGGGGTGTCTGTCTGGGAGTGTCGGGGTGTCTGTCTGGGAGTGTTGGGGTGTCTGTCTGGGAGTAGTGGGATGTCTGTCTGGGAGTAGTGGGATGTCTGTCTGGGAGTGTTGTGTTGGGGTGTCTGTCTGAACGTGTTGGGGTGTCTGTCTGGGAGTAGTGGGTGTCTGTCTGGTAGTGTTGGGGTGTCTGTCTGGGAGTAGTGGGGTGTCTGTCAGGGAGTAGGGATGTCTGTCTGGGAGTGTTGTGTTGGGGTGTCTGTCTGAACGTGTTGGGGTGTCTGTCTGGGAGTAGTGGGTGTCTGTCTGGTAGTGTTGGGGTGTCTGTCTGGTAGTGTTGGGGTGTCTGTCTGGGAGTGTTGGGGTGTCTGTCTGGGAGTAGTGGGATGTCTGTCTGTGAGTAGTGGGGTGTCTGTCTGGGAGTGTTGGGGTGTCTGTCTGGGAGTAGTGGGATGTCTGTCTGGGAGTATTGGGGTGTCTGTCTGGGAGTGTTGGGGTGTCTGTCTGGGAGTAGTGGGATGTCTGTCTGGGAGTAGTGGGGTGTCTGTCTGGGAGTGTTGGGGTGTCTGTCTGGGAGTGTTAGGGTGTCTGTCTGGGAGTAGTGGGATGTCTGTCTGGGAGTAGTGGGGTGTCTGTCTGGGAGTGTTGGGGTGTCTGTCTGAACGTGTTGGGGTGTCTGTCTGGGAGTGTTGTGTTGGGGTGTCTGTCTGGGAGTGTTTGGGTGTCTGTCTGGGAGTGTTGGGGTGTCTGTCTGGGAGTGTTGGGGTGTCTGTCTGGTAGTGTTGGGGTGTCTGTCTGGGCGTGTTGGGGTGTCTGTCTGGGAGTGTTGGGGTGTCTGTCTGGTAGTGTTGGGGTGTCGGTATGGTAGTGTTGGGATGTCTGTCTGGGAGTAGTGGGATGTCTGTCTGGGAGTAGTGGGGTGTCTGTCTGGGAGTGTTGGGGTGTCTGTCTGGGAGTGTTGGGGTGTCTGTCTGAACGTGTTGGGGTGTCTGTCTGAACGTGTTGGGGTGTCTGTCTGGGAGTGTTGTGTTGGGGTGTCTGTCTGGGAGTGTTGTGTTGGGGTGTCTGTCTGAACGTGTTGGGGTGTCTGTCTGGGAGTGTTGGGGTGTCTGTCTGGGAGTGTTGGGGTGTCTGTCTGGGAGTAGTGGGATGTCTGTATGGGAGTAGTGGGATGTCTGTCTGGGAGTAGTGGGGTGTCTGTCTGGGAGTAGTGGGATGTCTGTCTGGGAGTGTTGTGTTGGGGTGTCTGTCTGAACGTGTTGGGGTGTCTGTCTGGGAGTAGTGGGTGTCTGTCTGGTAGTGTTGGGGTGTCTGTCTGGGAGTAGTGGGATGTCTGTCTGGGAGTGTTGGGGTGTCTGTCTGGGAGTAGTGGGATGTCTGTCTGGGAGTAGTGGGGTGTCTGTCTGGGAGTGTTGAGGTGTCTGTCTGGGAGTAGTGGGATGTCTGTCTGGGAGTAGTGGGGTGTCTGTCTGGGAGTGTTGGGGTGTCTGTCTGGGAGTAGTGGGATGTCTGTCTGGGAGTAGTGGGGTGTCTGTCTGGGAGTGTTAGGGTGTCTGTCTGGGAGTAGTGGGATGTCTGTCTGGGAGTAGTGGGATGTCTGTCTGGGAGTAGTGGGGTGTCTGTCTGGGAGTGTTGGGGTGTCTGTCTGAACGTGTTGGGGTGTCTGTCTGGGAGTGTTGTGTTGGGGTGTCTGTCTGGGAGTGTTTGGGTGTCTGTCTGGGAGTGTTGGGGTGTCTGTCTGGGAGTGTTGGGGTGTCTGTCTGGTAGTGTTGGGGTGTCTGTCTGGGCGTGTTGGGGTGTCTGTCTGGGAGTGTTGGGGTGTCTGTCTGGTAGTGTTGGGGTGTCGGTATGGTAGTGTTGGGATGTCTGTCTGGGAGTAGTGGGATGTCTGTCTGGGAGTGTTGGGGTGTCTGTCTGGGAGTAGTGGGATGTCTGTCTGGGAGTAGTGGGGTGTCTGTCTGGGAGTGTTGGGGTGTCTGTCTGGGAGTGTTGGGGTGTCTGTCTGGGAGTGTTGGGGTGTCTGTCTGGGAGTGTTGTGTTGGGGTGTCTGTCTGGGAG
This sequence comes from Oncorhynchus nerka, assembly GCF_034236695.1. Classification (NCBI taxonomy): domain Eukaryota; kingdom Metazoa; phylum Chordata; class Actinopteri; order Salmoniformes; family Salmonidae; genus Oncorhynchus; species Oncorhynchus nerka. The sequence continues at coordinate 51,857,288 of NC_088405.1, forward strand.
TGTTGTGTTGGGGTGTCTGTCTGGGAGTGTTGTGTTGGGGTGTCTGTCTGAACGTGTTGGGGTGTCTGTCTGGGAGTGTCGGGGTGTCTGTCTGGGAGTGTTGGGGTGTCTGTCTGGGAGTAGTGGGATGTCTTTCTGGGAGTAGTGGGATGTCTGTCTGGGAGTAGTGGGATGTCTGTCTGGGAGTGTTGTGTTGGGGTGTCTGTCTGAACGTGTTGGGGTGTCTGTCTGGGAGTAGTGGGTGTCTGTCTGGTAGTGTTGGGGTGTCTGTCTGGTAGTGTTGGGGTGTCTGTCTGGGAGTGTTGGGGTGTCTGTCTGGGAGTAGTGGGATGTCTGTCTGGGAGTAGTGGGGTGTCTGTCTGGGAGTGTTGGGGTGTCTGTCTGGGAGTAGTGGGATGTCTGTCTGGGAGTAGTGGGGTGTCTGTCTGGGAGTGTTGGCGTGTCTGTCTGGGAGTGTTGTGTTGGGGTGTCTGTCTGGGAGTGTTGTGTTGGGGTGTCTGTCTGGGAGTGTTGGGGTGTCTGTCTGGGAGTGTTGTGTTGGGGTGTCTGTCTGGGAGTGTTGTGTTGGGGTGTCTGTCTGGGAGTGTTGTGTTGGGGTGTCTGTCTGGGAGTGTTGTGTTGGGGTGTCTGTCTGGGAGTAGTGTTGTGTTGGGGTGTCTGTCTGGGAGTGTTGTGTTGGGGTGTCTGTCTGGGAGTAGTGGGGTGTCTGTCTGGGAGTGTTGTGTTGGGGTGTCTGTCTGGGAGTGTTGTGTTGGGGTGTCTGTCTGGGAGTAGTGGGGTGTATGTCTGGGAGTGTTGTGTTGGGGTGTCTGTCTGAACGTGTTGGGGTGTCTGTCTGGAAGTGTTGGGGTGTCTGTCTGGGAGTGTTGGGGTGTCTGTCTGGGAGTGTTGGGTGTATTTTGAGTGTTCAGTTATTTGTCTTTTGGGTTATTGATCTAGTAATGTTGGGGTATATGTTGGGTTTGGGGTATTTATTGGTTGGTGGGGTATCAGTCTGGTATAGTATTGAGTTGTGTGTCTGGTATGGTATGGTATTGAGTTGTGTGTCTGGTATAGTGTTGAGCTATGTGTCTGGTACAGTGTTGAGCTATGTGTCTGGTACAGTGTTGAGTTGTGTGTCTGGTATAGTATTGAGTTGTGTGTCTGGTATAGTATGGAGTTGTGTGTCTGGTATAGTATTGAGTTGTGTGTCTGGTATAGTGTTGAGTTCTGTGTCTGGTGTAGTATTGAGTTGTGTGTCTGGTATAGTATTGAGTTGTGTGTCTGTTATCGTGTTGAGTTCTGTGTCTGGTGTAGTATTGAGTTGTGTGTCTGGTATAGTATTGACTTCTGTGTCTGGTATCGTGTTGAGTTCTGTGTCTGGTATAGTGTTGAATTGTGTGTCTGGTATGGTATTGAGTTGTGTGTCTGCTATAGTGTTGAGCTGTGTGTCTGGTATAGTGTTGAGTTGTGTGTATGGTATAGTGTTGAGCTGTGTGTCTGGTATGGTATTGAGTTGTATGTCTGGTATAGTATTGAATTGTGTGTCTGGTATGGTATTGAGTTGTGTGTCTGCTATAGTGTTGAGTTGTGTGTCTGGTATAGTATTGAGCTGTGTGTCTGGTATAGTGTTGAGTTGTGTGTCTGGTATAGTTTTGAGTTGTGTCTCTGGTATAGTGTTGCGTTGTGTGTCTGGTATAGTGTTGCGCTGTGTGTCTGGTGTAGTATTGAGTTGTGTGTCTGGTATAGTCGCTCTGGATAAGAGCGTCTGCTAAATGACTTAAATGTAAATGTATAGTGTTGAGTTCTGTGTCTGGTATAGTATTGAGTTGTATGTCTGGTATAGTATTGAGTTCTGTGTCTGGTATAGTGTTGAGTTCTGTGTCTGGTATAGTGTTGAGTTGTGTGTCTGGTATAGTATTGAGCTGTGTGTCTGGTATAGTGTTGAGTTCTGTGTCTGGTATAGTGTTGAGTTGTGCGTCTGGTATAGTGTTGAATTGTGTGTCTGGTATCGTGTTGAGTTGTGTGTCTGGTATCGTGTTGAGTTCTGTCTCTGGTATAGTGTTGCGTTGTGTGTCTGGTATAGTGTTGCGCTGTGTGTCTGGTATAGTGTTGCGTTGTGTGTCTGGTGTAGTATTGAGTTGTGTGTCTGGTATAGTATTGAGTTCTGTGTCTGGTATCGTGTTGAGCTGTGTGTCTGGTATAGTGTTGAGTTTTGTGTCTGGTGTAGTATTGAGTTGTGTGTCTGGTATAGTGTTGAGTTGTGTGTCTGGTATAGTGTTGAGTTGTGTGTCTGGTATAGTGTTGAGTTGTGTGTCTGGTATAGTGTTGAGCTGTGTGTCTGGTATAGTGTTGAGTTGTGTCTCTGGTATAGTTTTGAGTTGTGTCTCTGGTATAGTGTTCAGTTGTGTATCTGGTATAGTGTTGAGCTGTGTGTCTGGTATAGTGTTGAGTTGTGTGTCTGGTGTAGTATTGAGTTGTGTGTCTGGTATAGTATTGAGTTCTGTGTCTGGTGTAGTATTGAGTTCTGTGCCTGGTATAGTGTTGAGCTGTGTGTCTGGTGTAGTGTTGAGTTGTGTGTCTGGTATAGTGTTCAGTTGTGTGTCTGGTATAGTATTGAGTTGTGTGCCTGGTATAGTGTTGAGCTATGTGTCTGGTATAGTGTTGAGCTGTGTGTCTGGTATAGTATTGAGCTGTGTGTCTGGTATAGTATTGAGTTCTGTGTCTTGTATAGTATTGAGTTCTGTGTATCTGATATCGTGTTGAGTTGTGGGTCTGGTATAGTGTTTAGTTGTGTGTCTGGTATGGTATTGAGTTGTGTGTCTGGTATGGTATTGAGTTGTGTGTCTGGTATAGTATTGAGTTGTATGTCTGGTATGGTATTGAGTTGTGTGTCTGGTATAGTATTGAGTTGTATGTCTGGTATGGTATTGAGTTGTGTGTCTGGTATAGTATTGAGTTGTATGTCTGGTATGGTATTGAGTTGTGTGTCTGGTATAGAATTGAGTTGTGTGTCTGGTATGGTATTGAGTTGTGTGTCTGGTATAGAATTGAGTTGTGTGTCTGGTATTATTATTGAGTTGTGTGTCTGGTATAGTATTGAGTTGTGTGTCTGGTATGGTATTGAGTTGTGTGTCTGGTATGGTATTGAGTTGTGTGTCTGGTATAGAATTGAGTTGTGTGTCTGGTATTATTATTGAGTTGTGTGTCTGGTATAATGTTGAGTTGTGTGTCTGGTATAGTGTTGTGTGCCTGGTATAGTGTTGAGTTGTGTGTCTGGTATAGTTTTGAGTTGTGTCTCTGGTATAGTGTTCAGTTGTGTGTCTGGTATAGTGTTGAGCTGTGTGTCTGGTATAGTGTTGAGTTGTGTGTCTGGTATAGTGTTGAGTTGTGTGTCTGGTATAGTATTGAGTTCTGTGTCTGGTATTGTGTTGAGTTGTGTGTTTGGTATAGTGTTGAATTGTGTGTCTGGTATGGTATTGAGTTGTGTGTCTGGTATAGTGTTGAATTGTGTGTCTGGTATGGTATTGAGTTGTGTGTTTGGTATAGTGTTGAATTGTGTGTCTGGTATGGTATTGAGCTGTGTGTCTGGTATAGTGTTGAGTTGTGTGTCTGGTATAGTGTTGAGTTGTGTGTCTGGTATAGTATTGAGTTCTGTGTCTGGTATTGTGTTGAGTTGTGTGTTTGGTATAGTGTTGAATTGTGTGTCTGGTATAGTATTGAGTTGTGTGTCTGCTATAGTGTTGAGTTGTGTGTCTGGTATAGTATTGAGTTGTGTGTATGGTATAGTTTTGAGTTGTGTCTCTGGTATAGTGTTCAGTTGTGTGTCTGGTATAGTGTTGAGCTGTGTGTTTGGTATAGTGTTGAATTGTGTGTCTGGTATGGTATGTAGTTGTGTGTCTGCTATAGTGTTCAGTTGTGTGTCTGGTATGGTATTGAGTTGTGTGTCTGCTATAGTATTGAGTTCTGTGTCTTGTATAGTATTGAGTTGTTTGTCTGGTATAGTATTGAGTTGTGTGTCTGATATCGTGTTGAGTTGTGGGTCTGGTATAGTGTTTAGTTGTGTGTCTGGTATGGTATTGAGTTGTGTGTCTGGTATGGTATTGAGTTGTGTGTCTGGTATAGTATTGAGTTGTATGTCTGGTATGGTATTGAGTTGTGTGTCTGGTATAGTATTGAGTTGTATGTCTGGTATGGTATTGAGTTGTGTGTCTGGTATAGTATTGAGTTGTATGTCTGGTATGGTATTGAGTTGTGTGTCTGGTATAGAATTGAGTTGTGTGTCTGGTATGGTATTGAGTTGTGTGTCTGGTATAGAATTGAGTTGTGTGTCTGGTATTATTATTGAGTTGTGTGTCTGGTATAGTATTGAGTTGTGTGTCTGGTATAGTGTTTAGTTGTGTGTCTGGTATAGTATTGAGTTGTGTGTCTGGTATAGAATTGAGTTGTGTGTCTGGTATTATTATTGAGTTGTGTGTCTGGTATAATGTTGAGTTGTGTGTCTGGTATAGTGTTGTGTGCCTGGTATAGTGTTGAGTTGTGTGTCTGGTATAGTTTTGAGTTGTGTCTCTGGTATAGTGTTCAGTTGTGTGTCTGGTATAGTGTTGAGCTGTGTGTCTGGTATAGTGTTGAGTTGTGTGTCTGGTATAGTGTTGAGTTGTGTGTCTGGTATAGTATTGAGTTCTGTGTCTGGTATTGTGTTGAGTTGTGTGTTTGGTATAGTGTTGAATTGTGTGTCTGGTATGGTATTGAGTTGTGTGTCTGGTATAGTGTTGAATTGTGTGTCTGGTATGGTATTGAGTTGTGTGTTTGGTATAGTGTTGAATTGTGTGTCTGGTATGGTATTGAGCTGTGTGTCTGGTATAGTGTTGAGTTGTGTGTCTGGTATAGTGTTGAGTTGTGTGTCTGGTATAGTATTGAGTTCTGTGTCTGGTATTGTGTTGAGTTGTGTGTTTGGTATAGTGTTGAATTGTGTGTCTGGTATAGTATTGAGTTGTGTGTCTGCTATAGTGTTGAGTTGTGTGTCTGGTATAGTATTGAGTTGTGTGTATGGTATAGTTTTGAGTTGTGTCTCTGGTATAGTGTTCAGTTGTGTGTCTGGTATAGTGTTGAGCTGTGTGTTTGGTATAGTGTTGAATTGTGTGTCTGGTATGGTATGTAGTTGTGTGTCTGCTATAGTGTTCAGTTGTGTGTCTGGTATGGTATTGAGTTGTGTGTCTGCTATAGTATTGAGTTCTGTGTCTTGTATAGTATTGAGTTCTGTGTCTTGTATAGTATTGAGTTGTTTGTCTGGTATAGTATTGAGTTGTGTGTCTGATATCGTGTTGAGTTGTGGGTCTGGTATAGTGTTTAGTTGTGTGTCTGGTATAGTATTGAGTTGTATGTCTGGTATAGTATTGAGTTGTGTGTCTGGTATGGTATTGAGTTGTGTGTCTGGTATGGTATTGAGTTGTATGTCTGGTATGGTATTGAGTTGTGTGTCTGGTATAGTATTGAGTTGTGTGTCTGGTATGGTATTGAGTTGTGTGTCTGGTATGGTATTGAGTTGTATGTCTGGTATAGTATTGAGTTGTATGTCTGGTATAGTATTGAGTTGTATGTCTGGTATGGTATTGAGTTGTGTGTCTGGTATAGTATTGAGTTGTGTGTCTGGTATGGTATTGAGTTGTGTGTCTGGTATGGTATTGAGTTGTATGTCTGGTATAGTATTGAGTTGTATGTCTGGTATGGTATTGAGTTGTATGTCTGGTATAGTATTGAGTTGTATGTCTGGTATAGTATTGAGTTGTATGTCTGGTATAGTATTGAGTTGTATGTCTGGTATAGTATTGAGTTGTATGTCTGGTATGGTATTGAGTTGTGTGTCTGGTATAGTATTGAGTTGTATGTCTGGTATAGTATTGAGTTGTATGTCTGGTATGGTATTGAGTTGTGTGTCTGGTATAGTATTGAGTTGTATGTCTGGTATGGTATTGAGTTGTGTGTCTGGTATAGTATTGAGTTGTATGTCTGGTATGGTATTGAGTTGTGTGTCTGGTATAGTATTGAGTTGTATGTCTGGTATGGTATTGAGTTGTGTGTCTGGTATAGTATTGAGTTGTATGTCTGGTATAGTATTGAGTTGTATGTCTGGTATAGTATTGAGTTGTATGTCTGGTATAGTATTGAGTTGTATGTCTGGTATAGTATTGAGTTGTATGTCTGGTATGGTATTGAGTTGTGTGTCTGGTATAGTATTGAGTTGTATGTCTGGTATAGTATTGAGTTGTATGTCTGGTATGGTATTGAGTTGTGTGTCTGGTATAGTATTGAGTTGTATGTCTGGTATGGTATTGAGTTGTGTGTCTGGTATTATTATTGAGTTGTGTGTCTGGTGTAATGTTGAGTTGTGTGTCTGGTATTATTATTGAGTTGTGTGTCTGGTATGGTATTGAGTTGTGTGTCTGGTATAGTGTTGAGTTGTGTGTCTGGTATAGTGTTGAGTTGTGTGTCTGGTATAGTTTTGAGTTGTGTCTCTGGTATAGTGTTCAGTTGTGTGTCTGGTATAGTGTTGAGCTGTGTGTCTGGTATAGTATTGAGCTGTGTGTCTGGTATAGTATTGAGTTGCCTGTCTGATATCGTGTTGAGTTGTGGGTCTGGTATAGTGTTTAGTTGTGTGTCTGGTATGGTATTGAGTTGTGTGTCTGGTATGGTATTGAGTTGTGTGTCTGGTATAGTATTGAGTTGTATGTCTGGTATGGTATTGAGTTGTGTGTCTGGTATAGAATTGAGTTGTGTGTCTGGTATTGAGTTGTGTGTCTGGTATAGAATTGAGTTGTGTGTCTGGTATTATTATTGAGTTGTGTGTCTGGTATAGTATTGAGTTGTATGTCTGGTATGGTATTGAGTTGTATGTCTGGTATGGTATTGAGTTGTGTGTCTGGTATAGAATTGAGTTGTGTGTCTGGTATTATTATTGAGTTGTGTGTCTGGTATAATGTTGAGTTGTGTGTCTGGTATAGTGTTGTGTGCCTGGTATAGTGTTGAGTTGTGTGTCTGGTATAGTTTTGAGTTGTGTCTCTGGTATAGTGTTCAGTTGTGTGTCTGGTATAGTGTTGAGCTGTGTGTCTGGTATAGTGTTGAGTTGTATGTCTGGTATGGTATTGAGTTGTGTGTCTGGTATAGAATTGAGTTGTGTGTCTGGTATGGTATTGAGTTGTGTGTCTGGTATATAATTGAGTTGTGTGTCTGGTATTATTATTGAGTTCTGTGTCTGGTATTGTGTTGAGTTGTGTGTCTGGTATAGTGTTGAATTGTGTGTCTGGTATGGTATTGAGTTGTGTGTCTGGTATAGTTTTGAGTTGTGTCTCTGGTATAGTGTTCAGTTGTGTGTCTGGTATAGTGTTGAGCTGTGTGTCTGGTATAGTGTTGAGTTGTATGTCTGGTATGGTATTGAGTTGTGTGTCTGGTATAGAATTGAGTTGTGTGTCTGGTATGGTATTGAGTTGTGTGTCTGGTATATAATTGAGTTGTGTGTCTGGTATTATTATTATTGAGTTCTGTGTCTGGTATTGTGTTGAGTTGTGTGTCTGGTATAGTGTTGAATTGTGTGTCTGGTATGGTATTGAGTTGTGTGTCTGGTATAGTATTGAGTTGTGCGTATGGTATAGTTTTGAGTTGTGTCTCTGGTATAGTGTTCAGCTGTGTGTCTGGTATAGTGTTGAGTTGTGTGTCTGGTATAGTATTGAGTTGTGTGTCTGGTATAGTATTGAGTTGTGTGTCTGCTATAGTGTTGAGCTATGTGTCTGGTATAGTGTTGAGCTGTGTGTCTGGTATAGTATTGAGTTGTGTGTCTGGTATAGTATTGAGTTCTGTGCCTGGTATAGTGTTGAGCTATGTGTCTGGTATAGTGTTGATTTGTGTGTCTGGTATAGTATTGAGTTGTGTGTCTGGTATAGTATTTGGTTGTGTGTCTGGTATAGTGTTGCGCTGTGTGTCTGGTGTAGTATTGAGTTGTGTGTCTGGTATAGTGTTGAGTTCTGTGTCTGGTGTAGTATTGAGTTGTATGTCTGGTATAGTGTTTAGTTGTGTGTCTGGTATAGTGTTGAATTGTGTGTCTGGTATCGTGTTGAGTTCTGTGTCTGGTATAGTGTTGAGTTCTGTGTCTGGTATAGTGTTGAGTTGTGTGTCTGGTATAGTGTTGAGTTGTGTGTCTGGTATAGTGTTGAATTGTGTGTCTGGTATCGTGTTGAGTTCTGTGTCTGGTATAGTGTTGAGCTGTGTGTCTGGTATAGTGTTGAGTTGTGTGTCTGGTATCATGTTGAGTTCTGTCTCTGGTATAGTGTTGCGTTGTGTGTCTGGTATAGTATTGAGTTGTGTGTCTGGTATAGTATTGAGTTGTGTGTTTGGTATAGTGTTGAGTTGTGTGTCTTGTATAGTGCAGTGGCGGTCGGTGCCGTTTAAGATTTGGGAGGACGATTTTTGTTTTTCATGAGCATGGCTTTATTTATTTTTCACGGTCATTCAAATCCCATTCACCCAGTTCAATGTAACATCGATAGGTTTAGGCTACTCCATGATACTCTAATTTTCCCTGTAACCATCATGAGGTTGCTAAAGTCTAGCCTATGAATGAAAGTTTACAACGTCGGTGCACACAGGTCGAGAGAATAATTTGAGGTGACAGACAGTAACACACATTCAATACCGCCTTGCACACTGTTTCCTTAATCTAGGTTATCTGTGGTGTAATCATTTGTCCAAAAGTTGCAAACGATAGTTTCTATTAGACAAATTCAGGTATGTTCATCCCAGTTTCGTTCCGTTTGCTTCTATTTACGAAACGTTTTTCAACCGAATCGGCGGTATGAATACACCCCTGGTCACGCGTAAACAAAGTTCACTTTCATAGCAGCCACGTGGTATTCCTTCTCGCCTCTATAGGTTCTCCCCCTCTCACCTTTTCTTCTCGTCACATTAATATATTTAGTATAGTTTTATCTTAAAATGAAAACTTTAAAATATATATATATATTTTAAATCAAATTCACTGGGGAGTATGAATTTCTTTAACATTTAAATTGTAAAATATTTAACATTTTATTTTTATAAAATTTACTGAGGAGGATGGTCTACCCCTTCCTCCTCTGAGGAGCCTCCACTGGTATAGTGTTAAGCTGTGTCCAGTCTAAGAAGCTGGAGCAGATAGGAGGTTTGGGGCTCCGGTTATCAGGAGTGACAGACACAAACGCCTCAGTGTGTTCCTCGGTAATTGGATCTGCACCATCCTGGTGCCCCCAAGACCCTAACCCTCCTGCTCTTGCTCCTCCTCCTGCTCCTCCTCCTGCTCTTCCTCCCACTCCTGCTCCTCCTTCTCCTGCTCTTTTTCCTCCTGCTCCTTCTCCTGCTCCTCCTCCTTCTCCTGCTCCTTCTGCTCCTTCTTCTGCTCCTCCTCCTCCTCCTCCTCCTTCTCCTGCTCTTTCTCCTCCTGCTCCTCCTTCTCCTGCTCTTTCTCCTCCTGCTCCTTCTCCTGCTCATCCTCCTGCTCTTGCTCCTTCTCCTCCTCCTGCTCCTCCTCCTGCTCCTCCTTCTCCTGCTCTTTCTCCTCCTGCTCCTCCTCCTGCTCCTCCTCCTCCTTCTCCTGCTCTTTCTCCTCCTGCTCCTCCTTCTCCTGCTCTTTCTCCTCCTGCTCCTCCTTCTCCTGCTCTTTCTTCTCCTGCTCCTTCTCCTGCTCCTTCTCCTGCTCCTCCTCCTGCTCCTCCTCCTTCTCCTCCTTCTTCTGCTTCTGCTCCTGCTCCTCGTCCTCCTTTTCCTCCTCCTCCCTACACACAGCCCCTTCACCCTGCCACACCATGCCAATCCCACACACATTAGATTTGATTGTTTTTGCATTATGCGTTCCGTATTCCCACCCTCTAGCTAATGCAATGCATCAGAGTTGTCCTTAATTATTTTCATCCACATCATCACGACAAGTTGGACATTTATTATTGTTGGCTTTACGAGTTCTTTATTAGGTTACACTTTACCAGAGTCTCTTTAGTTCAGAAAGTATATTCATAGTTAGGTCCTCATTATTCTACTAACCCTTACCCAGAATGCAACAAACTGGCTCAATTGCCAACCTAGTGACTCCCCAATGTTTTCTTTTGTAGTTTTCATTTTCTTGAAACAAAAACAAAACTTCTAGCCAGAATCGAGTGTTAAAGCACAACCCGGAGGTTATCAACCAAACAGTTGGGAAACACTAACCAGTGTTGTAAAGTAAAAATACTTTAAAGTACTACTTAATTAAGTAGTTTTTTTTGGTGAATCTGTACTTTACTATTAACATTTTTGACAGCTTTTACTTTTACTTCACTACATTCATGAAGAAAATGACGTACTTTTTACTCCATACATTTTCCCTGACACCCAGAAGTACTCGTTAGATTTTGAATGCTTAGCAGGACAGGGAAATGGTCTAATTCCCACACTTATCGAGAGAACATCCCAGGTCATCCCTACTGCCTCTGATCTGGCGGACTCACTAAACACATGCTTGGTTTGTAAATGATGTCCGAGAGTTGGAGCATGCCCCTGGCAAAAATTATTGAAAATGTGGCCGTCTGCTTAGCCTAATATAAGGAATTTTGTGCTTTTACTTATGATACTTAAGTACATTTGAGCAATTACATTTACTTTTGATACTTAAGTATATTTAAAACCAAATACTTTTAGACTTTTACTTCAGTCGTTTTTTACTGGGTGACATTCACTTTTACTTGAGTCATTTCTATTAAGGTATCTTTACTTTTACTCAAGTATGTCAATTGGGTACGATTTCCACCACTGACACTAACCACAACTTTCAACCAATTATCCTTATCATCTCCCACAGTGGTGTGTTTCAGTAAAACTAATGCATACTGGACCAATGCTGCCTCCAGGATACAGTATGTCTGTCTAATGCACCCCAATGCAGCACCAGAGCAATTTGGGCATAATTTGGGTAAGTCACAGAAGAGAGGTGTCTGTTGTTACATAATAAAGGTGTCTTATCTTATTACAGTTAAACTCCTACTGTTACCCTGTTCTGATACATATTCTGATACATGAACATACTGTTCAGCATACACTCTATGAGGATCAGACATTTTGCTTGGATGTTTCTCTAATTTGGTTTGGACAAGTGTCGTAATTCCGATTTTGGAAAACATATCTTGTGTGCGGCTACAAATGATTACAAATGAAAGTCAAATGATTTTGTGTTGGTCTTCATTTTACTGTGTGACACTGTATGGCCACACATCCAGCTGCTTCACTTGTAAACTCGAGGCAGAGAGATTAGTCCTCTCAAAATGGCTGACATTTTCCGTGAGAGCGTGGCTTGAGAACGCAGTGTCCCATTTCTCTGCCGCAGCTTGGGTCCTGCTCCTCTCAGTTTTCTCTCTCTACATCTCTCTCTCTTGTTCATATTGTCCAACGAATCTGTTAGACGTCGCTTTTTTTTGTGTTTCTCTTTTCCCCACCCAACACAATGAGCAGAGCTCACACCAGAGTCCAAAAGTCCAGAAGAAGCGCAGGGTGAGTGGGCGCCAGGCAGGCAGCTCTGCTCTGTGGGTCCAGAGAGACAGCCTCCAGCCAGCACTGTGAGAGAGAGGCTGAACTTGGTTCTGCTCCGGTTCTGGTGCTGGCTCACCGGCAGGCCCCCGCGGCTCGGGCCCTGCTCCAGGACGGGCGGCAGCAGAGCGGACAAAGGAGCTCAGTCTCTACAGGGGGTGTTGGGAGGGCGGGGGGGGGGTCTTATCCTCTCGGCTCAAACACACGCCACCAGCTGCTGCCCCCTTCCTGTGCTTTCATTAAAACAGACTCCCTCCTGCTCCACTGCGTAATCCAGACGGTTTACAGAATGTGGATGAGGTAAATATCTCTCTTTCTCTCTGTGTCCCCCATCTATTTCCTCATTCTTCTCTCCCGCTATAAATCTCACTTTGTACCTGGGTCTATCACTGGCTCTCCTCCCTCACTCTGTTTCAATGTTTCTTTCCTCCTCCAGTCCACTCCCCCAAATTCCTCTCTTTCTCCTTCTCTCTCTCAGTGCAGGGGCCAGAGCAGAGAGAGGTGGGAGTAGCCAGCTGTACATGCTTCTTCCTCTGCATCATTACCGTACAATGAAATATCTGTGTGTGTGTGTGTTTCGCTGCGGTGGTGAGAACGGCAGTCCGTTCTGTTCCATTGTGTGTGTCCATGGATCCTGTCAGAGCCTCAGTGTTTCCAGTGCTCAGCCCAAAGCCAAGCTGAAGCCAGGCACTGGCAGAGGGAGCGCCTGCAATGTAGGGCGCCCGGCAAGCTGGACGCAGGCAGAATATCAACGCTGCCTGCATGGCAGCCACTCCTCCTCCCAGCAGCCCACCTGCCGACTTGTGCGCTCCAAGAGGAGGGGGGAGGATAGGGTGGGGGACAGGCTGAAGGAAATTGGCAGGTAGTTTCCAGACCCACTTCCCCGCGTCGCGCCCAATTAATCAGAGCTGCATCCATGCTGGATGGACCCCTACCTCCAGGAGGGGGGTGGGGCGGGAGCCTGGGGTGAAGGGGTGTAAGAGAAAAAGAGTGCGGAGTGGAGAGTATGTGAGAGAGAGAGAGAGAGAGAGAGAGAGAGAGAGAGAGAGAGAGAGAGAGAGAGAGAGAGAGAGAGAGAGAGAGAGAGAGAGAGAGAGAGAGAGAGAGAGAGAGAGAGAGAGAGAGAGAGAGAGAGAGAGAGAGAGAGAGAGAGAGAGAGAGAGAGAGAGAGAGAGAGAGAGAGAGAGAGAGAGAGAGAGAGAGAGAAAAAAGAAACAAAGAAGCAAGAGCGATGGGGAGAGAGGATGAGAGTGTGGCGAGGATGAGGGTTGTCAGTGCTGGGTTGATTCCAGACTCACAGTCAGAACTACAATCATGTGCGCCCTTCTCTGGCCCGCTGCTCTCGTCCTCTTCCAGAGTGCCCTCTGTGTTCCAGGATGGATCAGCCTGGCTCTCTTTCTCTCTCTGCTGGGCCTCTCTCTCCAGGCACAGGATCAGTTTTCAGCAGCACCTGCGTAGCTGAGCGCCTCTATGTTTACTCCCCGTAGCTCCTAGCACACCTGGACTCAGGCTACCCCACCCCCTTTGATCTCTCCTCTCTGCTTTTACTTCCCTCCTGTTGTCCCCTGAGTGGCTGGATGTTGCTTCTCCTGTTTCACCAAGTTCTCGTTCTTCATTTTCATTTTCCTGACCAATAACGTGTCACCTGTGGGTGTATTTGAGTTGATGGTTGGGGCGGGGGGGGCAATACATTCAAATTTGTGTGTTGCAGGTGTGTTTCGGGCGTGTGTGTGTGGCATCCATGTGTGTGTGGATCTGGCATGCATGTGTGTATGAGCACAGTATGTGTATGTGAGCAGTGTGTGTGGCACACAGTGCTGCGTGGAGGCCGGTTGAGGCACGGCGTGGTGCAGAGCGAAGAGGGGAGACAGCTGCCCTGACAGATGCCGGGAGGCAGAACCCCACTGGGGAGCAGGGGGAGGGAGCTGGCACTCTCTCACCCCAACGGAAACACCACAGGCTGCAGAGGAAGTGGGCAGGGGGACAAACCAGGGGACCTAGAGAGAGAGAGAGCATGTATGTTGAGGAGATCTGCTTGTGTGCTTGTTTATTTGAAAGAGTAAATCCATATCACTGGTATATTAATTATGAACTCCATTATTAATGGTAAAGCTAGTATGTGACATAATTACTCATATCTTTTGCAGAAGTACAAAGCATAGTAGCAGTGGTACTAATACAGTATTCATAGCGGTAGAGGTCGTGGGAGAGGTAGAGGTTGTGGTATAGGTAATGGTAGAGGTACTGGTAGAAATATAAGTAGTCGTAGAGTTACAGTAGTGGTAGAGGTTGTGGTAGAGGTAGTGGTAGTGATAAAGGTAGTGGTAGAGGTAGAGGTAGAGGTACTGGTAGAAATAGAAGTAGTGGTAGTGGTAGAGGTTGTGGTAGAGGTACAGTAGTGGTAGAGGTAGTGTTAGAGGTACAATAGTGTTAGAGGTACAGTAGTGGTAGTGGTAGAGGTAGTGGTGTAGGTACAGGTAGTGGTGTAGGTACAGGTAGTGGTGTAGGTACAGGTAGTGGTAGAGGTGTGGGTACAGGTAGTGGTAGAGGCATAGGTGTAGGTAGAGGTACAGTAGAGGTAATGGTACAGGTAATGGTACAGGTAGAGGCATAGGTGTAGGTAGAGGTACAGTAGTGGTAGAGGTAGAGGTACAGTAGTGGTAGTGGTATAGGTGTAGGTAGAGGTACAGGTAGAGGTAGTGGTAGTGGTAGAGGTAGTGGTGGAGGTTGTGATAGTGTTAGAAGTAGAGGTAAAGGTAGTGGTAGAGGTAGTGGCAGAGGAAGGGATAGTGTTAGAAGTAGTGGTAGAGGTACAGTAGTGGTAGAGGTAGTGACAATGATAGGGTTGGAGCGAGCGGTCGCATCCGCACTTCGGTCCGCAGGTAGTATAACTTTTCATTACATTTCATTACATTTCATTATAGTACAACAGTTTGATTTGTCTAATCTTAGCAATTTCTTCTTAGCTAGCTACATAGCCGTCATTGTATCAAAGATAATTGCGTAATTATCGTATTTCGTCGTCCTAACGTAGTCTACACTGCTATCTGCCCAGCAGCTAGCCAGCTAGCAAACGTCCACCGTCTACCGAATAGCAGCACTGTAGAAACTATTACACTCAACTGAACGACTTGATTAGTGTAGTGTTAGCTAGCTACATAGTTGTCTTTGCTGTCTTCGTATCCAAGATAATTGTGTAGTTTAGAGTGTGTAGTTTTAGAGTGATTATCTTAATTTACCGAGGTTAGCTAGCCAGCTATTTGTCGTCCTTAACGTAGGAGACACTGCTAGCTAGCCAACAGCTAGCCAACGTCTACTGAATAGAACTTCCGCACTCAACAACCCGGTCGCATTCCGCTTCGCTCCACAGGTAGTATCACATTTTCATTTCATTTCATTACAGTACAACGGTTTGATTTGTTTGATCGTAGCTAGCTACATAGCCGTCTTTGTATCAAAGATAATTGTGTAGTCTAGAGCGATTTTCTAGGTTAGCTAGCCAGCTATTGTCGTTCTTTTAACGCAACGTAACGTAATCAACACTGCTAGCTAGCCAGCTAGCCCCCGAATAGCAGCACTGTAGAAACTATTACACTCAACGGAACGACTTGATTAGTGTAGTGTCAACAACGCAGCCACTGCCAGCTAGCCTACAAAGTCAACAACGCAGCCACTGCCAGCTAGCCTACTTCAGCAGTACTGTATCATTTTAATCATTTTAGTCAATAAGATTCTTGCTACGTAAGCTTAACTTTCTGAACATTCGAGACGTGTAGTCCACTTGTCATTCCAATCTCCTTTGCATTAGCGTAGCCTCTTCTGTAGCCTGTCAACTATGTGTCTGTCTATCCCTGTTCTCTCCTCTCTGCACAGACCATACAAACGCTCCACACCGCGTGGCCGCGGCCACCCTAATCTGGTGGTCTCAGCGCGCACGACCCACGTGGAGTTCCAGGTCTCCGGTAGCCTCTGGAACTGCCGATCTGCGGCCAACAAGGCAGAGTTCATCTCAGCCTATGCCTCCCTCCAGTCCCTCGACTTCTTGGCACTGACGGAAACATGGATCACCACAGATAACACTGCTACTCCTACTGCTCTCTCTTCGTCCGCCTACGTGTTCTCGCACACCCCGAGAGCTTCTGGTCAGCGGGGTGGTGGCACCGGGATCCACATCTCTCCCAAGTGGTCATTCTCTCTTTCTCCCCTTACCCATCTGTCTATCGCCTCCTTTGAATTCCATGCTGTCACAGTTACCAGCCCTTTCAAGCTTAACATCCTTATCATTTATCGCCCTCCAGGTTCCCTCGGAGAGTTCATCAATGAGCTTGATGCCTTGATAAGCTCCTTTCCTGAGGACGGCTCACCTCTCACAGTTCTGGGCGACTTTAACCTCCCCAGGTCTACCTTTGACTCATTCCTCTCTGCCTCCTTCTTTCCACTCCTCTCCTCTTTTGACCTCACCCTCTCACCTTCCCCCTACTCACAAGGCAGGCAATACGCTCGACCTCATCTTTACTAGATGCTGTTCTTCCACTAACCTCATTGCAACTCCCTCCAAGTCTCCGACCACTACCTTGTATCCTTTTCCCTCTCGCTCTCATCCAACACTTCCCACACTGCCCCTACTCGGATGGTATCGCGCCGTCCCAACCTTCGCTCTCTCTCCCCGCTACTCTCTCCTCTTCCATCCTATCATCTCTTCCCTCTGCTCAAACCTTCTCCAACCTATCTCCTGATTCTGCCTCCTCAACCCTCCTCTCCTCCCTTTCTGCATCCTTTGACTCTCTATGTCCCCTATCCTCCAGGCCGGCTCGGTCCTCCCTCCCGCTCCGTGGCTCGACGACTCATTGCGAGCTCACAGAACAGGGCTCCGGGCAGCCGAGCGGAAATGGAGGAAAACTCGCCTCCCTGCGGACCTGGCATCCTTTCACTCCCTCCTCTCTACATTTTCCTCTTCTGTCTCTGCTGCTAAAGCCACTTTCTACCACTCTAAATTCCAAGCATCTGCCTCTAACCCTAGGAAGCTCTTTGCCACCTTCTCCTCCCTCCTGAATCCTCCTCCCCCTCCCCCTCCTCCCTCTCTGCAGATGACTTCGTCAACCATTTTGAAAAGAAGGTCGACGACATCCGATCCTTGTTTGCTCGTCTCCCCTCTCTCTCCAGATGAAATCTTGCGTCTTGTGACGGCCGGCCGCCCAACAACCTGCCCGCTTGACCCTATCCCCTCCTCTCTTCTCCAGACCATTTCCGGAGACCTTCTCCCTTACCTCACCTCGCTCATCAACTCATCCCTGACCGCTGGCTACGTCCCTTCCGTCTTCAAGAGAGCGAGAGTTGCACCCCTTCTGAAAAAACCTACACTCGATCCCTCCGATGTCAACAACTACAGACCAGTATCCCTTCTTTCTTTTCTCTCCAAAACTCTTGAACGTGCCGTCCTTGGCCAGCTCTCCCGCTATCTCTCTCAGAATGACCTTCTTGATCCAAATCAGTCAGGTTTCAAGACTAGTCATTCAACTGAGACTGCTCTTCTCTGTATCACGGAGGCGCTCCGCACTGCTAAAGCTAACTCTCTCTCCTCTGCTCTCATCCTTCTAGACCTATCGGCTGCCTTCGATACTGTGAACCATCAGATCCTCCTCTCCACCCTCTCCGAGTTGGGCATCTCCCGGCGCGGCCCACGCTTGGATTGCGTCCTACCTGACAGGTCGCTCCTACCAGGTGGCGTGGCGAGAATCTGTCTCCTCACCACGTGCTCTCACCACTGGTGTCCCCCAGGGCTCTGTTCTAGGCCCTCTCCTATTCTCGCTATACACCAAGTCACTTGGCTCCGTCATAACCTCACATGGTCTCTCCTATCATTGCTATGCAGACGACACACAATTAATCTTCTCCTTTCCCCTTCTGATGACCAGGTGGCGAATCGCATCTCTGCATGTCTGGCAGACATATCAGTGTGGATGACGGATCACCACCTCAAGCTGAACCTCGGCAAGACGGAGCTGCTCTTCCTCCCGGGGAAGGACTGCCCGTTCCATGATCTCGCCATCACGGTTGACAACTCCATTGTGTCCTCCTCCCAGAGCGCTAAGAACCTTGGCGTGATCCTGGACAACACCCTGTCGTTCTCAAATAACATCAAGGCGGTGGCCCGTTCCTGTAGGTTCATGCTCTACAACATCCGCAGAGTACGACCCTGCCTCACACAGGAAGCGGCGCAGGTCCTAATCCAGGCACTTGTCATCTCCCGTCTGGATTACTGCAACTCGCTGTTGGCTGGGCTCCCTGCCTGTGCCATTAAACCCCTACAACTCATCCAGAACGCCGCAGCCCGTCTGGTGTTCAACCTTCCCAAGTTCTCTCACGTCACCCCGCTCCTCCGCTCTCTCCACTGGCTTCCAGTTGAAGCTTGCATCCGCTACAAGACCATGGTGCTTGCCTACGGAGCTGTGAGGGGAACGGCACCTCAGTACCTCCAGGCTCTGATCAGGCCCTACACCCAAACAAGGGCACTGCGTTCATCCACCTCTGGCCTGCTAAATGACTTAAATGTAAATGTAATAGAGGTAGTGGTAATGATAGAGGTAGAAGTAGTGATAGAAATAGTGGTAGAGGTAGTGGTAGCAGTAGAGGTAGAGATAGTGGTAGTGGTAGAGATAGTGGTAGTGGTAGAAATAGTGGTAGAGGTAGAGGTAGAGGTACAGTAGAGGTAGAAATAGAAGTAGTGGTAGAGGTACAGTAGTGGTAGAGGTAGACATAGTGGTAGAGGTAGACATAGTGGTAGAGGTAGAGGTAGTGGTAGAGGTACAGTAGTGGTAGAGGTACAGGTAGAAATAGAAGTAGTGGTAGAGGTAGAGGTGGAGATAGTGTTAGAGGTGGAGATAGTGGTAGAGGTGGAGATAGTGGTATAGGTAGTGGTAGATGTAGAGGTAGTGAAATAGGTAGTGACAATGATAGAGGTAGTGGTAATGATAGAGGTAGAAGTAGTGGAAGAGGTAGTGATAGTGGTAGAGATAGTGGTAGTGGTAGAGGTACAGGTAGAGGTAGTGGTAGTGTTAGAAGTAGTGGTAGAGGTAGAGGTAGTGGTAGAGGTAGAGGTAGAGATAGAGGTAGAGGTTGTGGTAGTGGTAGAGGTACAGGTAGAAATAGAAGTAGTGGTAGAGGTAGACATAAGGGTAGAGGTATACATAGTGGTAGAGGTAGAGATAGTGGTAGAGATAGTGGTAGAAGTAGTGGTGGAGATTGTGGTAGTGGTAGAGGTACAGGTAGAAATAGAAGTAGTGGTAGAGGTACAGTAATGGTAGAGGTGTAGGTACAGATAGGGGTAGTGATAGTGTTAGAAGTAGTGGTAGAGGTAGAGGTAGTGGTAGAGGAAGGGATAGTGGTAGAGGTACAGTAGTGGTAAAGGTAGTGGTAGTGGTAAAGGTGGTGATAGAGGTAGAGGTGGTGGTAGTGATTGAGGTAGAGGTACATAATTGGTAGAGGTAGTGATAGAGGTAGAGGTACAGTAGTGGTTGTGGTAGTGATCGAGGTAGATGTAGTGTTAGAGGTAGTGGTCGAGGTACAGTAGTGGTAGGGGTAGAGGTACAGTAGAGGTAGTGGTAGTGATATAGGTAGTGGTAGAGGTATTGATAGATATAGTGTTAGAAGTAGTGGTAAAGGTAGAGGTAGTGGTAAAGGTAGTGATAGAGGTAGAGGTGGTGGTAGTGATTGAGGTAGAGGTACATAATTGGTAGAGGTAGTGATAGAGGTAGAGGTACAGTAGTGGTAGTGTTAGAGGTTGTGGTAGTGATCGAGGTAGATGTAGTGTTAGTGGTAGAGGTACAGTAGTGGTAGAGGTAGTGGTAGAGGTACAGTAGAGGTAGTGGTAGTGATAGAGGTAGAGGTAGTAATAGAGGGAGTGATAGATGCAGTGGTCGTGGTAGTGTTAGAGGTAGCGGTAGTGGTAGTGATAGAGGTACAGTAGTGGTAGAGGTACAGTAGTGGTAGAGGTACAGTAGTGATAGAGGTAGAGGTGCAGTAGTGAAAGAGGTAGAGGTACAGTAGTGGTAGAGGTACAGTAGTGGTAGAGGTACCGTAGTGGTGGTGGTAGTGTTAGAGGTAGTGGTAGTGTTAGAGGTAGTGTTAGAGGTAGTGATCGAGGTTGTGGTAGTGATCGAGGTTGTGATAGAGGTAGAGGTAGTGTTAGAGGTACAGTAGTGGTAGAGGTAGTGATAGAGGTGGTGATAGGTATTGATAGAGGTAGTGGTAGAGGTAGTGGTAGTGATAAAGGTAGAGGTACAGTAGTGGTAGTGATAGAGGTAGTGGTGGTGGTAGTGATCGAGGTTGTGGTAGTGATCAAGGTTGTGATAGAGGTAGATGTACAGTATTGGTCATGGGAGAGGTAGTGGTAGAGGTACAGTAGTGGTAGAGGTACAGTAGTGATAGAGGTTGAGGTACAGTAGAGGTACAATAGTGATAGAGGTAGAGGTACAATAGTGATAGAGGTAGAGGTACAGTAGTGATAGAGGTAGAGGTACAGTAGTGGTAGAGGTACAGTAGTGGTAGTGTTAGATGTAGAGGTTGTGGTAGTGATCGGGGTAGAGGTTGTGGTAGTGATCGAGGTAGAGGTAGTGTTAGAGGTACAGTAGAGGTAGTGATAGAGGTAGTGGTAGAGGTAGTGATAGTGATAAAGGTAGAGGTTGAGGTAGTGGTAGTGGTAGAGGTAGAGGTAGTGTTAGAGGTACAGTAGTGGTAGAGGTAGTGATAGTGATAAAGGTCGAGGTAGTGGTAGAGGTCGAGGTAGTGGTAGAGGTCGAGGTAGTGGTAGAGGTAGTGGTAGTGGTAGTGGTAGAGGTAGAGGTAGTGATAGAGGTAGTGATAGAGGTCGAGGTAGAGGTAGTGGTTGTGGTAGTGATCAAGGTTGTGATAGAGGTAGATGTACAGTATTGGTCATGGGAGAGGTAGTGGTAGAGGTACAGTAGTGGTAGAGGTACAGTAGTGATAGAGGTTGAGGTACAGTAGAGGTACAATAGTGATAGAGGTAGAGGTACAATAGTGATAGAGGTAGAGGTACAGTAGTGATAGAGGTAGAGGTACAGTAGTGGTAGAGGTACCGTAGTGGTAGTGTTAGAGGTAGAGGTTGTGGTAGTGATCGAGGTAGAGGTTGTGGTAGTGATCGGGGTAGAGGTTGTGGTAGTGATCGGGGTAGAGGTTGTGGTAGTGATCGAGGTAGAGGTAGTGTTAGAAGTACAGTAGAGGTAGTGATAGAGGTAGTGGTAGAGGTAGTGATAAAGGTAGAGGTCGAGGTAGTGGTAGTGGTAGAGGTAGAGGTAGTGTTAGAGGTACAGTAGTGGTAGAGGTAGTGATAGTGATAAAGGTTGAGGTAGTGGTAGAGGTAGAGGTAGAAGTAGTGGTAGAGGTACAGTAGAGGTAGAAATAGAAGTAGAGGTAGAGTAGAGGTAGAAATAGAAGTAGTGGTAGAGGTAGACATAGTGGTAGAGGTAGAGGTAGTGGTAGAGGTACAGTAGTGGTAGAGGTACAGGTAGAAATAGAAGTAGTGGTAGAGGTAGAGGTGGAGATAGTGGTAGAGGTGGAGATAGTGGTAGAGGTGGAGATAGTGGTAGAGGTAGTGGTAGATGTAGAGGTAGTGAAATAGGTAGTGACAATGATAGAGGTAGTGGTAATGATAGAGGTAGAAGTAGTGGAAGAGGTAGTGATAGATGTAGTGATAGAGATAGTGGTAGAGGTAGAGATAGTGGTAGAGGTAGAGATAGTGGTAGTGGTAGAGGTAGAGGTAGTGGTAGTGTTAGAAGTAGAGGTAGAGTTAGTGGTAGAGGTAGAGATAGTGGTAGAGGTAGAGATAGTGGTAGAGGTAGAGGTTGTGGTAGTGGTAGAGGTACAGGTAGAAATAGAAGTAGTGGTAGAGGTAGACATAGGGGTAGAGGTATACATAGTGGTAGAGGTAGAGATAGTGGTAGAGATAGTGGTAGAAGTAGTGGTGGAGATTGTGGTAGTGGTAGAGGTACAGGTAGAAATAGAAGTAGTGGTAGAGGTACAGTAATGGTAGAGGTGTAGGTACAGATAGGGGTAATGATAGTGTTAGAAGTAGTGGTAGAGGTAGAGGTAGAGGTAGTGGTAGAGGAAGGGATAGTGGTAGAGGTACAGTAGTGGTAAAGGTAGTGGTAGTGGTAAAGGTGGTGATAGAGGTAGAGGTGGTGGTAGTGATTGAGGTAGAGGTACATAATTGGTAGAGGTAGTGGTAGAGGTACAGTAGTGGTAGTATTAGAGGTAGAGGTTGTGGTAGTGATCAAGGTATATGTAGTGGTAGAGGTACAGTAGTGGTAGTGGTAGAGGTACAGTAGAGGTAGTGGTAGAGGTAGAGATAGTAATAGAGGGAGTGATATAGGTAGTGGTAGGGATATTGATAGATGTAGAGGTACATAATTGGTAGAGGTAGTGATAGAGGTAGAGGTACAGTAGTGGTAGTGTTAGAGGTAGAGGTTGTGGTAGTGATCGAGGTAGATGTAGTGTTAGAGGTAGTGGTCGAGGTACAGTAGTGGTAGAGGTAGAGGTACAGTAGAGGTAGTGGTAGTGATATAGGTAGTGGTAGAGGTATTGATAGATATAGTGTTAGAAGTAGTGGTAAAGGTAGAGGTAGTGGTAAAGGTAGTGATAGAGGTAGAGGTGGTGGTAGTGATTGAGGTAGAGGTACATAATTGGTAGAGGTAGTGATAGAGGTAGAGGTACAGTAGTGGTAGTGTTAGAGGTTGTGGTAGTGATCAAGGTAGATGTAGTGTTATTGGTAGAGGTACAGTAGTGGTAGAGGTAGAGGTAGAGTAGAGGTAGTGGTAGTGATAGAGGGAGTGATAGATGCAGTGGTCGTGGTAGTGTTAGAGGTAGCGGTAGTGATAGAGGTACAGTAGTGGTAGAGGTACAGTAGTGGTAGAGGTACAGTAGTGGTAGAGGTACAGTAGTGATAGAGGTAGAGGTGCAGTAGTGAAAGAGGTAGAGGTACAGTAGTGGTAGAGGTACAGTAGTGGTAGAGGTACAGTAGTGGTAGAGTAGAGGTAGTGGTGGTGGTAGTGTTAGAGGTAGTGGTAGTGTTAGAGGTAGTGATCGAGGTTGTGGTAGTGATCGAGGTTGTGATAGAGGTAGTGTTAGAGGTACAGTAGTGGTAGAGGTAGTGATAGAGGTGGTGATAGTGGTAGAGGTATTGATAGAGGTAGTGATAGTGGTAGAGATACAGTAGTGGTAGAGGTAGTGGTAGTGATAAAGGTAGAGGTACAGTAGTGGTAGTGATAGAGGTAGAGGTAGTGGTGGTGGTAGTGATCGAGGTTGTGGTAGTGATCAAGGTTGTGATAGAGGTAGATGTACAGTATTGGTCATGGGAGAGGTAGTGGTAGAGGTACAGTAGTGGTAGAGGTATAGTAGTGATAGAGGTTGAGGTACAGTAGAGGTACAATAGTGATAGAGGTAGAGGTACAATAGTGATAGAGGTAGAGGTACAGTAGTGATAGAGGTAGAGGTACAGTAGTGGTAGAGGTACAGTAGTGGTAGTGTTAGAGGTAGAGGTTGTGGTAGTGATCGAGGTAGAGGTTGTGGTAGTGATCGGGGTAGAGGTTGTGGTAGTGATCGAGGTAGAGGTTGAGGTAGTGATAGTGATAAAGGTTGAGGTAGTGGTAGTGGTAGAGGTAGAGGTAGTGTTAGAGGTACAGTAGTGGTAGAGGTAGTGATAGTGATAAAGGTCGAGGTAGTGGTAGAGGTCGAGGTAGTGGTAGAGGTCGAGGTAGTGGTAGTGGTAGTGGTAGTGGTAGAGGTAGAGGTAGTGATAGAGGTAGTGATAGAGGTCGAGGCAGAGGTAGTGGTAGAGGTAGATGTAGTGGTTGTGGTAGTGATCAAGGTTGTGATAGAGGTAGATGTACAGTATTGGTCATGGGAGAGGTAGTGGTAGAGGTACAGTAGTGGTAGAGGTACAGTAGTGGTAGAGGTTGAGGTACAGTAGAGGTACAATAGTGATAGAGGTAGAGGTACAATAGTGATAGAGGTAGAGGTACAGTAGTGATAGAGGTAGAGGTACAGTAGTGGTAGAGGTACAGTAGTGGTAGTGTTAGAGGTAGAGGTTGTGGTAGTGATCGAGGTAGAGGTTGTGGTAGTGATCGGGGTAGAGGTTGTGGTAGTGATCGAGGTAGAGGTAGTGTTAGAGGTACAGTAGAGGTAGTGATAGTGATAAAGTTAGAGGTCGAGGTAGTGTTAGAGGCACAGTAGAGGTAGTGGTAGAGGTAGTGATAGTGATAAAGGTAGAGGTCGAGGTAGTGGTAGAGGTCGAGGTAGTGGTAGAGGTAGTGGTAGTGGTAGAGGTAGAGGTAGTGGTAGTGCTAGAGGTAGTGGTAGTGCTAGAGGTAGTGGTAGTGCTAGAGGTAGTGGTAGTGGTAGAGGTAGTGGTAGTGATAGAGGTAGTGGTAATTATAGAGGTAGAGGTAGTGATAGAGGTCGAGGTAGAGGTAGTGGTAGATGTAGTGATAGAGGTAGTGGTAATGATAGAGGTAGAGGTAGATGTAGTGATAGAGGTCGAGGTAGTGGTAGTGGTAGAGGTAGAGGTAGTGGTAGAGGTAGATGTAGTGATAGTGGTAGAGGTAGTGGTAATGATAGAGGTTGACGTAGATGTAGTGGTAGAGGTAGAGGTAGTGGTAATGATAGAGGTCGAGGTAGATGTAGAGGTAGTGGTAGAGTTAGTGGTAGATGTAGTGATAGTGGTAGAGGTAGTGGTAATGATAGAGGTCGAGGTAGATGTAGTGGTAGAGGTAGTGGTAGAGGTAGATGTAGTGCTAGAGGTAGTGGTAATGATAGAGGTCGAGGTAGATGTAGAGGTAGTGGTAGTGGTAGTGGTAGAGGTCGAGGTAGATGTAGTGGTAGTGGTAGAGGTAGTGGTAATGATAGAGGTCGAGGTAGATGTAGAGGTAGTGGTAGTGGTAGTGGTAGAGGTCGAGGTAGATGTAGTGGTAGTGGTAATGATAGAGGTCGAGGTAGATGTAGTGGTAGTGGTAGAGGTAGATGTAGTGATAGTGGTAGAGGTAGTGGTAATGATAGAGGTCGAGGTAGATGTAGAGGTAGTGTTAGAGGTACAGTAGAGGTAGTGATAAGGTAGTGATAAAGGTAGAGGTAGTGGTAGTGGTAGAGGTAGTGGTAGAGGTAGACGTAGTGATAGAGGTAGTGATAGAGGTCGAGGTAGAGGTAGTGGTAGTGGTAGTGGTAGAGGTAGTGGTAGTGGTAGATGTAGTGATAGTGGTAGAGGTAGTGGTAATGATAGAGGTCGAGGTAGATGTAGTGGTAGAGGTAGATGTAGTGATAGAGGTAGTGGTAATGATAGAGGTAGAGGTAGTGTGATCCACTACAAAACTATTACATAAAGCTGTCCCAACAGCAGAGCTTTCTTTCCAGCACAATGGAGTGAATCCTTACCACTGCTACACCTTGCTATCAGCGGAGCCTTGTCTGGCAGTGAAACAGTTCATTCAGCCTCATTTACTGCCTTTTTAAAAAACATAGCTGATATGGCTGACTTGCTTAAATAAATGCAGTTTCCACTGACTGCTTTTTTTTGTGTAAGTCGATAAGAACCACATTCTCCTTCGATAATACCCAAAACGCCGAAATGAGTTTTGAACCATACACAAACATTATTGCATTTATGTTCAGTAAATTCACAATGTTTATACTTATATCATTAACACTTAGCTCTAAGTATAAGCAAGTGCAAGCAAACGAGCTGCGACCAGGTAGGCCTGTTCAATGTTGAGAGAGAGAGATTTGTCTGGATGACAACTGGGAACGCTGAAATCAACAAGTTTGAATCATGACGTCTGTGATGTTCAGGTCGGAGCTCTAGAAGGATGCCCAAGTTCCGTTCAAAACGTATTTTCCCAGTCGGAGCTCTAGAAGAATGCCCAAGTTCCGTTCAAAACGTATTTTCCCAGTCGGAGCTCTAGAAGGATGCCCAAGTTCCGTTCAAAACGTATTTTCCCAGTCGGAGCTCTAGAAGGATGCCCAAGTTCCGTTCAAAACGTATTTTCCCAGTCGGAGCTCTAGAAGGATGCCCAAGTTCCGTTCAAAACGTATTTTCCCAGTCGGAGCTCTAGAAGGATGCCCAAGTTCCGTT
The DNA here is from genome assembly GCF_034236695.1 of Oncorhynchus nerka. NCBI lineage: Eukaryota > Metazoa > Chordata > Actinopteri > Salmoniformes > Salmonidae > Oncorhynchus > Oncorhynchus nerka. The sequence goes on from NC_088405.1 coordinate 51,882,984, forward strand.
CAAAACGTATTTTCCCAGTCGGAGTTCTAGAAGGATGCCCAAGTTCCGTTCAAAACGTATTTTCCCAGTCGGAGTTCTAGAAGGATGCCCAAGTTCCGTTCAAAACGTATTTTCCCAGTCGGAGTTCTAGAAGGATGCCCAAGTTCCGTTCAAAACGTATTTTCCCAGTCGGAGCTCTAGAAGGATGCCCAAGTTCTGTTCAAAACGTATTTTCCCAGTCGGAGCTCTAGAAGGATGCCCAAGTTCCGTTCAAAACGTATTTTCCCAGTTGGAGCTTGTTTTATTCTGACTACCCAGTTGTCTTGAACTCACTGAAGTCTGAGATTTGCCAGTTCTGAGTTTCCAGTTGTTTTGAACGAGGCAGAAGTCATGCTGGATTGACAGCATGGTCATTGTATTCAACCATTTCTGGCCCATGGTTTTGTGTGTGAATGTTTGTCATTTAAGCTTGGAAAAGAGACCCTTTCAGACAGATTTCTTAAATCCTCAAACCCAGACTTGGACCAAACCCCCTCCCCACCGACTAGCAGGCAGGGGAACCAAATAAATGCAACGCTTGCAGTTAGCCACTGACTCCTTCCAAACCACTCATTCTTGAATTTGTGATTTCTGACTTGTTGTGTAATGTTTACGTCCAGTGGCCGATGACCACCGGTACATTTTTATCTATAATTTCTCTTCATATGACAAGGATTGAAAAGGATATGCCAGTAGATTGACGTGATTCATGATGAGGACTGCTTGTCTAGCTTGTTAGCTGAGATTTTGAAAGTATGATGTTGACAGGATCAGTCCAATCAAAGCTACAGTAGATATAACATGATTTGACTTCATTTTATCTGTGGCCAATGACCTTGAGCCTTCTTGGATGGGCACTTCTAATGTAAATGTATGGCAGCACCCAAGGGGGCTTGAACTGCCTAGCTCTCCCAGTAGATTCTGCAGTGACGTAGTGTCCCCATGAGTGACAGAACACTGAGCCAATCACAGCGCTACAGAGAAGATGACCAACTCCTGCACTCTGTATTTTTCTGCTGGCTTGCCCCTCCACCACAGAAAGCACTGAGCTAGGATGAAACACCTGCATTTTGAAGCTACCTTACTTAAGAAAGCAAGAAAGAGACCATGTTTGTATGTGGCTTTATTCACTCAATAAATTCGTTTTGACATTGTTTGCGACACAAATTAATGCCAAAATAACATGCAAAAAAATGAAAATGCATTTAAAAAGAAAAGAAATGTAAAAAGTATAGAAATGTATTTAAAGAGGATGGGTCGCCACTGTATGTAATGTATTGTTATCATAACATATGCCTATGAACTCACTTGGTGACGGCCACAGGACTGAAAATGAATGAATCCAACAGCCACGTCTCTCTGTCACTAACAAATACAGTCATAGGTGGTAACGCTACAATTCACTCGAAAAGGCAAGGCACACTAGGAGATTATAGTGGGGGTGTGGCTTCCAGTTAGTTATTTTTGACCACCCGTGAGTGGAAGTGTTGTACCAGTTTGTGGTCTATGGTAGAGGTAAAAATGTTGTCACCTACATATGGCTTTGTCACTGTGATGGCTCCCTATAAAGGCAAATCCTACCTTTTCTAAAAGTACACTTTTGTACCTGTGGACTACAAACGATGACCTTACAGAGTACCACCCCTGTGACAAGCAGTTGTATCCCTTTCCGAACAACTCTGTATTTCTTAGAGTGTAGGCAGTGTGTGTGTGCGTGTGTGTGTGTGTGTGTGTGTGTGTGTGCGTGCGTGCGTGCATAAGGCTACAGCCCTGGTTTACATGCAGTGCGCAGGCGGCTGATACAGCTGCAGGGCCTGCACAGTGGGAAGTGTTGCCATGGTGAGGCAGGCTGTCAGGGCCAGAGAGACTGTCCTCCCTGGTCCACTGTATGGTCACTGCAGCTATCCCTGCAACGTGTGTCATCACTGTGTGAGTGTCACTAAGTGCACCCGGCCTCTGTGTTTTTTGTAAACATAAATACATTCAATAGTCTCTCTCAACCTGATGTCATGTGCATCCACTCTTCTGACTGGCTCTTAGATGACCAAATGATCTGTCCTTTAACATTTATAACGGGTAAAGTGTTTACTGTTTGTTTCTGGACTGTTAGTCATTCCTTAACCTATCGTTATGAATCAGTAAAAAATGATGACTGTAGCTGTGCTTGAAGTATGCAGCCATGGCAAATGAGGTTGTATCATGGTTAGGTTGCATCATGGTTATCCTTAACCCTAACCCTAGCTTCTTGTCCATACCCCAGAATGTCCACCCTTGATATGAAGATCAAAACATGACAAACCATGTGATCCAATGAATGCTGAATAATCTAAAGATGACGAGATCTCTCTCACCTTGTTCACTGTGGTTTCCTCCGCATAGTAGACCACCAAATGTCATGCCCTCTATGCCCATCGGCCCTGTGGTTCTAGTCCAGCTGACCTGAGGGGTCTGCCACTGGTCTTCAACCCTCCATACTACCAGTCGAGCTCCTGTGACCAGCGGCTTCAGGGGACTGTAGGTGGACCTTGACCCTGCTGCCCTAGGCTTCCTGTCCCAGCGGCGGGAGGGGAGCTGGGCTTCTTTGCTCTCAGCAGGGATAGATGAGTGGGGGTGTTTCTGATGTCCTTTACTTTGCCTGTCACAAAAGGCCCCTGGCCGTCCAATCACAGAGGGAGGATATCTGTTGGAGAGCAAGCAGTGTGTGTTTGGGGAAGCTCCTGCCTCATCCCACTGAAAAAGAAGCATTGACGTCCACGGACAACATGTCCACGGAGACCGTGTCCATGGAGACAACACCCATAGCGGCTGTGTCCAAGTACAAAGTCTCTATTATGGTTATCTATGTGTGACAGGTTGTGGATGGAAGGAGCTTGTGGGATATGTGTATGTTTACTGGAGGGGGGGGGGGCACACCATTGTCACGACTTCCGCCGAAGTTGGCTCCCCTGCCTGTTTCGGGCGGTGCTCGGCGGTCGTCGTCGCCGTCCTACTAGCCGCTACCGATCCCTTTTTCGTTTGTCTGTTGGTTTTGTCTTATTAGTTTCACCTGTGTGTATTTTGGTTTAATTAGCTTCCCTATATGTAGTAGTTTGACCCGCCCTTGTTTTATGTGGGATTGTCTTAATGTTACGTGTGTGCATGTTAGCTAGTGGTGGATTATCTTAATGTTACGTGTGTGCATGTTAGCTAGTGGTGGATTATCTTAATGTTACGTGTGTGCATGTTAGCTAGTGGTGGATTATCTTAATGTTACGTGTGTGCATGTTAGCTAGTGGTGGATTATCTTAATGTTACGTGTGTGCATGTTAGCTAGTGGTGGATTATCTTAATGTTACGTGTGTGCATGTTAGCTAGTGGTGGATTATCTTAATGTAACGTGTGTGCATGTTAGCTAGTGGTGGATTATCTTAATGTTACGTGTGTGCATGTTAGCTAGTGGTGGATTTTCTTTTCATTACTTGACACCCTGTAGTTTTTGGGTTGTCTTGTAAAGTGTCCTGCGCCCTGTATTGTGTTGGGCTTATTATTTTGGTGTGCAAGAGTAAAGCACTTCAACTCAGTTACTCTCTCTCTCTCTCTGCGTCTGATTCCTGCACCCACCTAGTCCCGCGTGACAACCATAGACTACGTCAGCTATGACATCATCAGGAAGCATGTCATATTTGTCATGACATAGATTCTGACATCATCATGGAGCACATCATATTTGTCATTACATACACTATGACATCATCAGGGAGCACATATTTGTCATTACATAGACTATGACATCATCAGGGAGCATCATATTTGTCATTACATAGACTATGACAGCATCAGGGAGCACATCATATTTCTAAGTGAGGACAACCCTACATTCTAGTGACAACAATATTCACCCATTCAGTCCTCTGCTACCTGACATAAATTGCAACACAACCTCCATTCAGAAAGCCATGGCTTTGATGAATTCATTGTTTCACACTTATTTGTTGCAGACACCCTCAAGATATGGAGTATACTTTCTTTGTTTATATTGTGTTGGTGTGTTTGTGCATGAAACTCTTGGGTTGAGCTGCAGAGAGGCCCGTTTCCTGCACTAATGAACTGATCCACACCTGAGAAACAGCACCTGAAACTCACTCTGACTGGCGCTGCCTCCCTTCTCTCTCTCGCCCTCTCTTTTTCTCTCCCTCTCTGTTCGCTCATTGCCTTTGGACTCTCAGCCTACCTCCATCCTGTATTTTTCTCTTCCTACTTCCTCTCACTCCCCCCTCGCTCGATCTCACTTTCCCCCAGTCCCCACTCTCTCCACCTCTACCTCTCTCTCTGTCCCTCACTGTGTCCTCCCTCGCTCTCCCTCCAGTCCCCCTCTATGGGCCTTATGCCTGACACTGTTGTCACCCTCCCAACCCCCCCCTTCCGACATGCTCCACTTCATTTTACGAGCAGCACACGGCACCTCACCGTGAAAAAAATAAGAAAAACTCCACAAAAAAGAGGCAGGCTAGGAGGGGGTGTTTGTAAGTGTGTGTGTGTGTAAGTGTGTGTGTGTAAGTGTGTGTGTGTGTGTGTGTGTGTGTGTGTGTGTGCGTGTGCGCTTGCATGTAGGGGAGAGAAGGAAAAAAGTGAGTGTTTTCCAGGGAGAGGGAGAGGAGGGTAAATTAGAGGGAGTGAGTGAGGAAGAGAGGGAAGAGGAGAGAGAATGAACAAGAGGGAGAGACTTTACGCATTTAGTCTGAGTTTGTTAATAATTCATATGTCACAGGTTTGCAAGATTGCCTGCCGCTTTCTTCCACCCTCCCTCCCTCTCTCCCTCCCTCCCACTGTCTTTATCTCCCCTCCCTCCTTCCCTCCATCTTTCTCTCCTTCCCTCTACAGAATATATAGCCAGCCTATCTCCCAGGTGTATAGGAGAGGCGAGCAGAAGCACGGAGGTAAAACACACTGGGGGAGAGACCAGAGGGACAACAAGCTCTACCTTTTCTCACATCCAAGATGGCCGCCCTGACTCTACAGCCCATACTAGATGAAGACGAACAGAGAGTGGGCAGTGTTATAGACAGCCTCAATAGTACATGGCCCATAGGACTCTACCAAAACAATGAAATGGGAATGTGAACACACGCGGATTTCATTACACAGGACAAAGGAACAGGGACTATCCATACACGCTGGATTGACTGTCATGCCTCACATGATTAGAGTGAGAAATGAATTGAACAGTTGGTTGAATGTTATAGTCATGTGTCCCACACTTGACCAACTCCAACCCTGCTCTCGTCTGTGACCTGTCATCTCTCTGTTGCATTTTAACATCACTGAAATACAAATGTTTATGTGCACACACACACACACACACACACACACACACGCACGCACAGACGGTAGTCTCGGAATATTTAATCACATTATGCAACTAAGTTTCCCTATATGTGTGGTAACTGACACATTTGTAGTATAATTGTTTTATACCTCTCTCTCTCTCTCTTTCTCTCTCTCTCTCTCTCTCTCTCTTTCTCCATCTCTCTCTTTCTCTCTCTCTCTCTCTCTCCATCTCATCTCTCTCTTTCTCCATCTCTCTCTTCTCTCTCTCTCCATCTCTCTCTTTCTCTCATCTCTCTCTTTCTCCATCTCTCTCTTTCTGTCTCCCTCTGTCTCTCGCCGCAGTGCCCGTCACTATGCCAGCAGACTGGCGCTTCAGAGCGCTGGACTGCACGGGCGGCAGGTGACACGGATTTCAATAAAAGGGATTATAGATGTGGGGACTGCGGAGAGGAACACACACACACACACAGGCTTCCTCGGTAATGTACACACACGGATACATGCGTATACTGTAGATACATGCTCATATGAATGATCACACCATTTGTCATTTATGCATACTGTGCATTCACATACCACACAAACAATGGCGTTCTAGCGAGAGAAACTCTGAAGAATCCTTGGAGACAATTAGATATTGTGCCCATAATGACGCTTCACCAAAACACAGGAGGTTGGTGGCCCCTTAATTGGGGAGGACGGGCTCGTGGTAATGGCTGGATCGGCAAATGTGGAATGGTATCAAATACGTCAAAGACACGTGTTTGATGCTATTCCATTTCACTCCGTTCCAGCCATTATTATGAGCAGTCCTCCCCTCACCAGCCTCCGCTGCATCAAAAATATCAGCAACTGCATCCCATTGCCACTAAATCAAACTTAAACTAAGAATCCGTCTCGCCATGTTCCGCCCTTGGACCTCTGATCATGAGGCCGGTAGTCTACCTTGACGAAAAAGCCTCACCTGATCGGGTATGTTTGCAAAGTTCACAATAGAATCTGCCATCTATGGGAGTATTAACAGTGTGCAGGTAACGTCTGTTCATTTATGTAATGGTACAGACAGTCATTCCCCTTCACTCTGTCCTGAGGGCAGTGTGTCTGGGCAGAGTGGTCAGGGTAGCAGGGTCTCAGTGGGTGGACGGCGGGAGAGTGCCGGACGGAGGGGCATGGCGTGACCTGCCACAGCCTCCGAGGACAGCCAGCCCTTCGCTGACATAATGAGGCCGGTAAACAAGCATCTGTCATCCCCACCTACAAGGAGAGGAGAGGAAGAGAACACTCACCCAGACACAGCTCCCTATACCGCTCTTTATTACCCGCTGTTGTCTTCTTCCTCTCCTTCTCTCTCTCTCTCTCTCTCTCTCTCTCTCTCTCTGTCTAAATTCCCTTCATTCCCCATTTCTCCAACCCTTTCTGTTAACTGAGCCTTTGCCATGGTCCACAGCCCACTGATATCAAATCAACACATCGGCAACTGGTCAAACTGGGAGATATTATTGGAGACACGTCCTCTGGAAACAATGACAGCATCTGACACAGGACTGAGTTGAGTGAGTGGCATGTCACATAGAGCTCTTTTGATCGTTTTCAAAAGGAATCTATGAAGCAAAAAGCTCAAAACGTATTCTCTGTCCTCTACCTCTCTGTCCAGAATGACTGTGGAGCAATAGAAAAACAGAGAGGGGTTAGAGGAGGGGACCGAGTGGAAGAGGGAGAGAGTGAAAGCTGGGGGAGAAAAGCTCGGGGCAATCTCAAGGGACTCGTGTCTTCTGCAGAAGGAAGGCGTGTTGACGAAACACAGCAGCGCCCAGCTTGAGGTCACCTCCCTATGGCATCTCTGTCAGAGCCAATCCCCCCCAGCCCCCCACTGCCTTTACACATGCACACACACTGGGCAATACACACACCACACACACACAGGGCAATCCACACACACACAGGGCAATACACACACCACACACACAGGGCAATACACACACCACACACACACACAGGGCAATACACACACCACACACACACACAGGGCAATACACACACCACACAGACAGACAGGGGCTACCTCAGTCCAGAATCCCCATTCCACTGCCATTCCACTTGCCTTGGTGTAGTGGACCTGGATACAGAGAGAGTATAGGGGAGACCCAGGGACTAAAAACCTCATTTGCAAAGAGGATGATTGATTCTCACAGATCACTACAGTCATTTCCATGTCATTTGGGGGAGAAAAAAAGGCTGAACCTCAGATCAAAAAAAAAAAAAAAAAACCTGCCAGAAGATTATTTTTGTACCGCTACTGAGCAGGTAAGGAAAATAACGCAAGGCAGAGACTGATCACGTCTTCTAAACACTGAGGACGAATTCCCAGCACAGCATACACTGCACGCTGCAGAGGACAGCTAGAAGTCAAGCCCATTCCTGTTTATGTCCCTCCTGATGCTAGAACACTGTCCCCAAAGTGACTAAAGGCCATCCTAGCAAGGGGACAAGTGAGGCAGAGAGAGGAGAGAGGGTCAGTGAGGGGGAGGACAGAGAGAGAGAGCGAGAGAGAGAGAGAAAGAGGGAGACATGCTGCAGAGAGAGGGGGGAGGGAGACATGCTGTAGAGAGGGAGAGTGGGGAGGCACATTGGCAGCCAGCCAGAACAGCCATGGGGCACCAGCGTTAGGCCGCAGTTGAGGCCACCACCGCAAAGATCAGCCCACGTAAGGGGCTTTTTTCCCCTTCTCCACCACGGCTGTGTGAGTCGCACAGAAACCAGGGGATTGGCAGAGATGAGATCAGGTTTTCCCGTTGGACAGTAGCCCGGGAGAGTGAGGCAGGCCGAGTGAGAGAAGGACAGAAAAAAAGAGAGAGAGGCAGAGATTGAAACTGAGAGAGAGGAGAGAGAGAGAGAGAGAGAGAGAGAGAGAGAGAGAGAGAGAGAGCAAGCGAGGGGGAGAATTGCGTCTCGGCAGGGCATAATTGGCAGTCTTTGTCGAAAGGGGCCCTTGATTTAATAGGCCCGGCTGGTGACTGAACCACTGGAGTGCGGAAATGTGCTGGTGCCTGGAGCCCTCCGGCCGGCCACCCCTCCCCCTCGGTCTCCGAGGACAACTGACTCACAGCCTGACTGCCTGACTGCCTGCCCCGAGCCACACCGCATACCTCACACCGTACAGCCCAGCACACTATACTGCACACTCTCACAAAGAGAGCACACTAAACTGCACACACACACACGTATATCCACACACACTCTCACATATCGAACTGTGCTACACATCACACACACTGCACATCACCCTGCAGAGTGTGAATTATACCTCTATTGAGTGAAACGTTTTTATGGGCCCACAAATGAATGAATACGTAATTTAAAGGTAAAAATGTATTACATTTTAATGTGGCATGAACACAGTCAGTCATGATGTTTTCATCTGATTGTCAAACGAATCACTTCCAAATGTGGCTACCTGAGCACATTTGTCCACTCCAAAAAGAATTCCAGCATCCAAACAGCCATTAGATGAATATGTTTCAAACACCTTAAAGGTGTAATGGCATTAGGCCTATACAGTGGTGTGTGTTCACGGATGCCAATGGAAGCCATGCTTCCCCAAACATTTTAGTCATAAAAACAGAAACAAAACAATGAAATCCTTTTTCTTTCTTTGTCTCTCCATGTTTCATCATTTTCCTTCAATCCTCAAGTAGCTGAATCTATCTTACCGGAGAAAGCATTTGAGGGAGCTGCACATTGTCTACACACACTGAGATTTGCACTGTTTCGCTCGCTCGGACGCTTTCGGCAGTGACATTGATGCGCCTTGCGAGTGCATCTAGGTCAAATTATCGATATTTAGAGACCCCCCCTCCAAAGTTGTATTTTTGTTGCCTTTATTACGGCCCTCCGGTAATTCATGCTCTACCGCCTGGGACACACAACACAGCACATTATACTACACTTAACACAGAGAGCACACTTACACACCCTCACACACAGTCACACCACATACCTCACACTGCCTCACAAAGTACACTACTGTGTTACAACACAAAAACCTCCAATACATCTTAACACACAGACATACAACACTCTTGTATCCCAATCAACACTGTAATACAAACAGCACTACAGCACTATATGTCTGGGCATAGCATGTCCAGTGGGTTTCACACATTGCTATATCTGGTGTGTTTCCGTATAGAGCTTTAGTAATGAGGGCTGTGGTGGTCCTCAGACCTGGGTAAAACAAACTCTTTTTGTCATTTAGAATCATGTTAAAGGTGGAATACAGCCGTTTAAAAAAAATCTCAATATCAATTCATTTCTGGAATACAAATAAGTACCTTACTGTGATTGTTTTCAATTTTAAATGGTCAAAATGGAAGAAAAAAAAGCTTCTTAGAAAATAGCAATTTCACAAGCAAGATTTTTGCTAGGACTGTCTAGGACTGGTCTGAGCGGGAGGGGATAACTAGCTGTTATAGACAGGTCTATAACAGCTACAGACAGATAGGTCTTTTCAAACAACTCTAACACTTAAAGGGCATTAATCATTTTCACAATTTCAAAGTATTATTCCAACCTCATAGTGTGGAAATATATTTAAAATACAAGAAATCATGTTTTTGAGTGCACTGGGCCTTTACCACACTGCCAAGACAAAACTCTGAGCCAGGAGTAAAATCAACTCATTCAAGTTTATCTCAGCTGGTAATCACGATGTTTGAGGTACCACAGAGCAAAGACAGTGATGACGCTCATTGACCTTGTTGCAAACGATGGGGAATAACCCATCGCCAGCTGTGAACTCTATAGCACGCTTCAGACAAACGCGTGAATGTAACTGTACATCAAATGTTGCAATGGTAAAACGTTTGATATAACTTTCGCCTGACACGGTCCCTTTGCCTATTCTTAATTAGTGCCTAATATGTTGGCATGCACAACCTTTAAAAAAAAATCAATTCTGAAGGTTGTTAAAAACGGAACTTTGACAATATTACCTATATGAACACACTTGGTAACTCGTTTAACAACTAAATCGCTTTGGCACAGTAGGCATCAAGTCACTTGCCGATAATGTTGCATACAATGGTTCGAAAGATCCATAATTTTCATTGAACACAATCAAAGTTAGCATAATTCAATCCTTCAATTGTCGAATTTATAGGTAAACCCAATGTAGGCATCTTTTTAAATAATCTGATGTTGTGCTCCAACGGGTAACTTGAAATAAATGTATTAGCCTAGAGGTTCTAAGTGTTTCAGCATGTAACGTGAAATAGGCCTCGTGACTATAATTGTCAAAAGCGCATGAGATAGCCGACTGGGCACAGATGTTAGTTCAACGTCTAGTTTTGATTTACATTTGGTTGAATTGTCAACTAACATGAATTCAACGTGAAATCAACCCAAAAAATCACCACGCCATTGGATTTAGGTTAAAAGCCGGTTGAAAAAAACGTGAAATTCTCTTACATTGATTTCGTTTTGCAAATCCAATCAGTTTTCTAAATTAATTCAATTTCATCACATTGATTTATTTTTGTTGAAATTGACGTGGAAACAAGCCTACTGTTACACGTAGGACTATGTTATTTATGGATTTATTAAATCAAAACAGAAATATTAAGACATTCTTTTAACCACTCCAAAACAATTGCATGTGGCTCAGGAGGAACCACTGACACACGGCATTGTTCTATTATCAAGACACCTGCTGGTAACACTTAACTGGTTAGGAGAGCTCACGAGGTCTCCTAAATATCTGTCAACTAGGTGGGAGTCTCATGACTAAAGAGGCTTCATGTATAGCTTTTTATTTTTACCCATAAAGAGTAGGAGTAAAATGTCTACCCTAAGCTACAACCAATTTTCCACTCTGAGACTCTTTGTGGATATGGGCCCAGGTCTGTTTGGTATTTGAAGAAATGTATTTTGAAATAAGGATTGGCTATAGGAGTAGTTGATCCGGGCCATATTATTTGAAAATACACAGAAAATAAGTAATTAAATAACAAATAATCAAATGCACGTGTATTTGAACCCAGGTCTGGTGGTCTTACTCAGGTACAGGTGGGGAATGGTGAGTCAGATGAGTTGTGTGTGTGAGGGAGAGAGAGGGAATGCGGTGCCGGGTACTGATGTAGTGAGGTAGTGGTGTAGAGTGGGGGTGGTGGGGGGCGGGGTGATGAGCTGTGAGGCTGGGCTGCGTCGTGGTGGCGGCCGTGATTAGTGCGGGCTGAGCTGCGCTCTTATTGATTGGCATAGCGGAGACACTGGGCTGCCTTCCACCACACTCTAATGAGAAGCCCTGACCTCCTCCAGTCAGCAAGGTCGCCAAAGCCTACTGTAATTGCGCTCGCTCTAATGGCGTCAGTCACGCACGCACTCCAGCCCCGGTAATGACAATTACCATAATGTCACTGGGCTCCACGGGGGCCTTTCAATCACACGACACTTTGGGAGAGGGGACGTTTGTCAGATGCCGCGCGGGAGATGAGGAACGACGTCGCGTCATTTTGGTCTGTTTATGTCTCTGGGACTGGGACTCGAGCTGTCACTGGCTAGCCAACGGTACAGGACAGGACAGGACGGTACAGGACAGGACAGGACAGGTATGGTTATATACAGTGCATTCGGAAAGTATTCAGACCCCTTGACTTTTTCCACATTTTGTTATGTTACAGCCTTATTCTAAAATTGAATAAATACATGTATTTCCTCATCAATCCAAACACAATATCCCATAATGACAAAGCAAAAACAGGTCTTTAGAAACTGTTGCTAAATTATATTTAAAAAACAAAACAGAAATGCCTTATTTACATAACTATTCTGGCCCTTTGCTTGAGACTCAAAATTGAGCTCAGGTGCATCCTGTTTCCATCAATGTTTCTACAACTTGATTGGAGTCCACCTGTGGTGAATTCAATTGATTGGACATGATTTGGAAAGGCACACACCTGTCTATATAAGCCTCCACAGTTGACAGTGCTTGTCAGAGCAAAAATCAACTCATGAGGTTGAAGGAATTGTCTGTAGACCTCCAAGACTAGGATTGTGGTGAGGCACAGATCTGGGGAAGGGTACCAAAACATTTCTGCAGCACTGAAGGTCCCCAAGAACACAGTGGCCTCCATCATTCTTAAAAATGGTAGAAGTTTGGAATCACCAAGACTCTACCTAGAGCTGGCCGCCCTGCCAAACTGAGCAATCGCGGGAGAAGGGCCTTGGTCAGGGAGTTTACCAAGAACCTGATGGTCTCTCTGACAGAGCTCCAGAGTTCCTCTGTGGAGATGGGAGAACCTTCCAGAAGAACAACCATCTCTGCAGCACCCCACCAATCAGGCCTTAATGGTAGAGTGGCCAGACGGAAGCCACGGTGAAGCATGGTGATGTCAGTGTCATGCTGTTGGGATGTATTACAGCGGCAGGGGCTGGGACACAAGTCAGGGTTGAAGGGAAAGATGAACGGAGCAAACTACAGAGAGATCCTTGATGAAAACCTGCACCAGAGCTCTCAGGTTTACCTTCCAACAGGACAATGACTCTAAACACACAGCCAAGACAACGCAGGAGTGGCTTTGAGACTAGTCTCTGAATGTCCTTGAGTGGCCCAGCCAGAGCCCAGACTTGAACCCGATCGAACATCTCTGGAGAGACCTGAAAATAGCTGTGCAGCGACACTCCCCATCCAACCTGAAAGAGTTTGAGAGGATCTGGAGAGAAGAATGGGAGAAACTCCCTAAATACAGGTGTGCCAAGCTTATAGCGTCATACCGAAGAAGACTCGAGGCTGTAATCCCTGCCAAAGGTGCTTCAACAAGGTATTCAGTAAAGGGTCTGAATACTTATGTAAATGTGATATTTAAGTTTTTCATTTTTAATACATTTGCAAACCTTTCTTAAAATCAGTTTTTGCTTTGTCATTATGGGATATTGTATGTAGATTGATGAGGCTGATGAGGCTGTAACATAACAAAATGTGGAAAAAGGGAAGGGGTTTGAATACTTTCCGAATGCACTGTAAAATAAACTCATGCCTGCTCAACTCACCAAGTGGCTCTCCGTAATTGCAGCCCATCCCTCTGCAATCAATATCTTTTGACCCCGGGGGAGGGGCACACTTGCGAACATTATCCATTCAAAATGCCGATCAGCCAATTAAAATCGTTGATTTACTTGCAAATGATATGTACACTACATTGTAGATGGTCCCATCAGATCACCTGGCACAGGTTAGTCCCATGTTAACCTCGCCAGATGACAGTCATTATTTCCTGTAACAAATTCCGTAACAGCCTATTAAAGACTTTATATCCACCAACCAATGGGGTTTCTTCAAATGAGTCAACTTGGCCACCAGAGGTGTATTTTAAAACCTCCAAATTCCAGCTTTACTTTTGTTCCACACACGGACTGGAACATCCGTTTCACACATCCTTGTGCCTTTTACGAAGAAATATAAAGGAGGTCCTTAAATGAGGTACGTGAGTTTATTGTATGTCGTAAAAAAAGAAAAGATGAGGAGCCTTATGGATTTCTGGATCAAATAGCTGTCATGTAGCGTGATCACCATCGCTTTAACTGTGAGTTACAGCCCCCTCCTGTCAAAAGCTTTTTTGTTAAGGAAAATACTGTTCACTGCCGGTCCTCCATACTCGATTCAAATAACGCGTATGACAAAGTGGTTGATTATAATTAAGCAATAAGGCCCGGGGGGGGGGTGGTATATGGCCAATATACCACGGCTAAGGGCCTGTCAACGCACCACGCACGACGTGTTCATGAAAAAGTGTTCGGTCATGTCCACCTATAGAAACCTTTGGAATGATCTGATACAGAACTTGATAACAGATATAATCACTGCCACTTGGTCAGGTCTTGGTAGGACTAACGTGTCCCAGCCTATCTGAAGGGACCAGCCATAATGTAACTATCACAGGCAAGTAAATCAACGATATGAATTGGCCGATGCGCAATTTTTGCGACGGAGAAACAGTTTAAAGTGAAAACGTTTTTCTAGCGTTTGCAAGTGTGGCCGTATCACCCTGACAAGTCCTGACAACCCCGCCGCTCCCTAACGCTTCGTTACCTAACCTGCCAGCACGCTACCATGCCCTCAGTCATCGAACCCAGAACTTCTAATCTGGCATTTCCAAACATCTCTAGAAATCAGGAACAATCCAAACACCCTATGTGAAACCTCTGGCCACTTTATCTTACAAAAATATCATATAAATGAACCTAAAACCCTTCAATACACGCTCCGAGAACATGAATGAGACAATAATACCAGTGGTTATATAGTGATATGAGTGACACGTCTCTTTATGTGTTTTCCAACACGTCATCCTACAGGTCCTTCCTCTGTCTGTATGGGAGTGTTACGTGTATCTGGCACTATTCGTAATGTGTTGTCGTTTGATGTGTGACGCAAACGGTTGCCTGCAATTTGCCAATGAACAAATAACCTCGGGAACATCTTGCATACGGCTAAGCAGCAATACATATTTCTATGGCCTGGACTTGGGCCCTTAATCTAGGCCCCCGGGACCCAGAGGAGAGCACGTTTTTGTTTGTTTGTTGCCCTAACACTACACAGCTGATTGAAATGATCGAAGCTTGATGATTAGTTGATTATTTGAATCAGCTGTGTGGTGCTAGAGGGGGGTTGGCAAACCCTAATCTAGCCCCACCTACAGGTGAAGGTGGCGAGTGCCAAAACATCCAAATCTCTATCATTATGGCAGGCAATGACCAGCAAATGAGTAGATCTATACCTGTCATGCTGTAGAAGTGTGATTAATGGTTCCTTCCTGCTTGACTATTTCTGTTTTTTTGTTGTTGTTGCTAAGAGTGACGTATGAGGAAGTATCAAGGGATGACAATAAACCCTCACCGTCATTCGCAACAGGATCATGTCAACACGGCTACCTTTGTGTTGTTGCTGCGTTCACGTTTTATTCTACGCACGGCTCAACGAAGTGCTTACCTGCAGGTTTCTTCTCGACAACGCAGCAACAATAAGAAATCGTACGAGATGAGCACACGAACACAAAGTAAATGGCTCGGTAGAATAGAATAAACATTTTAATACGAGTATAAAGCAGGAAGGCACAATTTATGGTCCAATATTTACACTTGTTTTTCGGGGAAGAGAGGGATAAACTGAGCAGTATAGTAAGAGTCTGGTCTCAGCAGTGTGTGATGTGTGTGTAGCATGAATGTATATGTGTGTGTCTGTGTGTGTGTGTGTGTGTGTGTGTGTGTGTGTGTGTGTGTGTGTGTGTGTGGGTGTATTCGCATGAGTGAGTGCATGTGTTGCTAATGTGTGGAGAATCCGAGCAGGTGTTCAGTCCAGGTCAAGTGTTCAGCAGTCTGATGGCTTGTAGATAGAAACGGTCTCTGAGCCTGTTGGTATTAGACCTCATGTTTCAATACCATCTGCCCGACGGTAAGGGAGAGAACAGCTCGTGGCTTAAGTGTGTGGGATCCTTAATGATGCTGCAGACCTTCCTCAGGCACTGTTTCGAGTAGATGTCCTGGATGGGTAGGAGCAAGGTCCCAGTAATGACCTGGGCAGTCTGCACCATCCGCTGGAGGGCCTTGTGGTCATGGACGGAGCAAATCCCGTACCAGGCTGTGATGCAACCGACCAGGATGGTTTCGATGGTGCAGCGGTAATATTTGGCGAGGAACCCGGGGCGGCATTCCAAATTTCTTCAGCCGACTTAAAGAAGTAGAGACGCTGCTGTGCCCTCTTGACAACAGTGGTGGTGTTGTTGGTCCTCTGTGACATACAGTACCAGTCAAAAGTTTGGACACACCTACTCATTGAAGGGTTTTGCTTTATTTTCCCTATTTTCTACATTGTAGAATAATAGTGAAGACATCGAAACTATGAACTAACACATATGGAATCATCTAGTAACCAAAAAAGTGTTCAACAAATCCAAATATATTTTATATTTGAGATTCTTCAAAATCGCCACCCTTTGCCTTGATGACAGCTTTGCACACTCTTGGTATATTCTCAACCAGCTTCACAAGTCCCTCTTTTCTTTCTTTGTCGCCAGCGTAGCCTTCGGTCATCTCGGCCAGGAGCAACAGGTAAGCCCGCTGTGGAACGGAACAAAAGAGCGAAGGTAGTATTCCTGATCCGGGAGGCTGAGAGACAAGTGTGTAGCTTCCAATTCATGATCCGGAAGTAGGAAATTATTGCACGAACATTCTGAACAAACAAAGGAATAATTAACGCAAAAATAGCCATTAAAATAAGCAAAGTCGAGCAGGGCTTGTGCCCTCCTCAGTGCCGCCATCTTATCGTCTGTGTGCGTGCGTTTGCCTGCTTGTTGGGGTGTATTGCAGCAGAGACAGCTGTGTGCTTTCCTGATGAGGGGCTAGGTTTATGGTGTTTGGTGGAAAGAGTGGGCGCTCAGCGTCCCAGATTTACTACTGTGTCTCTAATTTCAGCAGGGCGACGTATTTAAGAGCCCGGGTCGTTAAGAGAAAAGAGAGGAGGGGGAAAAAAATAGTTAAAAAAAGAGGGCCGGGGGTTGGAGGAAGCTAAATCAGTGAGAACACAAAGAGGCAGGCGCCTGAGAGGTATTGACCCCCAAATTGATCTTCACAAGCTGCGTGCTCATATTGACCAGATAGGGGAGAGACCTGGGGAGGCAGGCAGCACACTGCGTCCAACCACCCCCCGAGATACAGAGAGAGAGAGAAACACTGAGAGAAAAACAACCGTATACACTGCTGCCTAGTCTGACCTTGCGGACAGTCACTGTCCTACAAGCGTTCTCTCAGTATGTGCGTGTGTGTGTCCTACAAATAGCTGGCAGGAGGGCTCGGCTCATTCGCCGGTGTCCGAGGGCATATCCCATCATGCACTAGTGAGAGGCTCCCTGCCCTGTCGGCCCTTGCTATCCGGGGACCGTGGGACGTCCAACTCTGACATCACCCCGTTGATGTTGACATTGGTTACCGTAAGGGTTAAGGTTAGGATGAGATCAAGGTTATGGTTATGGTTAGGGTAAGGGTAATGGTAAGGGTTAAGGTTAGGATGAGATAAAGGTTATGGTTATGGTTAGGGTAAGGGTAATGGTAAGGGTTAAGGTTAGGATGAGATAAAGGTTATGGTTATGGTTAGGGTTAGGGTAATGGTAAGGGTTAAGGTTAGGATGAGATAAAGGTTATGGTTATGGTTAGGGTAAGGGTAATGGTAAGGGTTAAGGTTAGGAGGAGATAAAGGTTATGGTTATGGTTAGGGTAAGGGTAATGGTAAGGGTTAAGGTTAGGATGAGATAAAGGTTATGGTTATCGTTAGGGTTAGGGTAATGGTAAGGGTTAAGGTTAGGATGAGATAAAGGTTATGGTTATGGTTAGGGTAATGGTAAGGGTTAAGGTTAGGAGGAGATAAAGGTTATGGTTATGGTTAGGGTAAGGGTAATGGTAAGGGTTAAGGTTAGGATGAGATAAAGGTTATGGTTATCGTTAGGGTAAGGGTAATGGTAAGGGTTAAGGTTAGGATGAGATAAAGGTTATGGTTATGGTTAGGGTAATGGTAAGGGTTAAGGTTAGGATGAGATAAAGGTTATGGTTATCGTTAGGGTAAGGGTAATGGTAAGGGTTAAGGTTAGGATGAGATAAAGGTTATGGTTAAGGTAAGGGTAATGGTAGGGGTTAAGCTTAGTGTTAGCGTTTACGGTAGAGACATCCCAAGGGTTAGTGCTGGATAGCGTTTACCGAAACAAAACAAATGACTGGCGTCTTATGGCCATACAAGGTCTGAGACTGAATTTGCCAAAGGCAATCATATCAACAACAACAAAAACTCCTCCTTCCCCCTCTCTGCTTGGCATGGAAGTTAGGGAGCATGGCGAGGGGAACACTACACTTCCTGTCTGTCCACTCAGCCTGAACCCAGGTCCACTGGTGCAAGTGACGGGAGACCTGGCAAACACGCAAAGGCCAGATGGTCCCAGACCCCTCACACTGTCAAGGTGGGCCAGCTCAAGTCCAGGGTAGGGGACCTCTCTCTCTCTCTCTCTCTCTCTCTCTCATTAAACCCCCTGGATAATATGAGTCGTGAGGCAGCAAGTCCCTTATCAGTCCCTTCCACGGAGTAACAAACAAAGACATATAAAAAGTTACAATCCAAAGACTTCATGATCCATCTCGGTGCACAAATATCACTGTGTGTATGGCCCTGTAACAGGTTTTTAGTTCAGAGATCCTTCAGCAAACCTTGACAACAGGTGCAGCAGCAGCCATGCTCCCCGGGGGCTGTGCAGGATCTACTGCTGATAATTGGCGAGCAGGGCGTTACGTGGAACTGCAGCAGAGAGTCGTAGCGCTGGTGGTGGTGGTGGTGGTGTGTGTGTGTGTCGGGGGAGGGGTGTTCTCTGAAGACAATGGAGACGTAAGAACGAGGAAACAGCTCTGAGCTCCAAGCACAGGAAAGTCGGGAGAGGAGGGGGGGTCATTAAACTGGAAACCAGGAACCACATGGGAGGTAGAATTTTAAATGATTCCCCCCCGTAGCAAGACCAGCCCAGCAGTACGTACAACTAAACCTCTCTTTTTCCTCACTACCTCTCTCTTGCTCTCTCACTCTTTCTACCCCTCTATCTCTCTTTCCTTCTCCCTCACTCCCTCTCTCCCTCTCGGAGATGCAATTAATTTGGATAGAGCCTGCCAAGAGTGCAGAGATAGAGGGATGCGGGGTGCACCCTCACACACGCAGGAGGGAGTATGGTCTCACAGTCACAGACACAGAACCAGACTCTTCGTCTCCTCCGAGTCCGCGACATCACAAACGCCTCTCTTCCTCCCCCTCTCTCTCTTCCTCCCCCCTCTCTCTCCCCCTCTCTCTTTCTCCCCCTCTCTCTCATTCCAGGCCCTGCAACTCCCCTAGTCTCCCAGTGTCTGAGAAGCAGAGCAGAGCAGGCTCAATACAACAGATCTACACACAGTCCTGGGAGAGACGCCTCTCTGCACAGTAAACACGCGCGCGCACACACACACACACAGAAACGTACATCAACACCGTTACATCAATACCACTAAGCTATATCAGGGGACAAAACAGTTCTACCAAAAAATATCAAAGTATAATAGGAAACAGATATAGGTTAGTGTAGAGCATCTGAGCAAGGCTCGTCAAACTCTCACTGTGTGTATATTAGCAGACACTGTCAACTGGGGGACCTGATATAGACAGGTGTGTGCCTTTCTAAATCCTTAAATCTCAAGGATGATCAATGGAAACAGGATGCACCTGAGCTCCATTTTGAATCTCATAGCAAAGGGTCTGAATAGTTATGTAAATAAGGTATTTCTGTTTTTAAATTTTTTTTTAATACATTTGCAATAATTTTGAAAAACCTGTTTTCGCTCTGTCAAAAAGAGAAGGGGTCTGAATACTTTCCAAAGGCACTGTACAGTATCTTGGCAGAGCACCCTGTTGGTGAGTCATCCATGTTCCTCCATGTTGTTCTCCCCTAGGCCATAATGTGCATGGGACTGAACTGGATTGCAGGTGGGGAAAGCTGAGGGCTGCCTGGCGGCTGGTGAGGGATTGGTTGTGGTGGATGGTGAGGGACAGTGGTTCCCAACCTCTGTCAGTTACTGTACCACCAACTGAATTTTGCTCTGCCCGGAGTACCCCCGAAGTCCCCCCTTTTGCCGGTAAGCCTATGGTCTCATGAGTCCTCTCAAGTACCCCCTTGTGGATTGGCCAAGTACCCCCAAGGGTTCCAGTACCCATGGTTGGGAACCACTGGTGTGGAAGATGTGTCATGGTACACAAAGCACGTGCCATGCAAAATGCAGGAGGCAGTGTAGCTCAGGGCCAGGGAAGCCGTCGATACCAGGGAAATTGATCGTAATCAAGCGAGCTGCAGAGAGTGAGCAGAGCACGGTCATCAACTCTCCTTCCTCTCCATCCCCAACCAGTCTCCCCATATGTACGTTTCTCTTGATTTCAAAGGAAATGTAAAACCAGGGAGAAACTTTGTGATGCGGAAAGGGGTGCATCAGTGTGTTACATGTATATTAGCTTGTATTTGTGTGTGTCTGTTTTAATTTCTTATTCAGACAAATTAGCATAATTATGCTTGAATGACTGTTGCTGATTTATGCTGTTGTCAATATTAAAATACAGATATTTGTGCCTGGTATCTTTCTGTGTCATATTTTGAAGAGAGTAGACTTTACCTTTCAACATTTTGTATTTTTACATTTCTGAAATTCCACAACAGAATCCTCCATCTATACTGTACCTGTCGGTTGTTACTGGACATAACAAATTACACAGGAACAGAAAGGGAGGTGAAGGTCCATGGCTTTTTACATTTCTAATTTGAAGATGCTGGCACAATTACAGCATAACGCCTAGCCTTACGGTTACCATGGCTGCACGATGCATGCATCTGTCCCACGGGATGCACCATGGAGGAACGAGCGTCTTATCAGCCATCACCCTGGTAATAACACTCCCCCGTGTCTCAGCCGCCTGCATCAGGCCTTAACGAGAACCCTGGGCGAAATCTCTCTCCCTTTCGAGCTACAGCCATTGATTTGGGCTTAATCTGTTTCTGTGTGTGCGTGTGTGTGTGCGTGTGTGTGTGTTTGGCTCGTGCGCAAGACAAGCTTAGATTTGCACGTGTTTTAGTGGGTGGGTAAATCTTAAATCATCTCTCTCTCTCTTTCTCTCTACACTCTCTCTCTCTCTACTCTCTCGCTCTCTCTCTCTCTTGCCCTCTCTCTCTCTCTCTCTCTCTCTCTCTCTGTTTTAACAGGTGTGCATGTACCTGATACTTAATTCCTTTCCTGCAAACCTACACTGTTCTTTATGTTGAAGAAGTAAACCATCCTCATGATGCCCTATTTAGAATGCAGCATTGTTTGTCTGCTTAGGGTGTTGCTGCTTACCAATTTTGACTATATCTATTTCAAAAAAAGACATTTGACATCAATACTGAAAAGTCTCCTGCCATCATGAGGTATTAACGGTGAATTATTAAGTTATCATTGTGTATGCAAGTGATCCTCAAATAACAACCACAAGATAAATTGGTCTGGATGTAAATAAACACCAACCTATTGAAGAACTAAGAAGTCCCAAGTGGCCAGCTTGAGCATTAAATCAATGTTTCCAATGTGGTCTGTGGCCATATCTACAAAGCGTCCAGGAAAGGTTCTAGGAATCCTGCTAAAACCGGTTTTAAGACTAAAATAACTCCCAGCTCAGAGTAGGTTTTAGGATATTAGCACACTGCTCAGACAAACTGAGCCAGGAGAAAAATCAACTCCGAAAAGTTGATCTCGGTTGGTAATCACGACAGCTTGAGGTACTGCAAACGGAAGATAGTGGTGATAGACGTTCATTGACATTGTTGCAAGTGATGGGGAATAACCAATCACGATGAGGCATCGCCATCTGTGGACACTATACCACCCAATCACGGTGAATGTAACTGTACATCAAATGTGGCAATGGTAAAACGTTTGATATAACTTTCGCCTGACACGGTCACTTTGCCAATTCTTAATTATTGCCTAATATATTGGCATGCACAACCTTTTTGATATAACCAGTGTGTGCCCAGCGGGATGGTTGATGTTAAAAGCAGATTTTGAATAATGTTACTGTTATATCAACACACTTGTCACTCCTATTCAACAACTCTAAATTGCTTTGGCACAGTGGGCATCAAGTCACTTGCCGGTTGCATAAAACGTTTGAAGGGTCTATCACAATCGAAGTCAACACAGGCCCTGGATACAGTACTTTCAATTGCCCAATTTATAGACCCAATTCAGACATATATTTTTTTAACAACATGATATTGCACTCCAAAGGGATAACTTGAAATAACATGATGTAGGCCTATAATGAAATATATATATATATTTTTTTAAGTGATTATTTATTAGCAAAGTGGTTTCAGTATTTAGACATATCATGTGAATAAAGGCCTTGTGAAATAATTGTCAAAAGTGCAATAGATACTGTTGCATCCCACTGGGCCCCAAAAAAACGGATTGTTTCCATGTCATTTCAACCCCCCCAAAAATAAATGTGATGACATTGAATCATGAATGAATGTAAATCAAAACTAGACGTTTAACTGATGTCTGTACCCAGTGAGATGTAGGTGTAGATTATTTATGGGTTGATCATTTTGAAATATAAAAACTTTATTTCAACAACTCCAGAAGCGATTGCCGGTCTACGGCGCAGGAGGCACTGAATCGCTGCATTTTTCCCATTATCGACACACCTGCTGGTAACTCGTAACAGGTTAGGACAACTCACGAGGTCCCCTAAATACCTGTCGACTGAGTGGGACTCTTATGACTAAAGAAGCTTCATTGTATAGCTTTTTTATTTTTACCCATAAGAGCAGGAGTAAAATGTCTATATTCTCAGCACCAATGTTCTACTCTAAGATGCTTGGTAACATGTGTCCGAAACGGGTTCCTTTCTTGTAAACGACAAATCACCGCTGACATAACATAACAGACTTAAGTAACGTAGTGATTGGCTTTTGGATGACTAATATATTCATCAGGTAGGCTGCCTTTTGTGTCATCTATATTTTCATCTATGGTGGATGTCTATCGACGCCCAGGTTTGATCCCCCCCTCATTAAGTTGGTTCCATATCAAAGTTCTACAACCGAAACAAGTAGTGAAGATATTGTTGTGTATGTCCTTGCAAACAGTGAATTATTCATCTCTGTGACTGATATGGTAAAGTGGTGTTTTTAAAAAATCCCTGGCCTGTCAATGTCCTCTTGTTACATAAGTCAGGCTTGTCAATATGATCTTTGCTAACTAACAGGATACAGGAATAGCCTGAGTGTGTCACTGAGGCATTATGCCTTAGTGCCATTCTATCTCACTGCAGCAGCTCCCTTACAGCTCACACACAAACACAGGACAGGAGGTCCCCTGGGTAGCGGGGAGGGAGGTGTGTATGACGTCACCACCAGAGATGAGGCATAAACCCCCCCAGCTTTCAGACACACAAACAGTGTGTATAATTGGGTACGTTCAGCCGCTGGAAGCTCGTCATCACAACAGATACATTCTGAGGCTGGATTTTGACGCCTCTTGTCCTCATAGCAGACACCGTTATGCACACGAAGAATAAGGGAGAGCGGTGTTGCTGGCCAATAGCACGGACCGCAAAGCCACAGCAGAAACAAAGGCACAAGAGAGATGAGGAAACGGTCATCACTGTTAAATTGATGTGCGTCAATCATCAAGACGTGACTGAGTTCCCACCGCCTGCATCACCTAACCGAAGCCAGGCGGAGGCCCGTTCAAAGTCGGTCACGGTAAAGCATAGCATCTCACATACTGAGCAGTCACAGCGAAATCAGGCTTTTCCTTCGCCACTGTCGACCATTGGCGGAGTATTAGCCAAGTTTGACGTTCGTGCACAGTAGCTCTCAAACCAGCCAGGTATATTCACGGAGGTAAGTCATTTCATCACACCGAATAGTCATTTTCAATTCCTAAATATCTGTTTATTCTGGAAGCCTACATCTTCCTCTTTCTTTTAAGACATTTCCTTTACTCACAACAATGGAATTGCGTCATCTCCGACTATCTTCCCCTTGCGAGGAAGGAGGCGAGCGGAGCGGAGAGAGAAGGGAAGGGGTCTGCCTGTGCAGGGGCATTTGGATGGGGGAAGGGCACGTCTGCCGGTCAAGAGGGGGAGCAGATCAGTGCAGCTCAGTGTCTGCGAGGCGGTGATAAGATTCCAGGGTTCTTACACTGTGACAGGCCCTGCTCACCCACCCTAGCACCACCCCTATGTAGAGAAACACCTGCACCACCACCACTACCACCACCTAACCCTCAACTACAACTATACTGTACCACCTCACCAACCTCAATCAACTCTCACCACACCTAGTGGTTTTGGATACATGGGGGGGGGGGTTAGGGGGAGGAAGGTGGTTTGATTAATATCTGACCATTAGTGGTTTGTGTTTCTGGGGGTTGGGGTCAATTCCATTTTGGAATTCCAGTCAATTAGGGAAGTAAACCAAATTCCAATTCCACATTTTTTTTCATTGGAAAATTGGAATTGGATTTTCAGTGTACTTCCTGAATGGACCAGAATTCAAATGGGATTTAACCCAACCCTGGGTCATACCACGATTTAAACCCATAAAGTTATGTTTTTCTCAGCAGCAGGCATCACATAGGAGTATAAGAATTAAACAGTGAGTCCACTCCGCCTCAGATCCTCCTACACACAGGCACACAATCATTTTTTGCTCTCTCGTTCTGCTGCCTTTCTTTATCTCCCCCCCTTCCCCTCCACCCCCCTCAATGATGACAGGTTGGGCAGTGAGCAGTGCTGTGCGGAGCGGTGCGGGCGGCCAGGAGCAGAGGAGGCGAGGAGGACGCCGCGGCGCACATTAATAATGCAGGGCCTCAGCCCCCCCCAGAGCCACGGCGATGGCACTAGCCCAGCGCTGGCACCAGGGGGGGAAGCTGGGAATACGCACTCTCCAACCCTCGCAACGCCAATCTGCTCACCAGCTCACGCACACACACGTGCACGCACGCTCACACGCGCACTAGCTAGCCCACCACTCTGGGCCGCCGCCGTGGATACTCACTCATTAGAAAAACTGGCCATTAGAACCACTGTAGAAACCTGTATCTACGTCCTTAATGCTAACTCTAGCCAGGGTTTGCAGTGATCTGATATTTGTAATTAATTCTCAGGAATTGGAAATTCACCTTCATGCCCTCTGCCCCCATGCAGCCTACTAAAATATGCTCTGCAAAGCTCCGTGATCATGAAATTCCCATCCTCGCAATCAAAGCCTCATTTTACCTGTCATATTCATTACCTCCAATCCAATGTAATAACATCAGCTGTGGCCTTGCAGCCTACGTTGGGGTTCATGAAGAGCTTGCGACTGGATAAATGAACTGACTTTCTGTTTACAACGCATGGCAATCCCTAGTTTTCCGGACGTTCTCCCTGTCGGATGCAAAGCGAGGCTCAACGTGTTCCTTTAAGTCAAACGTGAGTAAGAGTATTGTTGGTACGCCCAGAGATGTACTGAATGGATCTGTTGACTCGCTTTAAATACAGCTGCTCCATGAAGAACAAAGTCATGTTTTAGTATGTTCCTGTTTCCCCTTGCTGCTTCCCCGTCGATAGGTGACACCACACCTGTGTCACGGCAGCATGCGTGAAGTCACTAGAGTGAAGCTGACTCCTGCCATCCAAAAAAAAGCCTCCCTTTTGCACTTCAACAGCCCTCTACTTCGTGGCTTCGAGAACAAAGCTCTCCATCAGCGTTATTGAGTAAATATTAATTATTCATAGCTTTCTAATTGTGTTTTTCTTTTTTTTCTTTTACCTGTAAATGTCATGCGGCAGCAGGGGAGCAGGAGAGAAGGACAGCTGAGAGGCGTGGAGGAGCTGGTGACTCCATAGATTTGGAGGGACATTCCAGACAGAATCTTCTCCTCTATTCTTCATTTAGATTTTGGTTCTACTTTAACATTACAATGCTGTATTGATCCACCCGTTGCATGGGCCACACCCCTTGACTTTTTCCACATTTTGTTGTGTTACAAAGCGGGATTCAAATGTATTTAATTGTCTATTTTTGTCAACAATTTACACAAAATACTCTGTAATATGAAAGTGGAAGAAAAATTCTAACATTTGTAAAAAAAATTAAAATAAAAACATCTGAAAAATAAAATGGTAATATACAGTGGGGCAAAACAATTATTTAGTCAGCCACCAATTGTGCAAGTTCTCCCACTTAAAAATATGAGAGAGGCCTGTAATTTTCATCATAGGTACACTTCAACTATGACAGACAAAATGAGAGAAAAAAAATCCAGAAAATCACATTGTAGGATTTTTAATGAATTTATTTGCAAATTATGGTGGAAAATAAGTACTTGGTCACCTACAAACAAGCAAGATTTCTGGCTCTCACAGACCTGTAACTTCTTCTTTAAGAGGCTCCTCTGTCCTCCACCTCTGTCATTGCCAACAAAGGGTATATAACAAAGTATTGAGATAAACTTTTGTTATTGACCAAATACTTATTTTCCACCATAATTTGCAAATAAATTCATTAAAAATCCTACAATGTAATTTTCTGGATTTTTTTTTCTCATTTTGTCTGTCATAGTTGAAGTGTACCTATGATGAAAATTACAGGCCTCTCTCATCTTTTTAAGTGGGAGAACATGCACAATTGGTGGCTGACTAAATACTTTTTTGCCCCACTGTATCTTGATTACATAAGTATTCAACCCACTGAGTCAATACGTTAGAATCACCTTTGGCAGCAATTATAGCTGTGAGTATTTCTGGTTGAGGTTCTAAGAGTTTTGCACCTGGATAGTACAATATTTGCACATTATTCTTAAAAAAATTCTTCAACCTCTGTCAAGTTGGTTGTTGATCATTGCTTGACAGCCAGTTTCAAATCTGGTCATAGATTTTCAAGCTGATAACCAGGCCACTCAGAAACATTCAATATCGTCTTGATAAGAAACTCCAGTGTATATTTGGCCTTGTGTTTTAGGTTATTGCCCTGCTGAAAGGTGAATTTGTCTCCCAGTGTCTGTCGAAAAGCAGACTGAACCAGCCTTTCCTCTAGGATTCTGCCTGTGTTTAGGCTGTTTCCATTTTATTATTTTTTTGCTGATGAGAAGCATACCCATAACATGATGCAGCCACCACCATGCTTGAAAATATGAGAGTGGTACTCATTGATGCGTTGTGTTGGATTTGCTGCAAACATAATGATTTGTATTCAGGACACATTTTTTGCAGTTTGACTTTAGTGCCTTGTTGCAAACAGGACACATTCTTTTGATATTTTTTAGTCTGTCGAGGCTTCCTTCTTTTCATTCTATCATTTAGGTTAGTATTGTGGAGTAACTACAATGTTGTTGATCCATCCTCAGTTTTCCCCTACACAGTATATATACAAAAGTATGTGGACACCCTTTCAAATGAGTGGATTCTACTATTTCAGTCACACCAGTTGCAGACAAGTACACTGCTCAAAAAAATAAAGGGAACACTTAAACAACACAATGTAACTCCAAGTCAATCACACTTCTGTGAAATCAAACTGTCCACTTAGGAAGCAACACTGATTGACAATACATTTCACATGCTGTTATGCAAATGGAATAGACAACAGGTGGAAATTATAGGCAATTAGCAAGACACCCCCAATAAAGGAGTGGTTCTGCAGGTGGGGACCACAGACCACTTCTCAGTTCCTATGCTTCCTGGCTGATGTTTTGGTCACTTTTGAATGCTGGCGGTGCTTTCACTCTAGTGGTAGCATGAGCCAGAGTCTACAACCCACACAAGTGGCTCAGGTAGTGCAGCTCATCCAGGATGGAACATCAATGCGAGCTGTGGCAAGGTTTGCTGTGTCTGTCAGCGTAGTGTCCAGAGCATGGAGGCGCTACCAGGAGACGGTCCAGTACATCAGGAGACGTGGAGGAGGCCGAAGGAGGGCAACAACCCAGCAACAGGACCGCTACCTCCGCCTTTGTGCAAGGAGGAGCACTGCCAGAGCCCTGCAAAATGACCTCCAGCAGGCCACAAATGTGCATGTGTCTGCTCAAACGGTCAGGAACAGACTCCATGAGGGTGGTATGAGGGCCCGACGTCCACAGGTGGGGGTTGTGCTTACAGCCCAACACCGTGCAGGATGTTTGGCATTTGCCAGAGAACACCAAGATTGGCAAATTCGCCACTGGCGCCCTGTGCTCTTCACAGATGAAAGCAGGTTCACACTGAGCACATGTGACAGACGTGACAGAGTCTGGAGACGCCGTGCAGAACGTTCTGCTGCCTGCAACATCCTCCAGCATGACCGGTTTGGTGGTGGGTCAGTCATGGTGTGGGGTGGCATTTCTTTGGGGGGCCGCACAGCCCTCCATGTGCTCGCCAGAGGTAGCCTGACTGCCATTAGGTATCGAGATGAGATCCTCAGACCCCTTGTGAGACCATATGCTGGTGCGGTTGGCCCTGGGTTCCTCCTAATGCAAGACAATGCTAGACCTCATGTGGCTGGAGTGTGTCAGCAGTTCCTGCAAGAGGAAGGCATTGATGCTATGGACTGGCCCGCCCGTTCCCCAGACCTGAATCCAATTGAGCACATCTGGGACATCATGTCTCGCTCCATCCACCAACGCCACGTTGCACCACAGACTGTCCAGGAGTTGGCGGATGCTTTTGTCCAGGTCTGGGAGGAAATCCCTCAGGAGACCATCCGCCACCTCATCAGGAGCATGCCCAGGCGTTGTAGGGAGGTCATACAGGCACGTGGAGACCACACACACTACTGAGCCTCATTTTGACTTGTTTTAAGGACATTACATCAAAGTTGGATCAGCCTGTAGTGTGGTTTTCCACTTTCATTTTGAGTGTGACTCCAAATCCAGACCTCCATGGGTTGATAAATTTGATTTCCATTGATAATTTGTGTGATTTTGTTGTCAGCACATTCAACTATGTAAAGAAAAAAGTATTTAATAATAATATTTAATTCATTCAGATCTAGGATTTGTTATTTTAGTGTTCCCTTTATTTTTTTTGAGCAGTGTATATAAATTGAAAACACAGCCATGTAATCTCCATAGGAAAACATTGGCAGTAGAATGGCCTTACTACAGAGCTCAGTGACTTTCAACGTGGCACTGTCATAGGATGCCACCTTTTCAACAAGTCCATTTGTCAAATTTCTGCCCTGCTAGAGCTGCCCCAGTCAACTGTAAGTGCTGTTATTGTGATGTTGAAATGTCTAGGAGCAACAACGGCTCAGCCGTGAAGTGGTAGGTCATATAGTGTATCATAGCCATTGAACTCTGTAATTGTTTTAAAGTCAGCATTGGCCTCATGGTT
Source organism: Oncorhynchus nerka (assembly GCF_034236695.1). Taxonomy (NCBI): domain Eukaryota; kingdom Metazoa; phylum Chordata; class Actinopteri; order Salmoniformes; family Salmonidae; genus Oncorhynchus; species Oncorhynchus nerka. Next base: position 51,912,244 of record NC_088405.1, read on the forward strand.
AAATCCCTGAGAGGTTTCCTTTTTCTCCGGCAACTGAGTTAGGAAGGACACCTGTATCTTTGTAGTTACTGGGTGCATTGATAGACCATCCAAAATGTAATTAATAACTTCACCATGTTCAAAGGCATATTCAATGTCTGCTTTTTTTTTTACTCATCTACCAATAGGTGCCCTTTGTGAGGCACTAGAAAACCTCCCTGGTCTTTGTGGTTGAATCTGTGTTTGAAATTCACTGCTTGACTGAGGGACCTTACAGATAATTGTACGTAATTGTAATTAATTGCTAATATTTCAAAAACACAATTCCACTTTGACATTATGGGTGACACAAAATCTAAATTTAATCCATTTTAAATGCAGGCTGTAACACAACAAAATGTGGAAAAAGTCAAGGGGTGTGAATACCTTCTGAAGGCACAATAGATCCTTGGGGTACAAAGCTTGCCTGAGGAGAACTAATGTGTATTTTTATATTTTCTGAGCTGTTCAACCCTTTTTAGGGCATCCTGGGAAACACTGACCAAAAACGTGGTTCCTACCCTGTCACACTATCGTTGTTGTCTGTATTGACTATCTATGAATGAATGAAACCAAGGACTCATGGTGAAACTCACCATTTCCTGATTCTGCTTTAATGAGTTGTATTTCCCACCCCATCCATTTTTTATTATTATATCCAATGATATGAAAAGGGAACAAATGTTTAATATTACTGGACATTTTCATACTTCAGAATTTTCTAAATTCCGTCATTGTTTTAGAAAAAAAACATGCAAAGACAAGTAAACAAACATCAGAACTGTAAATTTTGACACAAATACATGCATTCGTTTTTATTCACAAAAACCAGTCCAATTTTCTAAATGAATACAAACATCGCTGTTGTTTTAAAAGATGTAGCTACCAGCAACATAATCCCCCAAAAAACAAAGAAAAAAAAACTAAGAAATCTTTTTTCAGTGCGTTCAAATGGGTAGACCCAGAGCTAAGCTATTCCAAATGGAAGTGCTGTCTCCTAGTGCTGTCACCCTCTGTGCTATTCCAAATGGAAGTGCTGTCTCCTAGTGCTGTCGCCCTCTGCGTTGGGATCCTCATGACACACACTAGTTTGGGCCACAGGAACGTAAGGCTGCCAGTTTCACAAAATAAAAAGCTTGGAAATACAGGCGTGGAAAACACGGTTGGTTGGTTGGTTGCTTTGTTGGTTGGTTGGTTTGTTGGTTGGGGAGATTCCAGTTCTCTGGAGGATAGCATCATCCTGCTAAAGAGTCCCCTGGACTTCTGCCCGATGGGATAACAGTTGCTATTTCATTTCGATAAGTATTTGTACATTTTGAAATATCTCCTTGTTCTTTTACAAGACAACCAGTGATCCGTTTTCAAAACAATATTCGTAAAACAAAAAACAAATCATCAAATAGACAAGGCTTTAAGTTTAAGAACAATGGTGCTAAAATTACAATAGTGCCTGCCGTTAGCCACTAGTTTGAAAATATAGCCGTAAATGTACATTCTCTACACAAGTACTGTATCTTTCCACACGTGAACAACATTAACACCAAACACACAAATGAGTTGATTGTCCACACTCAGTCCGTCATTTCTGTTTGGCAACGAACAGTTCCATGTCTGAGAGACAGAAAAAACCTGCTGGAAAAAGGACAAAAGGTACCAAAATGGAAAACATAGAAAAGGGAATGAAAGTTGCCAATAGATATTTTTCTTTATGTTCAATTTTTGGTTCAAGGAATAAGCAGGTGCATCCATTACTCAATTTATTATTTTTTTTGTATCATTTCTGTTGAGTTCTTCTGTATATTTTTGTTGTTTGTTTGCTTGTCGGCCAGTGTCCGTGCCGAGACAATCCAAGCGAGAGTTGGCATTGCACTTGATCGCAGAGCTTTGGGTTTGGGTAGGTAAGGGGGTAAGGGGGTAAGGGTGGAGGAGGGTCAGAGTCTTACTGGAACCATCGGAATGCTGCTCCTGTAGGAAGCATCACCTTCTTAAGAGAAACGAAAAAAACAGAGAGAGCAGAGGGAAGGAGAGGGTTAGTAGATACAGGCTGAAGAAAACACATCCCGAGACCCATTGTAAACTGCAACATCTGCAGTTTTTTGTTCTCTCTCTCTCTTTCGCTCTCTCTTTCTCTCTGTGGACGTTTTTCTCCCCCAGACTAATGATTGAATAGATTCAGACAACAACATGCTCATCAAATCTCCACATCAAACACATTTACAGACACCATAACCCTCCATATCTGCCGACTCCTGTCTTCTGCTCTCTCTCTCTCTCTCTCTCTCTCTCTCTCTCTCTCTCTCTCTCTCTCTCTCTGTGTGTCTCTGTCTCTCTCTCTCTCTCTCTCTCTCTCTCTGTCTCTCTCTGTGTCTGTCCCCCCCCCATCCCCCCAAGGCTCTATCAGTGAAATCACTGCGTCCCACACAGACATATCCCCAGCCCTCCCCTCCTCCCTCACCTCTCTCTGGCCTTCTGGCACACACCCCACCCTCCTCCTTCATCAGCCATGGGCAATGGCCTTGGCTCCACGCGAAACTCGATATGGCACATTCATTATTTAGTCACCACGCAGTCACAGACCTCTCCCACCACACCATACCACACCACTCTCACGGGTGACACTGCTCTCTCTGTTCCTCCCTCACTCCTCTCTGTGTGGGATCTCCAGCTCTGACTGCATTGCACTAGGCAGGGCAGGCACCAATGCAATGCAGCTGCAGGGGTTCAGTGGTCGCCTGCCAGTCAGAAGACAGAGGACCACTGGGGCTCAGGCTCAGTCCCCAGAGCTGCAGCACGGCTAGCGTTCTGAAAAGCACAACTCTACTGCGGCACAGAATCTCACGTTAGCTAGAACTGCCCGGGGCCAGTCAGGAGTAGTGCCACAAACACTTACGCACCCACGCACACTCATTCCCTCACCAGGGCTTGACTTGGACTGAAATAGGTGCCGGTTCTCCATTTGGGTACTGTTGTTCATATTTAGGTGTAGGAGCTCCACAGTACTGTTGAGCGAATGTTCTATAAGAGGAACAGGAGCTGAAGCAGTAGAACATTGAGGCTCCAGCGAGCTCCTGCCCGATTCGAGCACAGTCCCTCACACACACTCACGCCTACCTCCACTCACGCATGTGAACATGCAGACACACACCTCCACACACACAGGCACAAATCACAACCGCACAAAAAGCACACGATTCAGACGCAATCTAAACGACGTACACACCATGAAGACAGTAAGAAGGTGGCAATTTGCTCGCCTGTCAGTCATACACACAGACAGCACGCAAATGATTTGCACGTCAACACACGCGCAGAGAAATGCTGAAAACGTCATATGTTGACAGCCAGGGCAAATGTTGGACACTAGAAAAGCAAGGAGGTCAAGGTGGTGCAAGGTCCATAAGCACCTCACTAATGACCTTTCACCTATGACACTCAGGCACATAGATGCTAACCTCAAGCCCTTTTTCCCACTGGGAACCAACACATTTAAAAAGGAAAAAAACTCTGAGCCAACACCTGTGACCTCCACTCTGCATAAACACGGTTGTTTGTCATGTCTGGCCTAGGGGGAGGGGACTCCCAAGGTCACAATCCATTCCAGGCGTCCATTTCAATGTCCAGCATCTTAATCTCTGTTTATTGATTTAACTATGAATATGCTACTGCTACTTTCCTCAATGGACGCTGCATATAGCCTATGCTTTCCTCCACCCAGGGGCCTTCTAGCCTTCCTTTAGCACACATACTGAGAGAATTGGTTAGCAGAACAGGTCATACTCTGAAATGGCTCCGGTATCTCATTTGTTATCTTATTTGTCCTGGCACAGTTGGACTGTGGTGGGGACAGCTGATCCAGGACCTGCTCGTAGGGGAGCGTTCTCTTTAGAGCAGAGCATTAGGCTAAAGACTCCCATCAATCACTTCCCACTGGACAGCCCCAGGTCCACTTGTCACAAGAGCCCTTTCACCCTGAGCCTTGATGCTGAGAGACCTCGGACAGTTTTAGACCGTGATGTCATCTCTCCCCTCTCGTAGGTAGGCTATGGGAGTCAATAACCCCACTGCTGTATGTGGGTTGAGCTGTCTGCAAGTACATCTGTCTGTCCGTACCTGTCTATCCTACTCCTAGCAGTTTCTGTGTCTGGCTGGCAACGTGCCTACTGATCTGTGCATCTCAATGTCAGGCTGCATGCCTGTGTGTCTCTGCGTCAGTCTGCATGCCTGTGTGTCTCGGCGTCAGTCTGCATGCCTGTGTGACTCTTTGTCAGTCTGCATGCCTGTGTGTCTCTGCGTCAGTCTGCATGCCTGTGTGACTCTGCGTCAGTCTGCTCTCCCAGTCTGCCGTTCGGTTTCTGAGAGGGAACACTAAGTGAAAACTCTCTGGCTCCAGTGTCCGCATGCCGCAAACTGGCCATATCGCCAGACATCTAATGCCTGTAGTGGGTCGGCTTGATCTGTCATCAGGGATACGATACTTGAAACGCACCAACACAGACACACAGTTATTGGTAAACACACAGCCATGGCAGAATGTTCATCAAACAGTGATGTATACACTTCAAACAAACAAACATTCACAAAAAAATAAAAAATCCCCCCCAGGCCCCAAGTGACCCTGACAAACAAATCCAAACAACAGACCATAGTACAGAAACACACTAGCATTAACAAATAAATACACAATGTAAACACAGATTGTGACCTAAAAATCGATACTTTTCTCACCTAGACAGCAAGTAGCAACAGTGAGACTGAGCCAGTCAACAGTGAGACTGAGCCAGTCAACAGTGAGACTGAGCCAGTCAACAGTGAGACTGAGCCAGTCAACAGTGAGACTGAGCCAGTTAACAGTGAGACTGAGCCAGTCAACAGTGAGACTGAGCCAGTCAACAGTGAGACTGAGCCAGTCAACAGTGAGACTGAGCCAGTCAACAGTGAGACTGAGCCAGTCAACAGTGAGACTGAGCCAGTCAATAGTGAGACTGAGCCAGTCAACAGTGAGACTGAGCCAGTCAACAGTGAGACTGAGCCAGTCAACAGTGAGACTGAGCCAGTCAATAGTGAGACTGAGCCAGTCAACAGTGAGACTGAGCCAGTCAACAGTGAGACTGAGCCAGTCAACAGTGAGACTGAGCCAGTCAACAGTGAGACTGAGCCAGTCAACAGTGAGACTGAGCCAGTCAACAGTGAGACTGAGCCAGTCAACAGTGAGACTGAGCCAGTTAACAGTGAGACTGAGCCAGTCAACAGTGAGACTGAGCCAGTCAACAGTGAGACTGAGCCAGTCAACAGTGAGACTGAGCCAGTCAACAGTGAGACTGAGCCAGTCAACAGTGAGACTGAGCCAGTCAATAGTGAGACTGAGCCAGTCAACAGTGAGACTGAGCCAGTCAACAGTGAGACTGAGCCAGTCAACAGTGAGACTGAGCCAGTCAATAGTGAGACGGAGCCAGTCAACAGTGAGACTGAGCCAGTCAACAGTGAGACTGAGCCAGTCAACAGTGAGACTGAGCCAGTCAATAGTGAGACTGAGCCAGTCAACAGTGAGACTAAGCCAGTCAACAGTGAGACTGAGCCAGTCAACAGTGAGACTGAGCCAGTCAACAGTGAGACTGAGCCAGTCAACAGTGAGACTGAGCCAGTCAACAGTGAGACTGAGCCAGTCAATAGTGAGACTAAGCCAGTCAACAGTGAGACTGAGCCAGTCAATAGTGAGACTAAGCCAGTCAACAGTGAGACTGAGCCAGTCAACAGTGAGACTGAGCCAGTCAATAGTGAGACTGCAACATGCTGCAGAAAGGGACTATTTCTGTTCAAATGTAGCGTTCCCAAAATAAATCCAGACATCTCCAGCCAGCGAGGTGTGAGGTGGCAAGGGCCTCGTCACGCTACCTCCCCCTAACTCTGTTTTTACAGCCATCTTTAGTCTGCCATGAGGTTTCGATGGGAAACCTTCAACACCCCCAAAACATGGAGCCGTCGGCCTCTCTTTCTATTCTCACATACACAGACCACATCTGTATAAACTTCAACTAATGTCCACTCACGTGCATCACAAACAACTAACACACACAGACCAACAATTAAAACCTTTAATAAAAATCTGTTGCAAATTTGTAATAAAGGAATTATAAATATGCTATCAAAAGCAGTGATAGTCGCTAAGGTCTCTGAGAAAATGTATACAAAACACAAAAACAACCTGTTTTTCCCCAGATTTCGGGCGTCTGAAGAGGTCAAAACAAACTCACCCACTCACACACACACACACACACACACACACACACACACACACACACACACACACACACACACACACACACACACACACACACACGCACACGCACGCACACACACACACACACACACACACACACAGAGAGAGGGAAACACACACACACACAGAGAGAGAGCGAGAGAGAGAGAAACACACACACTACAAGCACTATGGCTAACAGTCTATGCCACCTCGCTAAGTGATCCCCATCCATTAGCCTCCCTGTTAGACAGCCGGCTGTGTGTATGTGAGATGTGACACTCTGGGGCTGTTTCCACTACACTCCAGCTGAAGCAAACAGCAGATGACTGTCTGTGGCGTGCTGCTTCCGAGCCGGACCAGATGACCATGGCCCTCCATTTTGTCCCGGGTGCTGCTGCTCTGGTGTCACTGAACATGTCCTAACCTCAGTGACCAAGAGTAATGAGTGGGTTGGGCAATATTTTTCGAACCGTTCCATAATTCCCCAGTTAACAGAACATAAAACAGAGTAAACTAGATAATATTATCTGTACTGTCCACAGTGTGGTGATACTTAACAGGGGAACATAGGTTGACAGTACAAGCAGTGTAATCTACTGTAAAGACTGAATGAACCCCCTCCATTGACAACATGAACGGCAGTCCTCTCAGGCAAGCCCTAATAAATTATAAACCCGCACATCTGGAAGATCAAAGTAGGATATTGGGGGCCAAATTTCAGATGTGTTATTGTTCAAAATATGTTTTGTGCCATCGTTCTCACCTTTGACCTTCAGCACTACGATGACACAACTCGGTCTGACCTACTGACTGACTGTGCGAGTCGACTCTCTGGCCTACTGGCCTGTGGACCAACGCAGGCACTAACACAGAACAAGTTCTAGCCAGCATTGGCCTGCTAAGGGCCCGTTCAGATTAGGCATACCATTTTCTTTAAGATAGAAGAACTAACCCAATCTGAAGGAGAGGTCAACAGTTCATTCGATGCTAAGCTATTCCAAATGGAAATGCTAAACAGGTGTACATAGTTGTCCCGTTAACATCACATCAAGTGCCCTGCTAAGGCTGTCCTGCTGATGCGCTGCATGTGGAAAGCACGACAACAAGCATTCTGATTTTATTAGCAGCATAAAATCCTACAACTATCGGACATAAATCCATGGCAAACGGAGATTAGTTGGCTGCGATTCTCTCTTGTGGTTTCGGCGCGAAACAAACGCAGACGTCGACCTCATAGTGAAGGTTGCAGTCCATGCATATTCAATCACCTGTTGTTGATCTGATGCCGTGAACAACTGATGGACATTTCTGCCATGTGACCACTGATAGCATACCGCCAATCAATAACACACAGGAAATTCTATTACTATCACACATCCACAAGCATCTGATTACTTAAGAGAACCGTTTCAGAGTAAGGTTAGGGCTGTGCACAGTGCAACCATTTGACGTGACATCTGAAGTGGAATCCTGTCTTGATCACAAAAGCGATGATGGGGGGGGGGGGGGGGGCATGCGGGTCAAGCCCTGATTAATCTGAGTTGTTGCATGTGTGCTCGGGGGCACAATGACCAGATTACACCAGATGATACCCCACTGTCTCGTGAACGTGAGTATTGTAGTATATCTGTAGCAACAGGGAGATACTGTATTCAGGATCACAGCATTCTGCAGACTGTAACAGACATTGGTAGAGAGCCCACTTGTTATGGTCAGGACAGGATTGTGCACGAGCATAGCACATGTACAGAGTCCGCGTAAGATATTGCCGGCGTCGCTATTGGCGGAACAGAGGCCGACAGAGAAGAAAATGTCGATACCCAGGCAGCAGAACCTAAAGACACCACCATTGTCTTTCCATCTAAGAAAGGAACCATAAACTTTTGAATGTGATGCTCACCTCTTTTGTACAATTAACGGGGGTCAATTGATTTACCCCTCTTAACGGCGATTCAATATTGCGTAATGTCATCGTGACAATTGAGGTAATACACCAAAATATTGTCAGGGACGTTATGTCATTTGTCATCGCATGTTTATCAGAGCTTTTGGAGCAGTACTGACATCATGAATGTAATTGTCAAAGGTGCCCTAAAAACACGATCGGATATGCCACAGGAACTTCTCTGAGGTTACAAAAGGGTGACACTGATTTGAGTTTGGGCCCAGTGCCACTGAGGTGACCCAGATGAGAAGTTTGCAGGCAATTTAGCCAAAACAGGCGTGCCACAGGAGAGAGAGAGATCGGTCGAGAGGGGGGCGCCTGTGCCACACTGACACCTGGTGCTCCAGATGACAACCCCATGGCCAGATGGACCATGTCACACACACATATGCTCTGCCACACATACTACCCATCCAAAACATGTACACACAAACACATCCACAATGTCACGCACTGCAACACACACGGTCTCGGTCAAACATCTACAGAAACTCTTACAATCCTAAAAAAGCCCATCATACCCTCTCTCTCGTTCGTTCTATCTCCTCATTCCTCCTTACACACAAACCCGCAGGGCCACACTAATTTAGTAACATATCACACAAAACATCACGCGCACACACACACACATTTGTGTTAACAGAACATGCATTGAGCCCCCCCATCCCCCCCAGTCGAGAAATGCACAATCTACCTGTTCTGTGAGGGCATAAAATAAGAGCTGTGTATCATGGTGGGTGTGGAGAGGGGTATGCTCAGTGCGTGTGGAGGACAGATTAAAGAGACCCCATGGGGCATGTCTCTCCCCCCCCCCCACACACACACACACCCTCCCCCTCATCACCACCTGTTATTCTCCTGCTCTGCTCAAAGCCTCGCCCCATCAAAAAGACGCTCCACACCCTTCAGAGCAGAGCTCTATACATACACGCATAAAGTTGAGTTGTAAGTGTGTATGGTTAAGGTAAACTCCCAACACTCTTTCCACACCTACACTCTTTTGGCTCCCGGTAGAACCCTTTTTGGTTCCACGTAGAACCCTTTTTGGGTTCCATATAGAACCCTCTGTGGAAAGGGTCCTACATGGAACCTAAAAAGGGTTCCACCTGGAACCAAAAGAGTTCTACCTGGAACTAAAAAATGGGTCTTCAAAGGGCTGCTATGGGGACAGCCAAAGAACCCTTTTAGGTTCTTGATTGCATCTTTTTTGTGTACTGTATTTTATTTAACTAGGCAAGTCAGTTAAGAACAAATTCTTATTTACAATGACGGCCTACACCGACTAAACCCAGACAACGCTGGGCCAATTGTGCGCCGCCCTATGAGACTCCCAATCACAGCCGGATGTGATATAGCCTGGATTTGAACCAGGGTGTCTCTAGCACTGAAATGCAGTGCCTTAGACTGCTGTGACACTCGGGAGCCCATCCTGCCTGACCCTTCCTTCTATGACACTCTATGACCCTCTATGACCCTTCTATGACCCTCTATGACCCTCTATGACCCTTCTATGACCCTCTATGATCCTTCTATGACCCTTCTATGACACTCTATGACCCTCTATGACACTCTATGTCATTTTTAACCCCCCACTGAGCTCTTACCTCCAGAGCGGCAGACGGTTTCTTTTTCAGCTCCTCACATTTGCGGAACTTGCAGATCTGGTGGCCCGTTTTGCGGTTCCGGCAGCTGCTGCACGTCTCGCAGTTAATCCGCCGGCGGCAGGGCGGGCACATGCCGCAGCGTTTCCGCTTCTTTTTGCCGGAGTTGATGGCCGAGGCCAGCTCGCTCTGCGCCGGGTACTCGGCCAGGCCGGCCATGTGCAGCGCGCTGTCGGCCAAGAACACTCCTGCCGGTGTCATGATGAACAGCCCCGGGTTGAACGGGAAGCCGCCTCCAACACCGTACGGGAAGTCCGCAACACCGCCAACAGAGTCCACAGCAGACGCACCCTCCAAGTCGCTTGTCCCTGAGCCTGAATCGCTACCCCCCATCCCCATCCCCATCCCCCCCGGCAGCAGCATGTGCTCCATCCCAGCCCTCTTTAGCAGCTCCGCCGCCTGGGCAAAGTGCAGCAGGCCGTTCTGTCCCTCCAAGACCTGCTCCAGGGTCCGGTCCAGCTTGGCTGCCGCCAGCGCTGAGACGGTGGGCTGGGGCTGTGGGGGCGGCTGGGGCTTGGCCGGGTGGCTCTTGGCCTCTCCGTTGTGGTGTGCGTGTCCATTAGTGTTGGTGGGGCAGGCGGCTGTGTACTGGGAGAGGGTGCGGGACCTCTTAAGGCTCTTACTCAGGGGCTCACTGATGATGCCACTGCGGTTCCTGCGCTCGACGACAGGGACATCTTCCGTGCAGCTGTTCTGCTCCAGGGCCTCGGCTGTCCGGTCTCGGCTTCCCTCCGACCGTCCGCTAGACATGGTCCAGTGCGTGCAGGGCTGGGGGGGGTGGGGCGGGAGGGGGACAGGGGGCAAGCAGACGAGGGGGAGCCGATAGGTTCTCACAGTCTGCTCTGAGCCCAGGTGAGGTGGCACCTCCCCGCTGTGGACGAATCGGCCAGCCAATCACAGGCAGGCCCTAGAGCCCTGGCTCTCGCTCTAAACCTCAGCCCTCATCCGCATCCTTTCACTGGCAACCTACAAAACTGACACAGGGAGAGAGGAGAGCGAGAAGGGTCCTTCAATAACAGGCTCAGTGTTGGACCTAGACAGCATCTTAGTAAACAACCAACTCCATTGATATAAATGGGACAGCAACTCTGCCATGCCTTAATGTTACCTGTTTATTAGATTGAACACGGCTGGTGGAGAGAGAAAAAAAAACTGCAAAAACGAGACAGCTCACTCAGAGAGTATGTATCTAAACAGCTCACTCAGAGAGTATGTATCTAAACAGCTCACTCAGAGAGTATGTATCTAAACAGCTCACTCAGAGAGTATGTATCTAAACAGCTCACTCAGAGAGTATGTATCTAAACAGCTCACTCAGAGAGTATGTATCTAAACAGCTCACTCAGAGAGTATGTATCTAAACAGCTCACTCAGAGAGTATGTATCTAAACAGCTCACTCAGAGAGTATGTATCTAAACAGCTCACTCAGAGAGTATGTATCTAAACAGCTCACTCAGAGAGTATGTATCTAAACAGCTCACTCAGAGAGTATGTATCTAAACAGCTCACTCAGAGAGTATGTATCTAAACAGCTCACTCAGAGAGTATGTATCTAAACAGCTCACTCAGAGAGTATGTATCTAAACAGCTCACTCAGAGAGTATGTATCTAAACAGCTCACTCAGAGAGTATGTATCTAAACAGCTCACTCAGAGAGTATGTATCTAAACAGCTCACTCAGAGAGTATGTATCTAAACAGCTCACTCAGAGAGTATGTATCTAAACAGCTCACTCAGAGAGTATGTATCTAAACAGCTCACTCAGAGAGTATGTATCTAAACAGCTCACTCAGAGAGTATGTATCTAAACAGCTCACTCAGAGAGTATGTATCTAAACAGCTCACTCAGAGAGTATGTATCTAAACAGCTCACTCAGAGAGTATGTATCTAAACAGCTCACTCAGAGAGTATGTATCTAAACAGTTCACTCAGAGAGTATGTATCTAAACAGCTCACTCAGAGAGTATGTATCTAAACAGCTCACTCAGAGAGTATGTATCTAAACAGCTCACTCAGAGAGTATGTATCTAAACAGCTCACTCAGAGAGTATGTATCTAAACAGCTCACTCAGAGAGTATGTATCTAAACAGCTCACTCAGAGAGTATGTATCTAAACAGCTCACTCAGAGAGTATGTATCTAAACAGCTCACTCAGAGAGTATGTATCTAAACAGCTCACTCAGAGAGTATGTATCTAAACAGCTCATGAACACAGTGTAATAGCCCGGGAAGATGTGTCCACTTACACAACTAAACGTTCATCAACCCCCCCCCCCCCCCCCCAGACAGCGCTATGTTTTCTCCTCCAATTTCACCAATTTATGAGCTAATTCCCACCCTTTAGGTTTAGGTTGAATGCAGCCATAGTATTTCCCAGGAGAAAACCATGAAGAGCTGGCCTGTGGAGACACTCTTTCCATCAAAGGGATTTGTAACAATAATTCCCACACACTACATGCAGACACAATTGAAATCCATTTTCACATGAATTAAGACTTCAGACCATGAACAATCCCCACGTTGCCATCCCGCTCTCCTACTCCCAGAAACGTTGACTTAGTGTTAGTGGTGGTACCGCTGCTGGTGAGGGTCAAACTTCATGTATTTGAAGGATCTCCTGGCATGTGACAATGTTAAACATTTGTTTATGTATTTAATTGGAGAGTTTCATTCCAAAATGCAATATATCCAGTATTAGAAATGTGTTTTTATCTAATCGTGGCACGGGGGTGGTTCAAATGTGCTTGTTTGTAATCCATCACCTGATGGATTCATTTCAGAGAGGCAAATAATCATGTTCTGTTGCCAAATGCTATATATCCGCCACACTCTCAGAGAAATATTGCCAGGTTTTACACAATAGAATGTAACAAATAACTACAACTTTAATAAAAAAAGTATCAATAAAGTAATATGACATCTGTATGTAAAATATATACATTTAGTTATTTAGCAGATTTAAGTCTTATTCAGAGTGACATGCAGTTAGTCCATTCATCTTAAGATCGCTAGGTGAGGCAACCATATATCACAGTCAAATATACAGGATACGGACGATCCATTCCAACTCAAAAATGGATGTATAGTGTTTTGCATCAAACTCCATATTAATACTAAAATCCATGAATTAAAAATATGAGAACACTAATATTTGACAAACACATGAAGGTACCCATAAAAAAAAAATCCTTTCTGATTGAAATAAACGTGTGTGTATATTGTTTTGGATCAAAACTCTTCAATTGACTAGAGCAAAGATGTTGACATAGTTTGCATATCTTGTGTATATAGGCATACATCAAATCTTTGTAGATGAATAGTCACTTTAATAAATCTACCTACATGGACGTACATACAGTTGAAGTCGGAAGTTTACATACACTTAGGTTGGAGTCATTAAAACTCATTATTCAACCACTCCACACATTTGTTGTTAACAAACTATAATTTTGGCAAGCCGGTTAGTACATCTACTTTGTGCATGACACAAGTAATTTTTCCAACAATTGTTTACAGACAGATTATTTCATTTATAATTCACTGTATCACAATTCCAGTGGGTCAGAAATGTACATATACTAAGTTGACTGTGCCTTGAAACAGCTTGGAAAATTCCAGAAAATTATGTCATGGCTTTAGAAGCTTCTGATAGGCTAATTGACATAATCTGAATCAATTGGAGATGTACCTGTGGATGTATTTCAAAGCCTACCTTCAAACTCAGTGCCTCTTTGCTTGACATCATAGGAAAATCAAAAGAAATAAGCCAAGACCTCAGAAAACAAAATTGCTGACCTCCACAAGTCTGGTTCATCCTTGGGAGCAATTTTCAAACGCCTGAAGGTACCACGTTCATCTGTACAAACAATAGTACGCAAGAATAAACACCATGGGACCACGCAGCCATCATACCGCTCAGGAAGGACATGCGTTCTGTCTCCTCAAATCAAATAAAATTGTATTTGTCACATACACATGGTTAGCAGATGTTAATGCGAGTGTAGCAAAATGATTGTGCTTCTAGTTCCGATAATGCAGTAATAACCAACGAGTAATCGAACCTAATAATTCCACAACTACTACCTTATACACACAAGTGTAAAGGGATAAAGAATATGTACATAAAGATATATGAATGAGTGATGGTACAGAACGGCATAGGCAAGATGCAGTTGATGGTATAGAGTACAGTATATACATATGAGATGAGTAATGTAGGGTATGTAAACATAAAGTGGCATAGTTTAAAGTGGCTAGTGATACATGTATTACATAAAGATGCCAAGATGCAGTAGATGATAAAGAGTACAGTATATACATATACGTATGAGATTAGTAATGGAGGGTATGTAAACATGATATTAAGTGGCATTGTTTAAAGTGGCTAGTGATACATTTTTTACATCAATTTCCATTATTAAAGTGGCTGGAGTTGAGTCAGTATGTTGGCAGAAGCCACTCAATGTTAGTGGTGGCTGTTTAACAGTCTGATGGCCTTGAGATAGAAGCTGTTTTTCAGTCTCTCGGTCCCTGCTTTGATGCACCTGTACTGACCTCGCCTTCTAGATGATAGCGGGGTGAACAGGCAGTGGCTCGGGTGCTTTGCTGCAGGTGGGACTGGTGCACTTCACAAAATAGATGGCATAATGAGGGAGGAAGATTATGTGGATATATTGAGGCAACATCTCAAGACATCAGTCAGGAAGTTAAAGCTTGGTCACAAATGGTTCTTCCATATGGACAATGACCCCAAGCATACTTCCAAAGTTGTGGCAAAATGGCTTAAGGACAACAAAGTCAAGGTATTGGAGTGGCCATCACAAAGCACTGACCTAAATCCCAAAGAGAATTTGTGGGCAGAACTGAAAAAGCGTGTGCAAGAAAGGAGGCCTACAAGCCTGACTCAGTTACACCAACTCTGTCAGGAGGAATGGGCGATAATTCATACAACTTATTGTGGGAAGCTTGTGGAAGGCTACCCAAAACATTTGACCCAAGTTAAACAATTTAAAGGCAATGCTTCCAAATACTAATTGAGTGTATGTACACTTCTGACCCACTGAGAATGTGATGAAAGAAATAAAAGCTGAAATAAATCATTCTCTCTACTATTATTCTGACATTTCACATTCTTAAAATAAAGTGGTGATCCTAACTGACCTAAAACAGGGAATTTTTTACTCAGATTAAATGTCAGGAATTATGAAAAACTGAGTTTAAATGTATTTGGCTAAGGTGTATGTAAACGTCTGACTTCAACTGTATTACCTCAATTTCTTGACTAACCTGTGCCCCCACACATTGACTCTGTACAGGTACCCATTGTATATAGCCTCGCTATTGTTATTTTACTGCTGCTCTTTCATTATTTATTACTTTCATTTCTTACTTTTAAAAGGTATTTTTCTTAAAACTGCATTGTTAGTTAAGGGCTTGTCAGTAAGCATTTCACTGTAAGGTTACACATGTTGTAATCGGCGCATGTGACAAATGAAATTAGATTTTGAATTAACACACAAAAAGCCATTTAGAAAAATAAACAAACACAGGTTGACCACTTACAACACTGTACGTTTGTTGGTTGTCATACTTCATGACATCATCAACCCTCAAAAAACATATACAAAAGATAAGGTGCTAATGTTGTAATCTGAACTCATATGCCTTGTGGATGCCCTACTTTCGGTCCAATTAGCTGTGTTCACATATAAGGGTGGTATCGCCTATGATAATCAATAATGTTGTGTTCAAAAAAGAATGGAGGATGTGCACAGATAGTGGAGGACAGTGTCATGGCATGGGTCAAGTTGGTTGTCTCTTTTAACCCTCCTGCTGTGTTCAAGGTCGAATTGGACAAGTTATCTCTGAAAAATGTAGTTCATTTAAACTGATTGTCATCAGGTTCCATGACTTTGTCCACTCAGGGCATCTGAACACACAAGATACATGTGGATGATTTTCATTACATTTTGGGTGTTTTATTTAACTTTTGTACACCTGTGGTGTTCCCGGTCAAAAATGACCCGTCATTAGGAATGAATGGCTGAGACTACAATTAGTGTATAAAATTGAGTTCAGGCACATGCCCATTCATCAGATGGACACACTTCCTCTCCCAGACCCCCACATACATGTGTGTTTGAGCGAGCAAACACACACACACACACACACACACACACACACACACACACACACACACACACACACACACACACACACACACACACACACACACACACACACACACACACACCTCACTCCCCTTCTTGGCTTCCATGGCAACCCCCCACGAGAACCTTTCCCCAATAGAATTTTTCCCCCATGGGAACCACACCTGTTGGCATTCTCACAGACAATCGCAAACATTTTTCAATAATATATAGAACTTTTCTCGCAGTTCTGGTATATAAAGCTTTTTTTGAGGCCTTGCTCACAATTAATTCTGTGGCAGCACACTGACCAAACGATATACTGTATGTGAGGCTCTTGATAATATCTTTGATCATGACACTGGTGAGGAGGAGAGAGTCCTTGTTAAACTTTGCCACAAAGTAGTCTGTGATAAATAGCACAATATGTTTCATCTGAGTATTTGTTGTAGTCATAATAATCCATACATTATGCTTTATTTACTCAAAAACAAGTTGTATGAGCTCAGGTCAATGAGGCCTACCGGCCATCAATAGCAAATAGAAGTTCAAAACGAGTCATGTTCACAAGTTGATAAAAAGATCTAAAAGATTAGGCGATAATATATGTATTATTATGGATTTATAATCAGCTATAATGGGGACGGTCATTTTGGACCGGGAACACAGAATTAATTAACATGAAACGAACACAACAGGAGGGTTAAAATGCTGCTTGACAGTCTCTCTTGGGGAACATCTTATTATTCTCTATGAAACCATTTAATTTGCACAATCCAAGAATTGAAAAACAACCAATTTGCTGGTTGGGTATTTTTTCCCAATTCATTCATAAATTAAAATGGACTGAAATGGATTTGACTCCAACACTTTATCCAGAGTGTGTACAGCTGAAAGATCCCAATGGCCAACCTTCTATGAAGAGACACACTACCCCACTGACCTGTCCCCACTCACAAACAAGCACCTCCCTTAGAAAAACGGAGGAAATGGCCGGGCCAGTCCTTATAAGGGAAACAAAGGGAAGGGGAGGGAGAGAGGATGGGGTCTGCGCAGTGTGTGGAAATTGGAAGGCCAAAATTAGTGGGAGGTAAAGCTTCAAAGGCAGGAGCGCAGCCCCCGCATTCTCACCAGCTCAGGGGTCTGTGGCGCCAGCAGACTGGAGCCAGCAACTCAGCTCCTCTCCCTGCTCTCCTGCTCTGAGTCTGACCAGGGCTCTGCTCTCTCTTGCTGCTGCTACAGGGCCGCCCGCCTGCTCCACTAACGTCTATGCCTGTGTGTGTGTGTGTGTGTGTGTGTGTGTGTGTGTGTGTGTGTGTGTGTGTGTGTGTGTGTGTGTGTCTCTCTCTTTCTCCTGTCCTTGCCTCACTCCGTCTATGCTGAGTGTCTCTCTGTCTGACCCACATCCTTTGCACTCTTTCCATCTCCATCAAACGTGAACACGTCATTCACAGTCCATCTTTCCCAACCATCTCAGTGCCTCTTCTCACTCTACCATCCGTCTTCCAATGGCAAGGCCATGCCTTTCTAATAGTCTCTGTCCCACCTCCATATCATTCACAGTGACTCCTTGCCCCTTGACCACATTCCTTCTTGTTTTCACCCGTTCTCCTGATATCACTCTCACTCTGCTCCTCCGCCATGTCATTCACACACTCCACCTGTGCAGGGGCGGCAAGTAGCCTAGTGGTTAGAGCGTTGGGCCAGTAAGCAGAAGGTTGCTGGATCGAATCCCTGAGCTGAGAAGGTAAAAAATCTGTTGTTCTGCCCCTGAGCAAGGCAGTTAACCCACTGTTCCCCGGGCACAGAATACGTGGATGTCGATTAAGGCAGCCCCCCCCCCCCCCGCACCTCTCTGATTCAGAGGGGTTGGGTTAAATGCGGGGAAACACATTTCAGTTGAATACATTCAGTTGGACAAATGATATCTCTTCCAGACCCTAGACTGATCATCTCTTCTCTGTCACTCAACAGTCCCCCAGTTTCTGTGACCAAAGTATTCTCTCTGAATAGAATTATCCCAAATGCTGATACTGTTGAGATGATGGTGATTAGAAAAGCAAGGGTGAATGCACAATGAGGAACAAGTTGGTGAAAAAAAAAACAACAACAACATATATTACTGGGGGAAAATGTATCTTCCTCAATGACGTCATTACCCATCATGCCAATGGTAGCCTTAGGTTATAACTTCTACCACAGCTTCTTCCTCCTGCTCAACTTCTCCTAACAGCATCACAAATAGGACTGCCGTAATAAAACATAATAATACTTTCCAACTATACTTTGACTGAAGCACCCACTCTCCCTGCTCATATAGGTCTACACTGATTATGTCGGGGGGGGGCTGCTAGAGACATGGCTCGTGCTTCATCCCTGGAGGTCAGCGCGCAGCGGTAATTGGGCCCTCTCTGCTGAATAAACCATCCCAAGGAGTCTTTCCATACAGGCTCCCCAAGGCCAACGAGAAAGGGAGCTGTCTGGAATATACAAACAAAACGGACTAACCCACGAGCGGAACTGAACAATCTTTGAAATCTGCAAGTGGAAAAAGTCATACTGAAGTGTGTATGATATAGGCCTAATGAATCATTTCGATTTTTAGAACATAGAATGAATATTCCTCAAAGTATTTTGCTGTATTCATAAAATCCTCATTAGGCCGATGAAAAAATAACCACAGCCTATAAAAAGAACGGGTCTAGTAGGCAAACAAATAAACAGATAGGTCTAAACTATTTAGGGTATTAAAATTGGGATAGATAATACTGTCAGTATGGCAAAATAGGGCATTTATTGCAATAGTTTTCGGTCCATATTTGCTGTCAGTGTAAAAAATAACATGTAGGCCTATTAAGAAATAAATATTCATTTTTGGCATCAATCATAACACCAAAACATCTAACAACAAGCCATGCCAAGTCTATGTTGTGGGACGCTGCAAGGTAGCTCAGCTAGAGGCTACTTCTTGGTTCAGGTAATGCAGAACCAAAGACAACATTTCCCTTCCCTTCAAACGCACGATCACGCAGACACGCACATCTATCTTGCTAGTCCTCTCCCTCAGTCCTCTCCCTCACACACACTAGCACGCACACACACCGTCAGGCACATTTGTGCACGAGACCCAAGGAAGTTTATAAAGACCAGAATTAAATATCCAACCTGCTGCGTATCTCTGTCCCCCCCTTCCCATTCCTGAGTTAAAATAAACAAAAGTATATCCGTGCGATGGTGTGTTAAATCGTTACTAACTATTTGTGTAAAATCGTGACTAATTATTTGCATAAACATGCAGCATAAGAGCGCCACTACCGGTGGCGGATTGCGGCAGTACCAGGGGGGTCGCGGTAAATCCAGGCTTGCAGAGGCGATACAGCACAGAGACATCGCGCGCAAGAGACTGGCTGATCGTCGCATGCGGGAACAATGAAGAACAAACACGTTCGCTCTACAATAAAATCACTCAGAGAACACCTGTCATACTGTTCTACGGATGACTCGGCTATAGGCTAAATCGAAAACAAATCCCAAAAAATCTTGCTCGTTTTTCGGCCATTAGCCTATGCATTTTCACAAAAGCATTTGTTGATGATTCAAGGGAACACTGCAGAAAATAAAAGTTCCGTTTAAATGTATCTCTAGGTAAAGAGATGCCTTATCACCACCTGACATTAAAAAGATTACAACCAGAAACGTCATCAAGACCCAACGCAAACTGCCATAATTTCAATGGAAAATATTTCTGGAGAGCGTAGAGTTTCTTGGAGCGCATGTCATTATCAGATGATTCACACTTTCATTATTCACCCCAAAAATCTTTGAATGAAATGAACAGCTCTCCACAATTCTACAAACCTCGAGAGCATTGCCAAATGATCGATGAAAAATGTACAAATGAGGATAGAATGTGACAGCAGAATGACGATTATGGCCATTCAAAAATATCAAGCCAATAACCGTGCATGCATCACATGCATCCGAGACCAGCGGATCCTAATTGTATCTAAAAATTAAAGCAGCACAAAAAAATACCTTTTGTCTGGACTCAATGATCTGAAACCCCGGTCTCTGCGGTGCCAGCGTATGGTCTGCACCAGCACGTTTGAGAAGAACCATTCTCCCATTCTCCCAGTTAACTTGATCGTTAAGGAAGATGACATCCCCAACTTTCAGCAGACTTCAACAAAGTATGACCCCCCCCCCTCCCTCCTATGTATCTGCATATTTGCAAACACTCTCTCTTTTTTGTTCGCACCTACCAAAGCGGTTCCGAGTGGAGGGGAGGGCTCCCACTGTCCAAGCCGTCCGTCTCCAAGCTTTACCGTAGAGCTTGATGTGAAAAAAATAAAGGGAAAAACATTACACTAAACCAATTAAATTAATATAGTCCTCGCCTGTATAGAACAAGCGGGAAATATAATAAGAAATGATTGTAAAACGTACTTTCTCGGAAGCTGAGCGTGTGGGATCTCCAACCTTTTCGATTCTCGCAATCCCACCTACATCCCCGCTCGCCGAGAAGAACATGCAAACACATTTCATCGATTTTTGGAGCTTCTCGGAAAAACCGAACTGGATTTTCGGCAGCATGGCGACAGAAAATAATATACCTTTTATACTTTTTAAAATATAGCGATATTACTCTTCTCGAGGCTTTCAGGTGCTCGACTTTGAATATTCAAGGGGCGTGTAAATGAAGAACATGTTTGTTATTAAAGCTTGACATATTTATGACTTTGAGATGCATTTGACTGGTTGTTGTGGCTCCCATCAGTGCTGGCTGTAGGCACATTATGATTAGTTTCTCTCTGTATGAGCGCAAGTTGATATTTCGTCATACCTCTTTAAGACTTAACTTTCCTTTAACACATTCATGTTTACAAATAACTTTCACAGTGCATCCATCAATATGGAAACATATCCGATGGTTAATATTGCACGGACAAAAACCAATATTTTTCTCTTGTTTGATTTTCAGTGATGGAGATCCACATGTGTGTGAACCTAGCCTGTTAATGCGAAGTGTCAAGGTCTAGGCTATTACCTTGTTTTAAAAAATCGCCTAATCCTACCAAAGTATGGTAAGATGCGCTATTGCAATTCCCCTTTCCAGTAAGCAATGAGTCTGATTTGCAAAACAACATAATTGTCTTGATGGTAAGAACTTCATTATTATAAATTGACATCATGTTGTCCTTCATTGATATTTTTCTAATTTAGGATGATAACGCGTTCGTGTGGCATGTCACTGGTGGTTTCTGATTGTAACCATGTTTATTTTACGCAGCGGCTGACGGTGCGTAATTAGGTAATTAGACGATGGGTTGTTTTTCACACTCGAAGCGGTGTGTGCGCTCAGTCGCTACTCGCTATGTTATCGCCCATGACCGGTGCGCTCGGCTCCTCTTCTCGCTCAAACCAAGAGTCCACTCCACCTCTTTCGAATGTCCTGTCTACTGGCAGGCGTCCAACCGAAGTGTGTGGAAATGACACCGCCAGGGCGGCAGAGATTTTCCTTCATTTCTCTCCTTCCCAATTGCAGACGGGCTGACATTGGCTAGAAAGTGGAGCAGCTCGTCAGGGACAATCAATGCGAATCGATCGAGCCGTGCGGTTGAGGTTGCGAGCTGGAAAATAACGCGGCAGCTTGAGAGAGGGAGAGAGAGGGAGGGGTGTTCAACACTGGCAGTAGTCAGCCTACCTCCCGCACACAAAAACACCCTCTCACTTGGACATACACATATACACACACAGTGTAAACCTTAATCTGTCACCAAACGGAGCCTTGCGGTCACTATTACGCAGAGCAATTTCATGCGTAATGAGTAATGCATTAATGTGTACTTGTGTTCACATCCTCAAAAATAAAATATAAATAATGTTAGTAAACACTAATTGTAATTGACATGTCCATGACACGACCTATTAAAATTACCAACTTTATCATCAATGTTTTAAGCATCGCATAATCTGCAAAACAAATGGGCACATTTGGGCACTTAAGAGCTATCCATTGAAGCACCAAACATTTACTTAATTACTGGGTTTGAAACCAAAGTTGAATTGTTATTACGCTCAATTCACACCTCACGTTCTGTGGAGGAATTACTAATGTGACAGGTAAGCATGGATCGCTTGGTTTGGGTCTCTTGTGATTACTTATCTCCTTGTTTGTTTAACTCATCATGCCATTTGTTGTAATTTAGCCAAGCCAAACGTTTATATTCTCTCCATGTCAGTCGAATATAGGCTATAGGTTGGTGTTGCTAGACTACCCGTAGGGCCAAAATGTACCATTAATCTATTAAATTAATAGTGCTGTTCCGCCATTTGGTTTATTATCATTCGAAAATTATTATTAGCATGTTTACCTGTAGGCTTCTGTGTTTACTGAGAGTGGCCGTGGGATAACAAGCAAGGGTTCGGTTCAAGGTAAATGCACAATGGTCGCATCTATTCCCACAAGACGTACTGCCGTGCATAAATTGGACACGCATTTCTCCGTAATCCCTGGAGTGTCTAGCTTGGCTCTGGCAATATGCCGGGTCTCACCCTATCTCATATTAAGAAGACGTCAATCCCCTCGTCATCCCTTGCGCCTTTGGAAATCACTTTCATGCCGACCATCAGCCATACCAACTCTAAACTCCGAGGCATGTGCATAGTGGAGTAGGGTGTGCACGAAATTTGAGGAACGGCGCGTATGTACTGCAAGGGGTCAATATTTACCACGTTACCAAAATATGGGTTATAACACTTATAACTGAACTCTTGTAATTGGTCACATGGGCCTATTCATTTCAAATTGATTAAAAGCACGCAGACATGAGTCCCTCACTTTGATTTGACATATAGTGTAGAGGAGCGCCTGTGCATCCTTGTTATTTTAAAATGTCCAGACTGACCACATTTTTCCTGTCCGCTCTAGGCTTGTCTACATTCCTGATCTGGACCCTCAGAAGTCAATCTCTCTCACACACTCACGCACGTGCACACACACACGCACGCACGCACGCACGCGCACACACACACACACACACACACACACACACACACACACACACACACACACACACACACACACACACACACACACACACACACACACACACACACACACACACACACACACACACACACACACACACAGAGGTTAGGCATCATAGTTTCCGAAATTGTATTTTTTTCCACTGGTATGGGGTGTGTCATAGAGAGTGTTACATCGAGAGAGCAATGGGTGAGAGAGTGGCCATGGGTAGGAGGCAGCAGCAAGCTGTGACACAGGAGACGTTCTTGTGGGAGCGCTGAGCCCTGGGGCTGCAGCCACACTCGGCTCTTTGTTGTTTTCTCTCTGTGCTAAGCGAGGCAGAGTACTTTCCTGAGCCGGCCGGGGGATTAGTGTTACACGGCCTCTTTCTCCAGCTGCACACATGACCAGCGCCACAGGAGAGACTCTAAAGGAAGCCTAGAAGAGGAGTGAGGGGTGAGAGGAAGGGAGAGAGAGAGAGATGAACATCCGGTTTCTCAGACACTGAGTACTGTTGCAAGACACGCACGTTCTCCAAACCTCACAGTGCAGCTCCCCTTTCTCACTCCCACACACCCTTATGAGAAGACAGTACCTCACCTCCCTGTGCAGCTGTCTTCCCCACCGTACACTTCCTGTTTTAGTCCAGAGGCTCATCCCATTCATCTGGCTGGCCTCCCTCCACTCATCAGTCCCCTCAGTATTGCCAAATTCAAGGACACACAAAATGAAGTAATCCCCCCCCCCCCCCCCCCCCCCCCTTAAAAGATTTAGATGCACTACTGTTCCACTGGATGTCATAAGGTGAATGCACCAATTTGTAAGTCACTCTGGATAAGAGCGTCTGCTAAATGACTTAAATGTAATTAAATGTATGTGGAAGGGTATTGGGCTCTGCCTCAAGCCCCTGTAGTGAATGAAAGAACCATAGTTTTGTTGGTGATATGCGTTCTCTGTGTGGGCAAATGTCCTCACCACAAGGTATATGACTCAAATATGCAGTAGAGTAGACTATAGTAGACTTTACCTGCGCCTCATCGCTCCAAGCTGCAGTGGGCTGCTGGCAGTCAACACTGGCGCGATTTCAAGGATTTGTTGTTCAGACCGCAAGCAATCACATGTTCATTCTCTGTACTCAGAATGTGATAGTCCGCAAACTACCCTTGGGATCCACGGAAAATGGACATAGTCATTATATAGATTTAACATATGTTTACGGTATCTAATGGCATTTAACTAAGACATCTCATCCACCTCTTAATTGACCACAGCCACTGTAAATGCCAGTGGCTAGCTGATTGTGGCCCTCAAATGAATGGCACAAGCCGTTAAGCCTACATTATGAAAAATCGAACTAACATTAGAGCCAAACCCAATGATAGACCGCCATCTAGTGGGAGAATAAAAAATCTCATTTGTGGCCTGGAAATAAAGACACCTTTATTTGTATATTGTACATAAAGGTCTAACCCCTCCTAAAAACATACTATAATTGAGCATCATGGTAAGGCAGCTGAATTGGTGTAAGTATATTATGCGGCTCTTGACCCACCTTTGTCCTTAAAATTCAGGACAGTGTTGTACAGTAAGTCTCACAAATCAGACAGTTGTGTGAAATATTCCATACAACTTTTGGAGCAGCGTAGCACAGATACATAAGACTGGAATTCAGGTCTAGTGTAGTTGCAGGTTCTGTAACTTTGCTTCAAATAATGTAATAACTAAATTCATTGACTGGGCTGGCAGTAATAAGAACAGCCAGGTCCTAAGTCTTAATGTAAAGTTTGCTGTAAAAGGGACACCATGGTGGTATGAATCAGTTGGAATAATAGGAAGGCTAAATGTTTCACAGTTGTATGAAAAAGATTCATTACGTAGGTTTCATTGTTGCCATCAAAACATCTGCAAAAGTCTCCCACATCAATAGGACACATGCAAGACTCGCCTAGCTAAATAAAAAGGTGAATATATATATATAATAAAACAACCCGTACAAGACATTCCTCTTTTCAAATTGACAAAGCCTTCAGATAAAAATGGTAAAAGCACATATTTGAGCAAGGATATTAAATAAAACAGTGAAACCCACAACTTTATTAATCATGTTTATTACAGTTTAATTAAGACAAGCTCCATGAGCTCCTGGGTAATTAAATATACAGAAGTTTGTCGGTCTGGAAGTCAAGTCCTTGAGTCCAGGGTTCTGAGATCCAGCCAATGAGTCATTGGCGCTATGTCAACAATGGCTGCTCAAATATACAAAGTGAGAAGACAGAATAATGAGTTCACTTTTTTTTAAATGAAAATAACTGAAAATACACCCCAATCATATTGTTTCCTTCAACTTAGCCCACTTGAGGGTAGACAGTTCAACTCTTATCATATTCGTCTAGTGCTACTGTTGCTTAAAACATTTTAGAGCTTGTCTTGTGATGTTGCCTTCAAACATGATTTATTACTCATGTCAAATCTTTGTCCTTTCAGGCTAGATCAAATGGACGATGAAGCTGGATTAATACCATTCCAGTCACAAACTACTTGTACCACCCAACTTATCTGCCTAACATTGGCCGTTTTCAAATCAGACCTACACCAAAAAAAGAAAGATTTGCCACCATTGAGAGAAAAATTATATAATGAAGGCTCAAAGGTCAATCTAAAAGGGTACTATTTTTTTTCTTTAGCAAAAACAACAAGGAGTATATCATTTGACTAAGTTGAGGGTAAACA
Source organism: Oncorhynchus nerka (assembly GCF_034236695.1). Taxonomy (NCBI): domain Eukaryota; kingdom Metazoa; phylum Chordata; class Actinopteri; order Salmoniformes; family Salmonidae; genus Oncorhynchus; species Oncorhynchus nerka. Next base: position 51,938,039 of record NC_088405.1, read on the forward strand.
GTCATTTGGAAGTTATATTCAGATACTTCTATCAATAGATTGCCGTCTCATTATTCTATTGTTTCACTTCATACAGTGCGGATGGGTCCACGGGTACTTAACTATCATCTTAATGACAGTGATTAATATTGTGGTGGGGCTGAGGCGGGATCCTGGGCATACCGTAGCCAAACAGAAAAAGTCCCCTAGAGGTTTCCAGAACCATAGTGACAGATTGAAAGTCATTTCTTATCATAGCCAAAAACACTCTCCAAGTTCCATCTCTCCCCACCCTTACCATCATCTCACAGGATAGCTGGAAGCACAGAGGGAAAAAAAGAAGAAAAAGTTTAAAAAATACAAATAAAAAATACAAATCCCTCAATCTTGGGAAAGCAAACCTTGGGTTCATAAAAAATTATAAGGAACGCTTCTTGGAATCAAATAAGAGTGGTCCTACATGGATGCCGGTGGACATAGTGGCAGAAACTGACAGTGGGGTATACAATATGCAATCTGAAATATGTACAACACCGCAGCTGGACAGGTTTTGAAGGGGGTGAGGCAGGAGAATGGAGGTCAAGTGCGTAGGGAGAGGGAGGGTGTGGCTCAAAGAAATCACTCCAATGGAAACCAACAAGACTTTTCCCATCTTTTTCGTTCAAAGCTCCCCAAGCCTTCGAATATAAAAAGGCAGATTATCTGCTGTTATGCCTTGCGACTACATTGCATATTTCTGTGTCCATTCCCGGGCTATTCTGTTGTATCTGGAATGACAGCAGGATACAAATCACTTTCCTTGTAGCACACAGGCTATACAAAAATGTGTTGAATGTTGAAAATGTGTAAGGCCTACTTTTCCCTGTCGGTCTTGTAGATGCGGGCGATCTCAGGAACTAGTGGGTCGTCTGGGTTTGGGTCACAGAGAAGTGAGCAGATGGACAGGAGGACTGTAGGACGACCAACAACAAGAGTCACCACAGTTCTGACAATCAATGTAAATCTCGGACCTCTTCCTGAGCATAATTCGGGACATACTTACCAGAATCTGTTGTGAAAACTCAAACCATACTGGTTCAAGCCAACCGGAACAAATTATCTAGACCCACATACAAACATAAACCAAGAGCACCATTTTGGACTTACCTTTGGAGATGGTGAGTGCTGGCGACCACTGCGACCTCAGGATGTCCAAGCAGATGCTGCCATTGCTGTTGATGTTTGGGTGGTAGATTCTTGTGGTGAATGCAACCTATAGAGAGGACATGCTTTTTTTTCTGTATCTTGCAAATGTATTACATTTACACCATCTCCTTTACCGCAATGACGAGATGTCGCCTGCACTGAAAACAAACAGTCATGCATGACGGAATTTTACGATCAATGTAAGATCTAGCTCATAGCTACATTAAAAGTCTGCCCACAAGTTCCAGGATACGTCCTTACCTTTGGTGGTTTGAAGGGATAGTCAGTGGGGAAGTGAATGGTCAAGAAGAACACGCCGCCCTGATACGGACTGTCATTCTGCAGAAAGGAAAATTGATGATGGTTACTATATGTCCCAGAATAAAGGCTGTGAACCCCTAAACTTTAAAGAGCAGAACAGGGGGGTATACTTACAGGTCCCATTATTGTAGCTTGCCAGTGAAACACTAGGTAAGAGAGGAGAAAACTGTTTAAATACACTATGAGCACCATTACAAGGAAATAGTGTTTCAATTAGATTTCCGTGCCAATATACAAATGACAACTAGTGTCATTGATGAATACCAGCATCAATCTTTATTGGCTCCCATCTATAGGCTACATTTCATCTACTGTTTTCTTGGGAGTCAAATACTATTTTCTGTGATTAAGATATGAACCATCATGAATATTGATTGAAATAGGTGGTGAAAGTTGTTTGCAGGTGGTGGTGTTGTGTGATAGAAGTTGAGGTGAATTACTGTCATCTCCTACTGGTCCTGCGGAGCACTGTGCTGGAGGGTCACGAGCCAAATCATTTAACTCCTAGGAGAGAAAAAATAAAAAAATAAATAGAGTTCTGATTTCTTCCAAAAAGTATAATACTTCCATGAACAATGCCTGTATTGTATGAGTAATTCAGTAAAACTGCATACAATGTCTCCAATGCTGAATGTGGGCTGGTATGTAGTAGGCTAGGCTCAGATTTGTTGCCAGAAGATAAAGACCTATCAAAATGTAACTCATTTCAAGGACTACAAACAACATTGTGGTCAGACCTGTCCTGTACGGGTTAGCGGGATTCATGTTTACTACTGAACATCGTTTCCGCCACAACTGAAAGTAAGTCAGTTAAATGTCCTCAATGAAACAGAAATAGTACTGGATTTAGAATAGCATGGACGGATAAATATTTTCCTTTCAAAGTCTAACATTCTGTCAACTTCAATCGTTTTCATTAATCATTGATCAGCCAGTGTCAGATGAAAGCAACAGAGCAACTTCATGTTGATACTGAAGACAATGCTGGTAAAACAATTTTATAGCTAGTTACAGTAGCTAACTGGTTTGTTCAAGTCAAGTTGCTGAAGTAACTACTGGCATTAGACAGGTCAGGACCATGGTAGTTATGCCAAACGTGATTTTTGTTGGGGCGTAAACGATACCAGCAGCTGATGTTCATTTGTTTACTACAAGGAAGTAACGTTAGTAGGTAGTACTAGCTAGTAAGGAATTTCCCGAAAAACGTTAGCTAGCTAGTTACATTTGGCAAGCTATGATTAAAGCTAGTCAGCTATTTAGCCAAACTAACTAGCTACCACCGCCAGTATGCTAACTACCTAATTAACTAACTATAGTAAGCTAATGGTAGCTTGCTAATCAAATTAGCTAACTAGCTAGTAGCCAATAACTCATAGTTAACGTTAGTTACCTTGTTAGCTAGCATAGCGCACTGTTATCGATGTCATCTGCCGCTAAACTGTGCTAGCTAACTGCCTAGTAGCCAGCTAGCTAACGCTAGTTTTCAAATGCAAATTAATCTAATCACAAGTTAGCCACTGACCAGGCGGCAGGTGAGGAAAGCGGTCTAAATGTGGGCTAGCAAGCCGTTTTGCTTTAGTAGCCTAGCTCGTAATTGTGCCAAAAGTGAAGGCCAAAAAGGGGGCTAGCTATTAGCTAGCACGGAAGCAAGATAACGTTACTTCCTTACCTTGTGAATTCTTTTCAGGGCCATTGTTGTGTTCGTGCCGCTGTCAATGTACTGGTCGGTTTACTTCTGCGAAACAACGATTATTGCCTCTCCACCCAGATTTTACCCCCCGGAGTTCAAAATGTGTTTTTAAATGGTTGTCTTTACAGTACAATGCGGCGACTGACTATCGGAGTAGCCTAGCGAAACTGAAATACAGTGCGCTTCACCCGGCTCCTCCTAGCAGCTTTGGGAAGTGGGCACCGCATCACTTCTCGGTAGACTGTGACGCAATCGTCTGCTTGCGACACGCTACATCCGCTGGAAACGGTGGGACAGGTTAGAGCTATACAACTGACATCATTTCTGAGTCTTTAGGCTACACAACTCCACTGGTTCCTCCCATATGACTCCATGGTTTGATTAATTTGTGCTATATTTTCTAATGATTAGCTAGACGTATAAATAGGATAGCCCACTTGTATCCGTAATTAGGCCTAACAGGGTCATGGTCAACTTTATATGCATATGTAATATCTGTGGAACCATATGTGCAAGGGATGGACCTGCAACCTCATAGCTGTCAAAAAGAAAAAGCACTACAGAGATTGTTTCACTGTTTTCAGAGTTTTATTTTGTTCATGTAATATGCCTAAGGTTACATCATAGAACATTTAGCCAAGCACATACATTTCTACAGTCATCACAAAGTCCTCGCCCGTCATGCCTACAAAATTCAGATGAAGAGAAGACCCACCAATCCGCGACTTCTATTGTAGCCATAGGCCTACATGGGAATGAGCCGTGGTGGAAAAAGTACCCAATAGTCATACTTGAGTGAAAGTAAAGATACCTTAATAGAAAATTACTCAAGTAAATGTTAGTCACCCAGTAAAATACTACCTTTGTAAAAGTTAAAGTATAAATAATTTCAAATTCCTTATCTTTAACAAACCACAGCACAATTTTCCTTTTTTTTTTAACAGATGTACTGATAGGCACGGGCACACTCCAAACCTCAGACCTCATTTACAAACGAAGCATTTGCGTATAGTGAGTCCACCAGATCAGACGCATTAGGGAGATGACCAGGTTCGTTCTATTGATAAGTGCATGAATTTGAGAATTTTCCTGCCCTGCTAAGCATTCAAAATGTAACGGCTACATTTAGGTGTCAGGGAAAATGTATGCAGTAAAAATATAATTATTCTCTTTAGGAATGTAGCGAAGTAAAAGTAAAAGTTGTGGAAAAATATATAAATAGTTAAGTACAGAACCCCCCCCCCCCCCCCAAAAAAAAAACGACTTAAGTAGTACTTTAAAGTAGTAGTGCTTTTAAGTACTTTCTACGTAAGTACTTTACACCACTGGGAATGAGTAAGGCATCCAAGCCAAGTTGGTTGAGCTTACGTCATCAAACTTTGTTTCACTAGATGGATTCTTATGAGTTGCAAATTGTAGAAATTACTAGAACAAAAATAAAATGTCATGGCCAATATGGCCATATTATAGGCTGCACTGTATGTCTACCACCTGTCTATAATGTAAATTGTAAATGCTATTGTAAAGCGTATCTCCAATATACAGGTAGGTCTCTATAGGCTGCTAAAAAGATAGTTGAGATAAATAAAAAATAGTCTTCCTAGTGCTTGTGACACCACAGCACAGTGTGTTGTTGAGGTGGCAAAACAAGTTGTCTGTCTTTTGTAATTTATATTTTAGAATCCGCAGTGAATCGAGCCTACGGGAAGATGCCCTACCTGCGCCCAAACATTCAGCACTACGGGAGAGCGCTGCGATGAGCGCGGTCTGACTGGTCGCTGGTTTCAGAACCACGGACACTGAACAGCGCCGCGCTCTGGCAGTTCATATAATGAGGATATTCATTCAAAGCACCTGTTATGGGCCTGTGGCTGCAGGAAAACCTTCTGCTGTTAAGATTTCCACTTTCCTCTAATAGGCCTACTGATCCAAGATTATTTGGCATCCAGACACATTTGGTCTGAGAGGCAGAACAGTTTGCGGAACCACATGCCATGGTTATGTGAACACTTCCAGGAAATGTTCTATGTTGATTGGTTAGGTATTCAATGTGTTCTTGTCACACACACACACACATTTTGGGCTTGTCATCTCCTCCATGGATGCCACTTGTTCTCCCATAGGTCTCTCTGAATATTTGAAAATGTTGGAGAAATAACATCTCACATACAAAAAAATCAATGGCACAATGTTTTACCCCAGGAACCTTCACTGATACAACCATACTAAATACAGTAGGCGACAGACCTATGCGTCTCAGGGCACATCCCCACCCCTTTCAGCAAGTGCATAGAATACAAAAACATGGCGCGTGCGTGTTTTTGGGAATCCCCGGCTTTGCCTCCACCTGATGGCAGCATCAGGCAGCCCCGTGAAACATTTGCGTAGGAGTTCCCCTCAACGCCATGTCGGGGTGGTGCAGCGCGCAGTGAGGATCTCCTGAGCAGAGCTCTCTCTCTCCCACTCTGTCTCTCTGCCACCCCCTCCTAATTCGTTCCCTCCATCCTCCGCCACACGACAGCTTAGCACAGCACCCTCCTCAGCAGCATCCACCCTAACTGGGTAGCAGTAGTCATCCCCAGCGCAGGCAGTGATACACTGAGGGACGTATCCAAGTGATGCCACTGCACCAACCAAATCTCGCAACCGCGAAAACACACCGAGAATAAACAGTCACTTCCGCAAGGAGGACTAAAAACGAGTTTGCCTCAAGAGCGCAACTGCCCATGAAGATGTCTAACGTTGACATGGTCTTAAACGCCACGGATCGGGTAGTAAAAAGTGAGTGCATTTTCTTTGTTTTTTAATTATTTTATAGGCTATTAAGAGCTATACGCTATTAATTGTGTGCCGTTTAAGATCTCGTTTAGGGTTGGGTATTGCGTCATGTGGATGTCTGATGTGCTATATAAATAATTGTATTTTGCTCGGGACCTGTGATGTTGATAAACAGTGAAAGGCAGTGACTGTATTTATAGCTATAGCCTACAGACTCTGTGTGTGTGTGTGTGTGTGTGTGTGTGTGGGGGGGAGGGGGGGGGGGTACTCTTCCTAATCGTGTCACGGCAATATGTTTTGCACTGTCCCAATGTGATTGTATTTAGTCATGGACAGGCAGAAGAATATACTAAATGAGGCCGTGTTGCCGTGGAGGTCTTTGCGGTTGAGGCAGTGATGCAGCATGATTTCGCTGGCACTGTGATAGAAGGCGCTTGGTGAATACGTGGATCTACGTACTCACTGGGGGGATGGGGAGGGTTGCAATCTATATTGGAATTGTATGTGGCAGTTTTCACTGTCGATGAGTAAAACATATAGGTTATCTTTGCTTGGATCTTGAGTTTGAAAGTAGCACTCGTTTCGATTAGGCCTATAATTCACGTTTCTTTGGCACGTGTGCCAATAACGTCTATGCTTCTATGATGTAGGCTATTAGTGTGCATATCATAGAAAATATAACATAATGTAGACCTGTAGCCTTTTCTTTCAATAGCCCTATTGTCTCTGCAATATCATTTTCTGGCGTCAAAAGTGCTGTCGTCTGCAATGATGTATAGGGGCTATGCTACAAGTAAAATAGTGTCGACTGAGCTTCAATAATAAGTCACTGTCTTTCCCGTCTCGTTCATGTTAAATGGCTTTTTATTATAAATGTGCCATCCCGTGGGATATATGACAGTTTTAGTCATTTTACGGTGGTGCGTCAGGGCTCCTCCTTGGGGTTGCCGCTTTCCAATATTGGAATAGTTTATTTCTGACGCATTTTATTTACAAATCGAGTCTCAATTGCACACCCAACCCCATGGCACTTGTCTGCAAGCGCAGACGAGGTTTAATCTAATGTAAACCCGCGTTCGGTGCTGCAGCTATCCAGGCCCGGACAGCAGCATTGTGATATATTGAATATGCATTGTTTAGAATAAAAAATACTTTAGCACTTGATTGAAAATAGGGCTATACATCTACTCTTCGGTTTATCGTAATGTAAGGGTGGGAACCTTATGTGGTCCGTGTTTCATAGGGGACTCTAATCTCTTGCAGAACATGTGAAAAGTATAAAATCAAGACGATCACTGCCTGCTAGACCCACCAAGCCCCTGACACCTGTCACATACAGGTCGCGTGCCCCTGCTCAGAAGTTGCATGTATCAACCAATGTCTGGGTGTCACGTCATCGACTGTTCTGCCACTCACCAGATTGCTATAATATGTGGTTAGTTTATAAGTAAAATAACTATCCAGGCATTGTCAAATCTGGCATACACTAATCTGTTGTGGAAGATTCTGTTTGTAAACCAAGATAATCTGTTTGGATTTAATGGGATGCTAGGATAAGGAACAGCACTAGTTCCCGTGTTTTGCTTGTCTTCACTGGTTATTTGGACAAATCACGATTTCGAAGGTGTTACAGGCTGACTACACCGCTTGCGTTGCAAAATAAATGTAGAAAGCGTCTGTGTTGTTAAGGTCTAAAATAGAAGTCAGTTCTATTTGTGGCACCAACGAGTGTCTGTGTTGCCAAGGTCTAAAATAGAAGTCAGTTCTATTTGTGACGCAGATCGGGCTGCAAGTCCTGCCTCTACCATCTCCTCATTGGTTTATAGAAGCAGGTACCCACGTGCCATCTCCTCATTGGTTATACCCACGTGGGTGATTGAAAGACGAACGAGGTCAGTGGCGGTAATGCACCTAATTTATGAAAGTTGCCAATCGCAATATAAAGTCAAGAGAAGAAAAAGCCTGGAAGGAAGAGAGATGACTAGACATGATTCCTTGTGCATTTCAGGTAAAATAACTCAATGTTTATATCCCAGGACAAATTAACAACAGCAAGCTAGCTCAATGGGACAAATTAGCTAGCAAGTGCAAGCTAACTAGCTAAATTGCCATAAATGTTTAATGCTTTTTGACCTGTCCCCAAATTAATATAATTGGTTCAGAGTTTGTTTTGATATTTTAACCTGCATGTCGTGATCGCGTTTGGTGTGGGGGACAAAATACATTTATGCACGATGGAGCACGCGCGCAGCCGGTTTGCGTTCCGTGTTAGCATCTTTCGAATTTGGGAAGGGGAGGTGGCGCATAACTTGCAAAGAGAGAAGGTGGAGCTCCTCATTCTAACATTTCTTTATCTCTTCTCTTAACATGTATGGGCCAAGAACTTCTTTTTTGAAAGGGGTGGATCAGCTTAATATTGCGGACCCCATATGTTTTACATTGGTTATCTTGTTATTAGTCCCACCCTTCAGCTCCATTCAACCCCTCCCATCTCTCTCTCAACCCCATCCATTTTGGATTTCTATTTGCCATATATTTTTCAACTGTGCTGTGATGATTAACAAAAGTACTGAACCTTTCTATTTTCATAGCTTCTACAGATTGTAAATTAAAAATAAACATTTTTGCTAAAATAATTATTATATTATTGATTGACTGACTATGGCTTTTCAAACCATCCAGTGTTGCTATCTGCAGCATTAGTTCTAGAAAAATGTTGCAATTCTTCAGCCATTCCTGGACCTGTGACCAAAAACGAGCTACAAATGGACAATACCAAAATAAATGATCTAATGACTCTGCCTCCTCACAGCAAAATCTTCAGAGCTGGGAAGAATGTATCCCCCATATATATAACATTCTATTGGTTGCAAGAATTTTGTATAGTAATTTATATTGAAAAATTTGACATTTTGAATCGGGCGTTGTTTTGTGTATCAATTCATAAACATGTGCCATGGAATGGATACATCGAAAATCTCTTCCCAAATATTTAGCAATTTAAATGGCACAGCTGTCCGTTTTTTGGTCCTTAAATGAAATTGGTATATGTGTTTATTTATCACACTTTCTTTAACCATTTATGTTCTTTAAAACAGGGCCGACATACAAGTTCCTTACTTTTTTCCCCTTCTACTTGCCTCTTCCATTTTTGTGGTAATGCTGCAATTAGTTGGTTGTAATTTTGGGTAGAGCAGATATTTCCATATGTCTGTGTTAGCTGCATGTGTCACATAACTACACCAGTCCTATTTATGATATCATTCACTAAAATTATACCTTTTTAAAAAATTTATTCGAAAAAATACTTTTAAAAAATCTATTAGTATATGTGAGTTTAACCACAATATTTGTTGTATTATTTGTTCTGTCTTTTCAGGTGGATCAAACTGAAATTGTAACCAACTTTCTAAGGCTTGTTTAAAAAATAACGATATTTTGGAGATTATTTCCTTTTCAAACAACCGAAAGTGAGTAGGTGTAATCTGAATAAAGGGAAAAAAGCCATTCTTGAACATAGGATGAGACATTCCTACCAATTTACTAGAGAACCAGTTTGGATTTAAGCATAACTTTTGTATGACTGATGCCTTTAGTGAGAGGTCTAATGCTTTGATATTTAATCATTTCTGCCCTACGAATTCATATTCGTTATATAAATAAGCCTTTTTAATTTTGTTTGGCTTGCCATTCCATATAAAATGGAATATTTTTTGTTCATATAATTTAAATAGCAGGTCACTAGGTGTAGGCAAAACTATAAGCAAATAGGTAAACTGTGATATGACTAAAGAGTTAATCAGGGTGATTTTTCCTCAAATAGACAGGTATTTTCCTTTCCATGGTAGCAAGATCTTATCTATTTTGCTAACTTTCTATAAACATTTATTGGAGTGAGATCATTTCTTCCTTTTGGGATTTGTATACCTAGTATGTCCACATCTCCGTCAGACCATTTCATTGGTAACCTACACAGTAATGTAAAATGTGAATTTTTTAGTGATCCAATACGTAATATCATAATTTGGTTTTAATCCAGAGACGATAGCAAAAGTATCTAGATCCTCTAAAAGGCCGTGGATAGATTCTAATTGTGGTTTTAAAAGAAAAGATGAATCAGCGTACAATGAGACCTTCGCTTTTAAGCCACGGATTTCTAATCCCTTAATATTATTGTTTGATCTAATTTTAACAGCTAACATTTTGATGGCAATAATAAATAGATATGCCGATAGTGGACCACCTTGTTTTACTCCTCTAGATAGTATAACACTTTGAGATGTAGCCATTATTTACACCTAGGGTTACTATACATAACTTTAACCCATTTTATAAGAGATTCCCCAAAATGTATATATATTAATTTATATAAAATTTATATATAAACTCCAGTCGTATTTTTCAAAAGCCTTTTCAAAATCAGCTATGAAAACCAGGCCTGTTGTCCCATATATTTCATAGTATTCTATTGTTTCCAGTATTTGTCTTATATTATCTCCAATGTATCGTCCATGTAAAAAACCTGTCTGATTAGGATGAATAATATCTGACAATACTTTAATTCTATGTGCCAAGCATTTTGCTAGGATTTTTGCATCACAACACTGAAGTGTAAGAGTTCTCCATTTTCTTTAATGGACTGGATCTTATACACACACACACACACACACACACACACACACACACACACACACACACACACACACACACACACACACACACACACACACACACACACACACACACACACACACACCACTTGGGTCCTGTTTCAGTATTAATGATTAATGATATCAGAACTTCTTGTTGCATGTCTGATAATCTACCATTTACAGTGGGGCAAAAAAATATTTAGTCAGCCACCAATTGTGCAAGTTCTCCCACTTAAAAAGATGAGAGAGGCCTGTAATTGTCATCATAGGTACACTTCAACTATGACAGACAAAATGAGAGAAAAAAATCCAGAAAATCACATTGTAGGATTTTTAATGAATTGATTTGCAAATTATGGTGGAAAATAAGTATTTGGTCAATAACAAAAGTTTATCTCAATACTTTGTTATATATCCTTTGTTGGCAATGACAGAAGTCAAACGTTTTCTGTAAGTCTTCACAAGGTTTTCACACACTGTTGCTGGTATTTTGGCCCATTCCTCCATGCAGATCTCCTCTAGAGCAGTGATGTTTTGGGGCTGTTGCTGGGCAACACGGACTTTCAACTCCCTCCAAAGATTTTCTATAGGGTTGAGATCTGGAGACTGGCTAGGCCACTCCAGGACCTTGAAATGCTTCTTACGAATCCTCTCCTTCGTTGACCGGGCAGTGTGTTTGGGATCATTGTCATGCTGAAAGACCCAGTCACGTTTCATCTTCAATGCCCTTGCTGATGGAAGGAGGTTTTCACTCAAAATCTCACAATACATGGCCCCATTCATTCTTTCCTTTACACGAATCAGTCGTCCTGGTCCCTTTCCAGAAAAACAGCCCCAAAGCATAATGTTTCCACCCCCATGCTTCACAGTAGGTATGGTGTTCTTTGGATGCAACTCAGCATTCTTTGTCCTCCAAACACGACAAATTGAGTTTTTACCAAATAGTTCTATTTTGGTTTCATCTGACCATATGACATTCTTCCAATCTTCTTCTGGATCATCCAAATGCTCTCTAGCAAACTTCAGACGGGCCTGGACATGTACTGGCTTAAGCAGGGGGACACGTCTGGCACTGCAGGATTTGAATCCCTGGTGGCGTAGTGTGTTACTGATGGTAGGCTTTGTTACTTTGTTTCCGGCTCTCTGCAGGTCATTTACTAAGTCCCCCCGTGTGGTTCTGGGATTTTTGCTCACCGTTCTTGTGATCATTTTGACCCCACGGGGTGAGATCTTGCGTGGAGCCCCAGATCGAGGGAGATTATCAGTGGTCTTGTATGTCTTCAATTTCCTAATAATTACTCCCAAAGTTGATTTCTTCAAACCACGCTGCTTACCTATTGCAGATTCAGTCTTCCCAACCTGGTGCAGGTCTACAATTTTGTTTCTGGTGTCCTTTGACAGCTCTTTGGTCTTGGCCATATTGGAGTTTGGAGTGTGACTGTTTGAGGTTGTGGACAGGTGTCTTTTATACTGATAACAAGTTCAAACAGGTGCCATTAATACAGGTAACGAGTGGAGGACAGAGGAGCCTCTTAAAGAAGATGTTACAGGTCTGTGAGAGCCAGAAATCTTGCTTGTTTGTAGGTGACCACATACTTTTTTCTCCACCATAATTTGCAAATAAATTCATTAAAAATCCTACAATGTGATTTTCTGGATTTTTTTTCTCATTTTGCCTGTCATAGTTGAAGTGTACCTATGATGAAAATTACAGGCCTCTCTCATCTTTAAGTGGGAGAACTTGCACAATTGGTGGCTGACTAAATACTTTTTTGCCCCACTGTATATAGGAGTGGTTAAAACATGGTAATAATGGTCCTCTGAGTATATAAAAAAAAGTTACTTCCACTGGTATGCAATCCAGCCCTGGAGTTCCCAGCCTTAAAGGCTTTAGTTGCATCAAGAAGTTCCTCTGTAATTTGGCCTTCACATGAGTCAGATGTTAATTTTACATTATTAGAAAAAAAATCCATACAATTAGTTTCAAGTTAGTGGAGATGGAAACTGAAACAAAAACATTCTTAAAGTACTTTACTTCCCCTTTCTAAATATCAGTCGGTGAATCATGCGTGACTCCATTTGTAACAAGTTAACACATTTTGGTAGCATTTCTATATTGAAGATTGAAAATAATTTGGTGCATTTTTCCCCATATTCTATCCAGTTGGCTTTATTTGTATAATATATTACACTGGGTCTTTCTTGAATAAGTTCCTCCATTTCTTAGTTTTTCTTCTAACGTATTCTGTGCCTCTATGGTACAGCTTAAGTTCTTGACCCAGAACTTAACCAGCTGACCAATTACATGAGACTTTAGTTCTGGGTTAACCGAGAGTACATATAAACCAGAGGCTGGTGGGAGGAGCTATAGGAGGACAGGCTCATTGTAATGGCTGTAATGGATTAAATAGAACTGTGTCAAACATATTGAAACCACGTTTGAGTCAGTTCCATAAATTACATTCCAGCCATTCCAGCCTGTCCTCCTATAGCTTCTCCCACCAGTCTCCTCTGATATAAATTGATAGGCCTATACAACATGGGAATATTTTCCAGTCTTGAATTTCACCTCGGTTTGCTCTCCTCATGCAGGATTGGTAGGCGAAGGGTTGCGATTTGTTTCAGAATGAGCGGGCTCTTCAAATTGTCCCAGTGCGCCTACAGTACTACGATGGACAGGGCAACATGATTTGATGATGCTATGGTGGGACCATCCCCACATCCAATAGGTTAAAGCTACAAAAACACAGATGTAGCCTATAATATGTCATACAGGCTCAGGCCTATACAGTTTAGACCACTCCCATACATTAATATTGCCTACAGGTACTTGGGAAAAAATGGCATATATCGTGACACAAGGTGAAACCCAGATGGTTGGAGTCTGAATGTTTATTAATCCAAAAGGAGTAGGCAAGAGAATGGTCGTGGACAGGCAAAAGGTCAAAACCAGATCAGAGTCCAGGAGGTACAGAGTGGCAGACAGACCTGTGGTCAAGGCAGGCAGAATGGTCAGGCAGGCAGGTACAGAGTCCAGAAACAGGCAAGGGTCAAAACCGGGAAGACTAGAAAAAAGAGAATAGCAAAAAGCAGGTGAACGGGAAAACCACTGGCTGACTTGGCACATACAAGACAAACTGGCACAGAGACAGGAAACACAGGGATAAATACACTGGGGAAAACAAGCGACACCTGGAGGGGGTGGAGACAATAGTGAGGACAGGTGAAACTGATCAGGGTGTTACACATATACACATATATGACTGGTATTGGATATATCAACTTTTGGGGTGAATATTATGCATAGACTGTCTTCTTGTAATGTATTCCTGCATACTATCTAACTTCTTGTTAGTACAATAAGTAACCAGTTCCATTGAAGACATCATCATTTATTTGTCATATGTTTAATATTTTTGGGGCTATTGCCAATAGGGGAATTTAATAATAATCGCTTTAGAAGCTGAGCATATTTAAGTTGTAATGAGTTAGCAAAAGAATGTGCTGCATGATAGTAAGTCAGCAAGCATTGCAAGGATGGATCCCTTCGTACTCAGTTCCATTCTGAGAGGGCATAGCTACATCATTTTGGAAAGGGACTGTTTTGAACAGGTGACAATACAGAGACAGCAGACAGCTGTGTGTTTTCTGTGCTGCATCTCAACGAGTGAGTGTTTTTGCAGAGAGGACAACGGGTTGACAGTGGAATGGGTTCACTCAAAGTTGACTGTAGTTGTTAATACAGGAACATCCGTCTTCTGTGGGTCAGTTGCATCGTAAGGGAGGAGGGATATGCTGGATGAACCACTGCAACTGTGTATTGAATGTGAAGGGATTTCAGGAGGACCACACCCAGATCAATGCCTGTGCCATCCTTGGCAGGTCTGGTAAATGCAGCAATCTCATAGCACTAGAAATTGATTAACCGATCAATCAATTTGAGTAATATCTTCATGCTGCTCACAAAAAAATCTCTTTTGAGATGGCTGAAGATTGAGGAATTGTGGTACTACTTGGGGCTTGTTTAGAGATCCTAATACCCTACACAGCTGCAGCTGTGGCAAATACAGTACCAGTCAAAAGTTTGGCCACACCTACTCATTTTATATTTGAGATTCTTCAAAGTAGCCACCCTTTGCCTTGATGACCGCTTTGTACACTCTTGGCATTCTCTCAACCAGATTCATGAGGTAGTCACCTGGAATGCATTTCATTTAACAGGTATGCCCTGTTAAATAGTGGAATTTCTTTCCTTCTTAATGCGTTTGAGCCAATCAGTTGTGTTGTGACAAGGTAGGGGTGGTAAAAGACCAAATCCATATTATGGCATGAACAGCTGAAATAAGCAAAGAGAAACGACAGTCCATCACTAATTTTCTTGATTGACTGAAGGTCAGTGTGGGGTGTGGGGGCGCTTTGCTGGTAAAACTGTCAGTTATTTATTTAGAATTCAAGTCACACTTAACCAGCATGGCTATCACAGCATTCTGCAGCGATACGCTATCCCATCTGGATTGTGCTTAGTGGGACTATAATTTGTTTTTCAACAGGACAATGACCCAACACACACCTTCAGACTGTGTAAGGGCTATTTGACCAAGAAATTGAGTGATGGAGTGCTGCATCAGATGACCTGGCCTCCACAATCACCCAACTTCAATCCAATTAAGTTGGATGAGTTGGACCGCAGAGTGAAGGAAAAGCATCCAACAAGTGCTCAGCATATGTAGGAACTCCTTCAATACTGTTGGAAAAGAATTCCAGGTGATGCTGGTAGAAAGAATGCCAAGAGTGTGCAAAGCTGTCATCAAGGCAAATGGTGGCTACTTTGAAGAATCTAAAGTATCACATTTATTTTGATTTGTTTAACACTTTTTTTGGTTACTACATGATTCCATATGTGTTATTTCATAGTTTTAATGTCTTCACTATTATTTTACAATGGAGAAAATATTACAAATAAAGCTTACTTCATTGTTTTATTTTTTATTATTTTCACTGCATCAGGGATAGCGTGCAGGGTGCTGTTTTCACACTAGAGTAGAGTACAGTATAATTGACTGTATTGTACTTTACTGTATTTTATACTGTACTGAACTCTACTGAACTATACTCTACTGTATTCTATTGTACTTTATATACTGTAAATGTGTTGTTGTAAAATGTTTAGGGCGAAATGGTTCAAAGTAGTCCTTGTGCATAGAGTTGTATGGTTCGTTTAACTTTGCAACCAATGGTTTTTGTTTGGCAGAGTGATAAAGTGAAAAAGGTGAGTCTGCGTCATTCAGTTAACATGGAATTGCCCTGAAGCAAAGCTTAGCACATAGCTAAACATACTGGCCTATAAATGACTCACCTGTGTGTTTAAGCGTTTGTTTTCCCGTTTGATTTTACTCAGCGTTTATTTTTACGATGTCACACTTACTCTTATGTTCTCTTACAGTTATATATCAGGTGGTAAGATGTTAACCTCTGATGTGGTCACATCATTTCCCTCTGGTACTCAGTGATGGATACTATCATATGTCCACTTGCTACATCCTCCCACCTAACAGGACAGCGTCACAATGGCATGTGCTACATTCACAGTGGCATGAGTACTGTTTTATTGGTTCAAGGAGAGCCCTCTATTTACAAGTAGGGTCTCGGGAGTGTGTATTGACCTCACTCTTCAGCACTGTGATACATGATTGGTCCACACAGGAAATGTAACAGAGAGGGAAGAGGGTTCATTGAAAAATCTACCCTAGGTGCTGTTCTTCTCTGTCACACAGCTGGACTACTGTACCTTCTCTGTGTTTGGAGGTTGGGTGGCCACCAGGGATCATGGGGATTTGAGTCTTTGTATAGAGGAATGAGGATATTAGTGATGCCTATGAGTAAGGTTGTTGTGACCAGGACATGAACTAGCTATTGGAGGAGAGGAGACTGTGTCTGCCACTTGGCCTGGTCCCATGTCAGGGCATCTCTGGAGAGTGTGAACAATCAAGCTAGGCTCTTAGAGTGATTCTAGGACATTATAGGTGTTAGTTCAGGTGGGGCTCGGTAAATCACTGTGGATTGAATGCCTTTTGTCTGAGAGAGGCAACCCTCACAATACCCAATTTATTTTCAGAACAAAACGGAGACAATCATGGAAAGGGCTCACCTATCAGTAGAGGCACTTCTGGATTTAGACAGCCAGTCAGTAAGCACACAGGGGGAATCTCTCTTCTGAAATATGATTATGACATGTGCAGTCTCTCAGTTTTTCTCTCCCAAAGCTTAGGCTGGATAGAGATCTTCCTAAAAAATGGTGACCATCCTTTAGACATCCATATTTACAATAAACATTCAGCCGTTTCTGATCCGTTTCTCTACACCCACAATTAGATTTCTGACATTCACTGTGAAAATGCACAGCTAGTTGTTGTGTTCACGTATAAGGGTCTGTGGGAGAAGAGGCCTTTCACCATTCTGCTATGCCTATGCTTGTCCTGTTCTCATGAGCGTTTGTGTGTTTTATTACTATGATGGATGCTATATAAGAGGGTGTGTGTGCGTTTTGTTTGTTTTTGAGAATATCAGTGACATGGTTGGCTCATTGGCCAGACAGCGTAGAGCCCACCCCCTGAGATGAGTGGATGTGGTGGATCTTGATGGTGTGATACCCTGCGCCCAGCTCGCCCCCTCTGAAGGCTATCTGCATGCATGATACTCACAAGCTTTATATAGCAGTGTGGGTGAATTATTTAAGGATTGGTTTGCAGCAGTGTTTTACTGCACACAGGCCTCTTACATAATGAAACTTCCCTGAGGTCTAGCGATGAGAGGGGGTAGAGGAGGGAGATGGAGTCAGGGAGAGTAGTGTAGTGGAGAGGACAAATCTAAAGGATAGAGTAAGGGGGGGTGGAGGAGAGAGACACTTGCACATGATTTCACACACGCATGAGAGCTGTTACAGTAGCAACAGTCATCAACAAGTTTATTTTATTTTATCCATCAGATATTGACTGAATTATGGCGGACAAATAATGAATGGAGGTCAGGGATTTAGGTGTTCAATTCCTGTCAAATTTAACTTTTGTTCTTAGAATATAAGGAATATGTTGTCATTTTTTAAATATTTTGTGTAAAAATAAAGAAAATTATATGTTCTTAATTTGCATAAATATACAATGTGTATTTGCATATACTGTATGAATTCATTAACGTAAAGGGGTGGAACATGGCTGCAAACACCAAGAATCGGGTAGGTGCCCTGTACACGCCACGTGTTCCCATTTTGAACCATTTAATATCTTTTTTTTTTTGTAATTGTATTTTTCGCCCCTTTTTCTCCCCAATTTCATGATATTAATTGGTAGTTACAGTCTTGTCCCATCGCTGCAACTGCCTTATGGACTCGGGAGAGGCGAAGGTCGAGAGTCATGCGTCGGTCGAGAGTCAACACGACCCCGCCAAGCCGCACTGCTTCTTGGCACACTGCTCGCTTAACCCGGAAGCCAGCCACACCAATGTGTCAGAGGAAACACCATACAGCTTGGCGACCGAAGTCAGCGTGCATGTGCCCGGCAGCAAATAAAATGCACTGTAGGCCTACCAATGGACAATCGGATGGCTCAGTTTACCATGTCTGCAGTAACGTAGCAGGCGTAAAAAAGAAAGCTACAGCACAATTGAGACTGAGATTTCAAGACTTTTAAAACCATGACTAAGTAGAGACTGTTCACGAATTACAGCAAAGAGCTGCCATAAAATGTGCGCTCTACCTACGTCCACTCATGCTACAAACAGCAGTGAAGTTGCACTGAATGAGTAGGAAAGTGTATGGATAGGTTTACCTTGTTATTATTGGGTCTTTTTTAATATTGTGGAATACTTCACTTTGTCTAGGCTCAGGCTAAGACCCAGATGCAGACACAGGAGGTGGATAATATGAGTCTCAGAGTTGATTACAGTACAAGGGAAAGGCAATCGGTAGGTCAAGGCAGGCAAAGAGTCATAATCCAAATCAGAGTCAGGCAGGTACAGGACGGCAGGCAGGGTCAGGACAGGCAGAAAGACCAGAACTGGGAAGACTAGAAAAAGCAAAAACTAAAACACAGGAAACAGGGGATCACGCTGGTAGGACTTGGTGGGACAAGATAGAAGGGGAGACACCTGGTGGGGGTTGGAGACAATCACAAGACAGGTGAAACAGATCAGGGTGTGACATTCTCTGGTCATGTGAGTAACAACATGAATTTGTGCACGAGGCAGAAATTGCGGTGCGACTTGAGTTTCGCCATCAGCTTGAAGACGGCGTCCCTTTTTGGTCAGTGTCAGTGGAGGAAATGGAGAGCAGAGGGACGTTGAGAGGCAGACCCTCAGTCTGCTCCCCTCGTAGAGTGCAATTGGGGCCTGCAATTCGGCGGCGTTCCTGCATCTCCGGTAACCCCTCTTTTTTACTTCTATTGGTAACTTGTTAAACTAGGACAGGCAGGAGACGATGGTGCTCCAGTACAGTAGGTGGCGTTAATGCACAATAATGTTGGATGCCAGTCCCCGATAAATCCACAGAGCAGGGGCGACAAAGGGTACTTGGCTAGCTGTACACCAGTACTGTTTTTTAGCTAGCTGTCGGGCTTTATTTTCCTGCAGTCCTGTTAATGATGGCTTATGGCAGTTGTTTGGCAGGTGGAAGCGAAGGACACTGTGTTCTAGCTTCACCAGCCAGTCCGATACACACCAGGTGGGAGGCGTGGCGACACCGGGTACTGGCTAGATAACTAGCATGCTAGCTTGCACACAATGTCTCCCCATCCTCCCACCTGCTGTGCTACCGGTAGGCGGTGGCGATACCGGTAGACAGTGTCCTTTACCCCCACCTGTCGGGCACTGTTTTCCCACAGTTCTATTAACGACGGTGAGGGCGGGTGTCCCGCTAGGTAGCAAGGAGGACTCCGGCAGGTGGGATCGAAAAAACTCATGCAGGAACCAATGGGATGCTCGGGGGGGGGGTTCATGAAGGAACCAATGGGATGCATGCAGGAACACCCCAAATTGCAGGCTGCAGTTGCACAATATTGCTGCCCTCTCCCTCCACTGAGACTGACAATCAGACGCAGACTCCATCAGCCCAGTAAGATAATTTAAAAATATTAAACTATTTATTTATTAATTATAAACATTTCTTCTCACTCAGCTGTGCCCGACAAGTAATACAACAACTAGTGTGATTATTTAGCCTACCTCAAATATTGAAATATATACAGTATCAGTCAAAGGTTGACACACCTACTCATTCAAGGGTTTTTCTTTTGTTGTTATTATTTTCTACAAAACTATGAAATAACACATGTGGAATCATGTAGTAACCAAAAAAGTGTTAAACAAATCAAAATATATGAAACATTTGAGATTCTTCAAAGTAGCCACCCTTTGCCTGGATGAAAGCTTTACACACTATTGGCATTCTCTCAACCAGCTTCACCTGGAGTGCTTTTCCAACAGTCTTGAAGGAGTTCCCACATATGCTGAGCACTTGTTGGCTGCTTTTCCTTCACTCTGCGGTCCAACTCATCCCAAAGCATCTTAATTGGATTGAAGTTGGGTGATTGTGGAGGCCAGGTCATCTGATGCAGCACTCCATCACTCAATTTCTTAGTCAAATAGCCCTTACACAGCCTGGAGGTGTGTTGGGTCATTACCCTGTTGAGAAACAAATGATAGTCCCACCAAGCGCAAACCAAATGGGATGGCAAATCGCTGCAGAATGCTGTGGTAGCCATGCTGGTTAAGTGTGCCTTGAATTCTAAATAAATCACAGACAGTGTCATAAGCAAAGCACCATCACACCTCCTCCATGCTTCACGGTGGGAACCACACATGCGGAGATAATCCACTCCCCTACTCTGTGTCTCAGAAAGACACAGAGGTTGGAACCAAAAATCTCAAATTTGGACTCATCAGACCAAAGGACAGATTTCCACCAGTCTAATGTCCATTGCTCGTGTTTCTTGGCCCAAGCAAGTCTCTTCTTATTGATGTCCTTTAGTAGGGGTTTCTTTGCAGCAATTCAACCATGAAGGCCTCATTCACTCAGTCTCCTCTGAACTGTTGATGTTGAGATGTGTCTGTTACTTGAACTCTGTGAAGCATTTATTTGGGCTGCAATTTCTGAGGCTGGTAAATTGAATAACTCATCCTCTGCAGCAGAGGTAACTCTGGGTCTTCAATTCCTGTGGTGGTCCTCATGAGAGACAGTTTCATCATAGCGCTTGATGGTTTTTGCAACTCCACTTGAAGAAACTTTCAAAGTTCTTAAAATTTTCCTGAATGACTTACCTTCATATCTTAAAGTAACGATGGACTGTCGTTTCTCTTTGCTTTTTTGAGCTGTTCTTGCCATAATATGTACTTGGTCTTTTACCAAATAGGGATATCTTCTGTATACCAACCCTATCTTGTCATAACAACTAATTGGCTCAAACGCAAGAGTGTGCAAAGCTGTCATGAAGGCAAAGAATGTCTACTTTGAACAATCTCAAATAGATTTTTTGTTGAGTACATTTATTTAACCATTATTTTACCAGGTAAGTTGACTGAACACTTTCTCAATTACAGCAACAACCTGGGGAATAGTTACAGGGGAGAGGGGGGTGGATGAATGAGCCAATTGTAAACTGGGGATGATTAGGTGACCGTGGTGGTATGAGGGCCAGCTTGGGAATTTAGCCAGGACACCAGGGTTAACACCCCTACTCTTACGATAAGTGCCATGGGATCTTTAATGACCACAGAGTCAGGACACCCGTTTAAATTCCCATCCGAAAGACAGCACCCTACACAGGGTAGTGTCCCCAACCACTGCCCAGGGCCATGTCCCCAACCACTGCCCAGGGGTATTGGGAAATTTTCTTTAGACCAGAGGAAAGGCTGCCTCCTACTGGCCGTCCAACACCACTTCCAGCAGCAGTTGGTCTCCCATTGAGGGACCGACCAGGACCAACCCTGTTTAGGGTTGTTCAGAAGCAAGCCAGCAGTGGGATTCCATATGTTATTTCATAGTTTTGATATCTTCGCTATTATTCTACAATGTAGAAAATAGTCAAAATAAAGAAAAACCTTGGAATGAGTAGGTGTGTCCAAACTTTAGACTGGTACTGTATATTTTGAAATTACTACCTCATTACTACAGTACTGTTTTTAATAGATTCATTTTGCATATACTTATATTTTTTAAATAATGTTAAAAAAATATTTCATAATAATCTGAACAGTAGATATCGCTTGCATTTTGTAAGTCATCTTGACTCAGAAAAGGTTGGTGTCCATTGATCGAGAGCTAGGCCTACCTGTGTCATGTAAAAAATCTCCCCAGCGTGAAATAGTTCCCAGTCGTTCTGATCGTTCGATGTTCTGGTTGTGACGTCATGCTATAAAACGTCTCCCAGCGTGAATATGTTCCCAGTTCAATAATTGGACGCGCAGCTCTTTATGTGGGATGGCTGAGCTCGTGCGGATGTTTCTCTCACACCCTCCTTCACCTAGAAACATTGTTCTGTGGGCACGCGCAATTTGCTTCACACGTCTGCCAATTAATGGTGGCCAGAAGTATTGACTCTGACCAATCAGAAGCTAGTTGAGACGTGAGGTCAGCATATAAATACCCGGACTCGCGTGTCGAAGTGCGGAGGGTTGATGGGAAAGTATTTTGTGATTGTAAAACGTTTGGACACTCATATATATATATATACATATATATATATATATACATATATATATACACATATATATATATACATATATATATATATATATATATATATACATATATATATATATATACACATATATACACATATATATATACATATATACACATATATATATATACATATATATATACACACATATATATATATATACACACATATACATATACACATATATACATATATATATATATACATATACATATATATATATATATATATATATATAATGTTTGTTAGCAATACAAACAAGTTAAAATTGCACACTTCTGAGAACAAGCCATTATTAAGACCAGTTTACAGCTAATTATGCTAGTTAGCTAGCAAGGGCGAGGGGGGTGTGAGAAAAACATCTGCACGAGCTCAACCATCCACACAAACGCGCGTGCAATTTATTTTCCCGATGTGAAATGTTTACAACATGACGTCACAATCAGAACAATCGGGAACTATTTCACACCGGGAAGATTTTAACAGGACAACCTGCCCCCACCTGCGCTGTCTAGACGGCTGCAATAATTACTGTTAGTTAATTCTGTTGCATTATTCAACAAGTGTGCCAATAGCAGGATACCCTCGGATTAAAAATCAACAAGCTTGGCTCCAGATTACACCCATCTATACATACTTTACATAGGTTTGTAAAATCACACATAATATCACTATAATCCAAGTGTTCCTTTTGGGAGGTTGCTTTCATTTCAGCGCATCTAATTTGGAAACATTTCAACTGTATTATATCTTTTTTTGCACAAAAAATGAACACCCAAAATAATCTTTCTTTCTTGTGATGCAGGTGTCGGAACAATACGTTACACCCCCAACAAAGTGTGAGCATTCTTATAGATGTAACCGGAAAACAATGCATTTAATTGAGCCCATTTCAGCCATTACCAGGATGTGTTTGGCAGGTCATGGTAAACATTTCCACGGTCGCAATGTTTATTTAAAAAAAAATGACAGGCACAAGCAAGAGTATGAAAGAGCCTCAGGAGTCAAATGAAAGCAATCAATCCAGAGAAATGTAAGTGACAAGTGAACCCCACAAACACAATACATAGATGGCTGAAATGTGCTACTTAAAGTATACAGTTTGGAGGGGTAGACATATTATGGCCAGTGGACATAGCCTACCCTACATGGTTTTAGTAGGGGACAGAACACTAAAGGTACGCCTAGAACATAGCACCTAGAAGATGGGTCATAGAACCAACTCCTAGAGCCATCATGGTGGTGGTGACAAAAAGAGACCTGAACCGATGACTGAGTTCTGCCATTTTGTGAATGTCCAAATGTGTGCTCTACGCATAACTGAAGAGCAATGTACAGCTCTAATTCAACTGAGTTTACCTGTTGTGGTTTTGGGACATCATCAGTACTGTAGACTGGTCAAACAAACACTGCCTAGTGTCTACCCTGGCTGCTCTGTTCAGATCCCCGCTAACATGGCTTCCTCCTTGGCTCCTTCTCTTCCCAGTCTTTAGCATATTGGGTTTTCATGCATGGGCTGATCTGTGGGCCGCAAGCTGCCATACGGCCTTGGCAGACTCCATGCAAACAGTCAGAATGCACTTTAGGGCTCTGCACATTTGGGGTTTTGCACAGGAAAGAAACAGGGTCAACGTAGGTCCAATCAGTGAACACACTCATTTAGACATTTCAAACATTCGCATCACAGGCTGTTGAGTGCTATGATAACAAACCCTTCAGTTATCCCAACAGCTACACAATCTCAATTAAATGGAGTACAGAGTACAGTGATAATCCCAACAATAATAACGAGACAAATGTCAACATTGGTATTGAATGGACTCTTTAAAGGTCAAGAGTTATTCACAGTGCACACAGGAACCAAACACAACATCTTGTCACCCAAATGATTAGGCAACATTGTTTGCCATGTTATTTACAATATCTCCACGTGTCTCTAGTCTTGTCTATTTAATAAAAGAAAAGCTCGCTGGCAACACTGCATATGGCTTAGGCAGGAATCTGCACTTAGGTAGTAAATTCTACTCTTTAGTTATGTGCAATGTCCATTACAAAGTTAGGATGACATAAACCACAAGAGTCCCTGGGCAGTGTTTGACCAACAGTTCCCCCCGTCTCTCTCTCTCTGCAGCATCCAGCCTGGCAATGTTTCATGACAGGTTGATATACAGTAGAGTGGCTGTAAAAATTTTTTTAAAAGGACCTAGGCAACAAGGCAAAAAAACATTTATTAATGAAGGTACAGTACATGTGTCTGGTGGTAATTACTGTAGGCTGTGCAATGACGATAAGTCCATGGAATAGCAGAATGGGTGAGAAGCTATATTTGTATTGTTAGTCTCCTGTTTATTTAAACCCTTACTCAATTATCAAGCTCCCTGCCCTTTCTGCATTGTCTTGGGGAAATTGTGCTTCATAAAAGGAGAGAACGAGGGAATACTGTATCCTCTGATCCTCCCATGCAAATCGCAGTATTTCGCGCTGACACTGACTGTATTTCAAAAGTTAGCTGCTGTTGCCCGGCAACGTACACCACAGTTCAACTAAGCTTGGGCGCCCAGTCTCCCATCTCAACCCCCCCACCTCCCCCTCTTTCTTTCTCTCGTGTGTTTTCACCATGCCTGGTGTTCTCTCCCTCTAAATCCTCCCTCCTTTTCTTGGTTTCTTTCTCTTGCTCCCCTCTACACTCTCACCTCTCGCCCTCTTTCTCTCCCCCTCTCTAATGTCCACCAGTAATCTCCCTGACTTCTCAGTCTTTTAGCGTCGGAGAGTATCAGAAGCACAGTACTGTCTGTTGTGTAAAAACACACACTGAAGGAAATGATGCACACTCTCAAACAGATACAGACATGTCTACAAACATACAGGGCATGCAGTATCTCTAGTCTCTTCATTAGGTACAGTACCTACCACTGCTGTTCTACCATTAGGGCTCTTTTGAGTGTATTATAGTGGCTGTTCAGTGACGTCTGTAGGTTAGACTGAGATATAAACACACCAGACAGGCCACTGAGATTGTGACACATTCTTTTGATCACACAGCTCTGCCTCATCTCGCTCCTGCTAGCTGTGAGAACACAATCTGGTTCATAGCATTGAGGAGTGAACATTATTTCCCCCGAGTACCACCATTAAATCTTTTGTCTTGCCCATTCACACATACACAATCCATGTCTCTGTTGTCTCAAGGCTTAAAAATTCCTTCTTTAACCCGTCTCCTCCCCTTCATCTACACTGACTGAAGTGGATTTAACAAGTGACATCAATAAGGGATCATAACTTTCACCTGGTCAGTCTAGGTCATTGAGTGTTTTGTACACTCGGTGTGTATTTGGAAACACAATACAGTCAGGTATACACACCTACCGTATGTGTAAGCACAGAGGCAAACACGTTAACATGCACCGTTCAGGCAAATAACACAAGCCCAAAACGTACGCACATGGACATATACTAACATGGACTTTCACACACACACACGCACAGATAAAACACAAACACACTGTTGAATGGGATTAATTTACCCCAGTGAAAATATCCTGCCAGGCCTGGGCTCATTATCCCAGCAGCAGGAACATGAGATTTCTCTCTTTTCCCCCTCTAGTCAAGCATCCATTATTTAACAGCATGTTGATCACGTTGGGCCTCAGCTCGGAGAGCTCTCTGCTCTCTCTCTTCTATTCCCCCAGCGTTCAGCTCAGCAGCTCCCCATCGCCACGTGCACTGAGCAACACAAATCTCTAGCCGACAAACTTGGCCATATTGCTGTATTACTCTGTGTGCGTGCGTGTGTGCATGTTTGCGCATCTCAGACAACCATATTGCAGGGGCTGGAGCACCACTCTGCTTTAGGTCATTGTATCAGCTGGTTTTTATTATTACTTTTCAGTCAGCAACAGGTTTAGAGCTGAGACACTGGTGAGGGAATCACTATCCAATCAAATACTTTTTGTAGGTTTGTACAGTAGTGTTATTGGCTGATGGAAACAATCAAGACCCCCAGGCCTATATAGTTGTGAGTTCACAGGTGCATTGTCCTTTGGGTCAAAGGACCTGCCTGATGTGTGGTGTTTTCATTCTAACTGGTCTGTGATGTAAGAGCACAATGGTGTTGGATTTAGTATCCAATCTGAATCAAACATAATTGTCTACGACCGATTGATTGGAATGCAAACCTGCTTTCATAGTAAGGCCACAGGTCCAGCAGTAAGAAAGGCTGCTGCCGGCCTCCCGGGTGGCGCAGTGGTCTAGGGCACTACATCGCAGCTCTAGCTGTGCCACCAGAGACTCTGGGTTCGCAGCCAGCCGCGACCGGGAGTTCTGTGGGGCGACGCACAATTGGCCTAGCGTCGTCCAGGTTAGGGAGGGTTTGGCCGGTAGGGATATCCTTGTCTCATCGCACACCAGCGACTCCTGTGGCGGGCCGGGCGCAGTGCGCGCTAACAAAGGTAGCCAGGTGCACGGTGTTTCCTCCGACACATTGGTGCAGCTGGCTTCCGGGTTGGAGGTGCGCTGTGTTAAGAAGCAGTGCGGCTTGGTTGGGTTGTGATACGACCTTCGTCTCTCCCGAGCCCGTACGGGAGTTGTAGCGATGAGACAAGATAGTAATTACTAACAAATGAAAAGGGGGTAAAATTTATTTAAAAAATAAAAAAGCGTGGCAACATGACCTTTTTATACAGTATTATGCAAAGCGTGCTGCAGATTAGCTTCAGTGCAAAAAAAGTCCCTTTGTTGCTCCCAAAGCAATGGATGTGATGTTGGATGGGATGTTTTCAGAGGATGTCTGGCAGACAGGTGCTGTCTTATTCATGGGTTTAGATTTGTATTAACGACCCAGTGAAGTTATTCCTTCAGACTAAAGTTTTGTTTCCTGTCGTATTACAGTATTATTGGCTTTCTCATCAGAAATGACGGCACCCTCTGGTTGGAACACAGCACAACCCGTTCCCTCTTTATAGGGATCGGAGATACATATAGTAATTACTCAGATAGAGGGCTTTATCTGCCACCATTATGTTGAGCAAACTTTTGTTAAGATGTTTATACTAACATATGGATTGTTGACTCTCACTAAAAAAAGAGGTTGTGTTATCTGGGGAAAAATCACGTAGATTGTCCATTTACAGCGATTCATAAATTATAATATACTGTGGAAGCATCCATAATTAAAGTAGGCCACATTTTGGAAGAATTTGTTGACAGAACTTTTCCCCTCTGCCATTTCTGCATAAAGAAAAAAAAGTTTGACTTTCTTTTAGGTGTCTTGAAGAGCGGGGTTAGCTTTATGCATATAAGCACCATAATTGAACGGGCTCAGCAGGTTTAACCAACGTATTGGAGGATTGAGTATCTGTTTTAGGCATTAGTTCTAACGTGAATTGTAGAAGCCGGTACAATGAAGACATCTAACTAGCCTGCGGCAATCCCTTGTTGTGTCCTTACGGTGGTACGCAAACGTTCAGCACCAGCACGAACCAAAACAAGAGGCTGGTCGCTGTTTCAGCACCACGGCCATTAAACAGCGCCAGGCAGCTCATAAGGAAATGTTTCAACGCACCTGTGTTGGGCTCTGTCTGCAGGTCTGCTGATAGACACTCTATGACGCTTTTATTGCCATACTGCTCTCAGACTATTTGGAATCCGGCATCTGAGGATGTCTAACGGTTTCCCCCTGTGAGCTGGCTGTACAACTGATGCTCTGTGTTCAACTGCTATACCGTGTGAGGGTCTCTAAGGGGAGTGGTCTTTGTTCCCTGTCTCATGATGGTTTGATTTGATGGGTCTGTTTCCTCTTCTCATTGGCTCTCATCTTTCCCGCCCTCTATATCTGGGGCCCTCAGCGTTTTGGATTGGATTGTACTGTACTACATGAAGTCATGTTCCCTGGTACAATACATCCCGCAGAGGGAACTAATGTCATAGGAAGGACAAGCTAGCTAATGTAGAATAATCCTCTGCACCATCAGTCTGGACCAGAGTTAAAGTAGCTTGCAAACATTATCAAACATTATCAAACAAGCTTACTTTAGCTTTTTTTTTTTTTTAACAAAACATTATGCGATTAGAATTCTCTGGGATCTTTTCCCCGTGCTTAACTTTAAGTCTGAAGTATTTGTGTCCTAGCCTCAGAGCAGGTGATCACGGACTGTCTCAATGTCCCATTGGGGTGTGTTGTCTCACCTCACTGTGTTGTCTCACTGTGTTGTCTCCACAGCCGTGCCCTTCCCCCTGAGTCATCGCCTCACGTTGAAGGAGGTCTTTGACAGTGAGGGGAAGCCCAGGGTGGACCTGCTCAAAGCCCACCTCACCAAGGAGGGCCGCGTGGAGGAGGCCGTGGCACTGCGCATCGTCAAGGAGGGCGCCGCCATCTTGCGCCAGGAGAAAACCATGCTGGACATAGAAGCACCAGTCACAGGTGAGGAATAGAGATCACCTTTACCTTTTTGACTTTGGTGAAACAAACGTTGACTAACGTTCATATCACGGTCCAACAGGGTGGAAGGAAGACAGACCTGTCTGTTGAAGACAGACCTGTCAGAATAGATATGATTTCTTCTGGTTACTTGGTCCAGTGGCGAGTGAGAACGAGTATTATGAGTGACTAGGTTGCTGTGAGAGTGGGTCTGTGGGTCTAAAGTGCTTCAGACTGAGGGACTCTTTTATAAGCAGGTTAACGTGAGAGTGAGTCTGAGCTCTGGAGCAAACCTGCACTGTAGAGAACTTGGTATTTTGGCTATCTGGGAGAATGTACTTTCGTTTGATGTATAAATGTATGTGTGTGAAGGTGTCTTACTGTACTATGTCTATAAGCAAATATTTGTGGGCAAGTAGAGTGTCTGAAAGTGAAACAGGAAGACAAGCATAGCGAGACTGGGAGTGAGTGTGCAAATGAATGACCTGAAATACAAAAATAAACTCCAAAGCACCTGACTGGAGTTGAAATGAAGATGAAAAGTAGAGACGGCAAAGCAGGACTCTCTATATGCAGAGTCCCATATCAGGTAGCTGTCACTTTCAAGTGTTACAGGCATGTAAGAATAATATATTTCTCAAGCACCTCAAGCGCTCTGTATCTCTCTTTATCTTTCTTTTCAAGTATCAGAGCATCAATGTCGAGTGTCGTTTGAAGATACCTCTCAGACAGGCACTTATACATGATGAGGACCAGAGTATACTGAGGCTTGTTCAACCAATCATAGAAGTACAGCGGTTTGTCACCTCACCTGCATTTAAAGGGGTTGACTCCAAAACGCAATAAACACACATTTTTCACATTTAGCATTTTTTTAAATCTGAAAATGAATTGTTCCTTTCTATGAACATTTACTTTCAGATGTGCTTTAGAATGTGTTTTGTTGCAAAACGCGATATCGGACACTATGCGCTGTGTCCTGAGCCATGTGTTTAGACAGTTGGGACATTGACGTTTCTGCATTATGATGCATTTACATGACACTACAACATTCTATGGCAGCCATTTTATCTCCCATTAACAGAATGACAATTATGATGTGTTTAGCCTACATGACACTTCAGCCCCATTAACATCACACATGGAATTTAGTTAAAAAATATATATATATTACAAATTCAAAGAGTTGGCCAAACTCTCTAAATATATGGCTCTGGCTAGATCCACTGTCCAGATGCATGGAACATTCCATATGTTTCTTGTCACTAGCGTAAAAGTGAATCATTTAGCGAATAATTTCCATTATATTTGTCTGTTCAGTCATAAGTGAGTTTTTTCTAAATATCTTTTCCACACTTAGGAATGTAATCGTATTACAGTTTTTTTTTTTTTACCATCGCTAGGACCCAGATCTCAATACTTAGGTCACTTTTTCAAAACTTCACACAGATCTCCTAACCAACTTTCAGCTTGGCACAGCAGTTAATTTCACATCCAAAATGCACTAACACTACCAAAACACTTCATACATGTCTCAAATCAACTCATTCTTCCATAACACTAGCAAAGGTTGTCACCCAACAAGCACACTGTCAGTCATAAATCAATGACCTATTAAAAAGACCAACAACAGGTAGCATTGCGCAATGTTTTCTTTTGTCAAATGTCTTTACAAAACAAGAATGACACCTCTCTACTGTTTAGAATTCATTGCAGTGTATGTTACAGGAATGAATCAGACATGATGTCATATGTTATGTCATTTCTTTTTTGCCATTGATTGATTCCAAAATACAAGATTTTGTATATACACCATCTACCGGATACAGTAGCAATGCTTGTCAACCCTGTCTTCTGCATTTGGCCACAGGTTCTCATCCACATCACATCTTATGTCATCTTGGGCAACACACCTAGGAACTAATCTATTGGCCTGGTCCATCCCTGGCAATCTTCCTCCTCTGTCAGCCACTTCTCTTATCTCTGGCTGGGTCCATGTTTACATTTACAGAACAGCATTATTCCTAAGATGTCCCCTTTTGTATAGATGGTAATGAAATTGAAAGACTTAACACATTTTGTAGGGGTTCAGCTACAACGGGAATCAGCTGTGGTTGGTCTAATTGTTTTGATAGTATTTCATTTGTTAGATGTGGAATATATTTCGGTATAGTACTACTGTAGAAGTGTAGGATATTGCTGTCTTATTCAATGTTGTGTTATGTTAGGTTTTGAACTTAAGTTGAACAGTTTTGAATAGAGTATGTAAAAATGTGCAAACTGGCCTGTAGGTACATAGAATTCTGGGTGGTGCTTGTGAGTGAGAAAATAATTCATGACATTTGAAAGATGTAGTCATTGAATGCATTTTGTGCCAAAGCAATGGACAATGATCGACAGTTTAGCCCACATAGACTGCTGTGGCACTCACTGTGTGAAGAGTTTTGAAAAAGTGACCTAAGTATTGAGGAATGGGTCCTAGTGAATATTAAAATAAAAAAACTAATTTAGGCTAACAGGCTTAGTCATCCAGATGCGGCGATAGACAGCTGTCACTCTCAGCTGTTAGCCAGCGGGCTACCTAGCGTTACATTTAGCTTTCAGCTCTTCACTTTGCTCACACTTTCGCCGCTATTGCAGTCGGCGCATCCCAGCAATTGGTTCACGTTAATACGCATCCTTCAAATCTATGTTCATGTGGCTATACATCCTCCCCGACAGAAGGTTTCGGAGGTTTCATTTCGAGGGTGTGGCCATCGAGTCTCTGGTCCTGGCTTTCGGGCTCTCTCTATCACCCCGCACCTTTTCTATGGTGGTGGAGGTGGCTTTGACACCGGTGCGGTGACAGGGGATCAGTGTATTGGCCTATCTGGAGCTCCACACTGCTGCGGTGATTTCCCATATTAAGTCTCAGGGGTTCATAGTGAATCATGAGAAAAGTTGTTAGACTCTGGCTCAGCACTTTCAGTTTCTGTCTCATTCTGGACTCGGGTTCTGAATCATGTGTTTTTGTCCCAACAGAGGAGAGTTGCATACTGGCTCTATCTGGCACGGTTTCAGCTGGGACACTTGTGCCAGGGATTATTGGGTCTGATGGCCAGTACGATTGCTGTGGTGCCTCTGGGACGGCTGTTGATGTGTCTGTGTCAGCGCTGGGTGATTGCTACGCTTCTTGATGCATCCCGACAGAGCCATCAGTTGCTCAACAGAGCCATCGGTTGGTATCCCTTGTCTTGTCTAAGGGCGTTGACTCCTTGGAAGGACCCGTGCTGGTGGTGGCGTGCATCAACGGGTAGGGAGGGATGCGGTCTACGGTCTTTACGGTTTCCACAGACGCGAAATTCATAGATCTGACCTGGGATCCGGGTCCTAAATTCAGACTTTTGTCTCGGATCTGGGTCAGGTCTGATATAATTGCCACGAGTCTCGGGCATGTGCAATTAATATTGATTTACCGACTGGACCCGATTGGACCTGTCCTCTGTTAATTTTGTGTTTGTGTGTTGAGAACTGAAACTCAATAAAATGTATAGCTTATGTCCAGCTGAAACTGGTTCCGGTTGCTCATCTCACTTACGCCTGCTGCTGAAGAGAGAGAGAGCGAGAGAGAATGTGTGTGAAAGGAGCCTTGGTCTAGGCTACTGTTGATTGTGAAGATGGAGTCCTTTTTTGTTGAAGTTAACAAAAGTTAGAGGGGAAAGATTATAGTGAATGTTTCTGTATTGGACAAAGATGAGAAGAACGTTGGAGAGGCCAAATGGACTGTGCAACTCACTATTGAGGTTGGAAACAATTTTCTACTTATTATCAATTGTTTAGTCATTTTTATTTATTCATTATTTTACCAGGTAAATTGACTGAGAACACATTCTCATTTGCAGCAACGACCTGGGGAATAGTTACAGGGGAGAGGAGGGGGGTGAATGAGCCAATTGTAAACTGGGGATTATTAGGTGACCGTGGTGGTTTGAGGGCCAGATTGGGAATTTAGCCAGGACACCAGGGTTAACACCCCTACGATAAGTGCCATGGGATCTTTAATGACCTCAGAGTCAGGAGACCTGTTTAATGTCCCACCTGAAAGACAGCACCCCCAATCACTGCCCTGGGGCATTGGGATATTTTTTTAGACCAGAGGAAAGAGTGCCTCTTACTGGCTGTCCAACACCACTTCCATCAGCATGTGGTCTCCCATCCAGGGACTGACCAGGACCAACCTTGCTTAGCTTCAGAAGCAAGCCAGCAGTGGGATGCAGGGTGGTATGCTGCTGGCAAATTATTATCTTTGTAATTATTATTGTAGGCCTATTTAATCATCTAAACCAGTTCTTTAAATAGCCTGTACAAAAAGTGTTTTGTTTGATTTTGTTGAGACATTTTTGTTGGCTAAATTAAGTTCCAAAGGCAGTGCGCACCGGCACACAAATCATTTTTTGATCATTTGTTTTTGTTTTTAAGGACACGTAACTGTGGATCATTTGGCCAATATCGCTTGTCAATTGATGGCGCTGGAAGGGCCCAATTGTAGTTTTACAGTTGTTGTTATTCTCTTTTTCTACTCTCGGATCTGAATGGGTCTCTCGGATACGAACCAGACCTCCACGGTCCTTGTCAGAACGGGGCTGACTGTCCTGGGGTCCATTTGGAACGTATCTATACATACATTTGAAAATGTATCTATGCATTTCCATCTTTTTAGACCCGTGAAGACCTCTAACTGGTCTCTCTCTCTCTCTCTCTCTCTCTCTCTCTCTCTCTCTCTCTCTCTCTCTCTCTCTCTCTCTCTCTCTCTCTCTCTCTCTCTCCTCTCTTCTCTCTCTCTCTCTCCTCTCTCTCTCTCATCTCTCTCTCTTTCTCTCTCCTCTCTGTCTCTGTCTCTCTCTCTCTCTCTCTCTCTCTCTCTCTCTCTCTCTCTCTCTCTCTCTCTCTCTCTCTCTCTCTCTCTCCTCTCTCTCTCTCTTTCTCTCTCTCTCTCTCTCTCTCTCTCCTCTCTCTCTCTCTCCTCTCTCTCTCTCTCTCTCTCCTCTCTCTCCCTCTCTCCCTCTCTCTCTCTCTCTCTCTCTGTCTCTCTCTCTCTCTCTCTCTCTCTCTCTCTCTCTCTCTCTCTCTCTCTCTCTCTCTCTCTCTCTCTCTCTCTCTCTCTCTCTCTCCCTCTCTCTCTCTCTCTCTCTCTCTCTCTCCCCTCTCTCTCTCTCTCTCTCCTCTCTCTTTCTCTCTCCTCTCTCTCTCTCCCTCTCTCTCTCTCTCTCTCTCTCTCCTAAACCTGGCCCATTATCTGCTCGCATGGAGCAGTGTGCATTTCCTCTCAATTTGACGTATCTTCCCAGGTTCCTCAACATGGTTGCAGATATACTTTCACACTGGTCCTATCTCTATAGAGTGGAGACTGCACCCCTCGGGTGGTTGCCCAGATATGGGACCAGTTCAGCACGGTCGACGTAGATCTTTACACATCGCGTGCTAAAGTGCATTGTCGTCTGTTCTTCTCAATGAAGGATCTGGGCGCTCTGTTGGGAATGGAGACTTTGGCGTATCAGTGACCTCTGACCCTACTCTATACGTTTCTTCCGGTGGACCTCATTCGTGGAGAGGGTCCGACAGGAGGGTCTGTTGTTGATTCTGGTGGCCCCCCGTTGGCCCAGACGACCCTGGTTCCCGGAGATCATCTGCTTGTTGGGCGGGGGACCCGTGGAGGGATATATTGTCCCAGGCGCACGGGAGAGTTTGGCACCCACAACCGCAGATATGGGATCTGTGTCTGTTGTGCGCTTTACACATGTACTCTACATGACCAAAAGTATGTGGACACCTGCTTGTCGATCATCTCATTCCAAAATCATGGCCATTAAAGTGGAGTTGGTTCTCCCTTTGCTGCTATATCAGCCTCCACACTTTTGGGAAGGCTTTCCACTAGATTTTGGAACATTGCTGCAGGGACTTGCTTCCATTCAGCCATTAGAGCTTTAGTAAGGTCGGGCACTGATGTTGAGCGATTAGGCCTGGCTCACAGACGGTGTTCCAATTGATCCCAAAGGTGTTCGATTGGGTTGAGGTCAGGACTCTGTGCAGGCCAGTCAAGTTCTTCCACAACGATCTTGACAAACCATTTCTGTTTGGACCTCAGTTTGTGCACGGGGTATTGTCATGCTAAAAGAGGAAAGGGCCTTCCCCAACCTGTTGCCACAACGTTGGAAGCACAGAATGCAGTTAACCTACTGTTCCTAGGCCGTCATTGAAAATAAGATTTTGTTCTTAACTGACTTGCCTGGTTAAATAAAGGTAAAAAATAAAATAAGAAATAGCAAGTAGACCTATTTACCATTACATCTAATCCCATAGGAAGTAGACCTATTTACCATGACATCTAATCACATAGCAGGTAGACCTATTTACCATTACATCTAATCACATAGCAGGTAGACCTATTTACCATTACATCTAATCACATAGCAGGTAGACCTATTTACCATTACATCTAATCACATAGCAGGTAGACCTATTTACCATTACATCTAATCACATAGCAGGTAGACCTATTTACCATTACATCTAATCACATAGCAGGTAGACCTATTTACCATTACATCTAATCACATAGCAGGTAGACCTATTTACCATGACATCTAATCCCATAGCAGGTAGACCTATTTACCATTACATCTAATCCCATAGCAGGTAGACCTATTTACCATTACAACTAATCACATAGCAGGTAGACCTATTTACCATTACAACTAATCCCATAGCAAGTAGACCTATTTACCATTACATCTAATCACATAGCAGGTAGACCTATTTACCATTACAACAAATCCCATAGCAAGTAGACCTATTTACCATTACATCTAATCACATAGCAGGTAGACCTATTTACCATTACATCTAATCACATAGCAGGTAGACCTATTTACCATTACATCTAATCCCATAGCAGGTAGACCTATTTACCATTACATCTAATCACATAGCAAGTAGACCTATTTACCATTACATCTAATCACATAGCAGGTAGACCTATTTACCATTACATCTAATCACATAGCAGGTAGACCTATTTACCATTACATCTAATCCCATAGAAAGTAGGTTCTCTTCTGTACTCATCAGCCTGTTCTACTCTCCCCCATGTCTGAATCCCCTGTCATACTACGGCCATGGAGGGAGAGGAAGGCTGGAGTAAGGCAGTAGAGGACACAGGAACTCACCGTTTACCATACTACATCAGCAGCTAGTGTTCACTTGGACTGGGCTGTAATGTGAGTCCCGACTCATTTGCTTTGTCAGATAACTGCCCATTTATCCCATGTTTATACAGGTGATTACATTGAGATTAGAAATCTATTTGTACTCTGGTGCCTGCTTCATTTGTTGAGCATTAATAATGGATGATGATGTGGGTATCAGTGCAAAGACAGTTGCAAAGTGTGGATCTCTATGTAAGACGACTGTATTTTTGCTGTTACTAGCACTGTTTTAGAGTGTCTGTGCTTAGTCTTACGTTTGTGTGTGTGTGTGTGTGTGTGTGTGTGTGTGTGTGTGTGTGTGTGTGTGTATTTATGCATTCATGTACTACTACTGTATGTGCTGTGTGCATGTGCTATTTGTGCGTGTGCGTGTGTTGATTGCTTTACTCACACAAGCAGAGGCTCCCACTCGCGTTGCTCTGAGCTTTGAGTGGACAAAAGGCCACAGTGGAGCTGATAGAGGGAGACCGAGGCAGATGGAAGGAGGAGAGGGAGGGTGAGTGGGAGCGAGAGAGTGGTGATGAAAGAGAGGAGACGGGGAAAGATGACGAAATGAGATGCAGGTTTAGTCTGTAAAGCCACAGTGTTGAGCACCCAGGGTCCAGTTGTTATTGTCTCCAGGGGATTGGAACCAGCCAGCCAGAGTCCCAGTGTCCCAGCCTCCCAGGCTCCCTCCCCCAAGGCCCAGGGTCCCTGAGCCACACCCACCTCCTACTGGGGGTAGAAAGAGAGAGGCCTCTGGGGCCAAACACCCAGGCAGCATCGCCATGCCAACACCACGCGAGGGCGAGATGATATATAGAAACTTCCATTTATTTCATGATTTATTCACATAAAAATCATATCACCATGGCAACAGGAGTTTGCAACTTCCCTCATCTCTCTGACACACTCTCTGAGAAAATCACTGAACCGAGTAACAGCATAAATCTTCTACTGTCTAATTTACACAGGAAAAGCATGCATCACACAGGCACTCTCTTTTTCTCAGTACCACACATGCAGACTTACAAGACTGCAGACACACACACTTTATCATAAAATTGAAGTCGGAAGTTTACATACACCTTAGCCAAATACATTTAAACTCAGCTTTTCACAATTCCTGACATTTAACCCTAGTAAACATTCCCTGTCTTAGGTCAGTTAGGATCACCACTTTATTTTAAGAATATGAAATGTCAGAATAATAGTAGAGAGAATTATTTATTTCAGCTTTTATTTCTTTCATCACATTCCCAGTGGGTCAGAAGTTTACATACACTCAATTAGTATTTGGTAGCATTGTCTTTAAATTGTTTAACTTGGGTCAAACGTTTCAGGTAGCCTTCAACAAGCTTCCCACAATAAGTTGGGTGTGTTTTGGCCCATTCCTCCTGACAGAGCTGGTGTAACAGAGTCAGGTTTGTAGGCCTCCTTGCTCGCACATGCTTTTTCAGTTCTGCCCACAAATGTTCTATTGGATTGAGGTCAGGGCTTTGTGATGGCCACTCCAATACCTTGACTTCGTTGTCCTTAAGCCATTTTGCCACAACTTTGGAAGTATGCTTGGGTCATTGTCCATTTGGAAGACCCATTTGCGACCAAGCTTTAACTTCCTGACTGATGTCTTGAGATGTTGTTTCAATATATCCACATAATTTTGCTTCCTCATGATGGCATCTATATTTTGTGTAGTTAGACCAGTCCCTCCTGCAGCAAAGAACCCCCACAACATGATGCTGACACCCCTGTGTTTCACGGTTGGAATGGTGTTCTTCATCTTGCAAGCCTCCCCCTTTTTCCTCCAAACAGAACGATGGTCATTATGGCCTAACAGTTCCATTTTTGTTTCATCAGACCAGAGGACATTTCTCCAGAAAGTACGACCTTTGTCCCTGTGTGCAGTTGCGAACTGTAGTCTGGCTTTTTTATGGCAGTTTTGGAGCAGTGGCTTCTTCCTTGCAGAGCGGCCTTTCAGATTGTGTCGATATAGGACACGTTTTTACTGTGGATATAGATACTTTTGTACCTGTTTCCTCCAGCATCTTCACAAGGTCCGTTGCTGTTGTTCTGGGATTGATTTGCACTTTTCGCACCGAAGTATGTTCATCTCTAGGAGACAGAACGTGTCTCCTTCCTGAGCGGTGTGACAGCTGCGTGGTCCCATGGTGTTTATACTTGCGTATTGTTTGTACAGACAAACGTGGTACCTTCAGGCGTTTGGAAATTGCTCCCAAGGATGAATCAGACTTGTGGAGGTCTACAATTTCTTTTCTGGGGTCTTGGATGATTTCTTTTGATTTTCCTATGATGTCAAGCAAAGAGGCACTGAGTTTGAAGGTAGGCCTTGAAATACATCCACAGGTACATCTCCAATTGACTCAGATTATGTCAATTAGCCTATCCGAAGCTTCTAAAGCCATGACATCATTTTTAGAATTTTCTAAGCTGTTAAAAGGCACAGTCAACTTAGTGTATGTAAACTTCTGACCCACTGGAATTGTGATACAGTGAATTATAAATGAAATAATCTGTCTGTAAACAACTGTTGGAAAAATTACTTGTGTCATGCTCAAAGTAGATGACCTAACCGACTTGCCAAACTATAGTTTGTTACCAAGAAATGTGTGGACTCCAACCTAAGAGTATGTAAACTTCCGACTTCAACTGTATATAAAATGCCGTTGTGTACTGTATGTAATGCTAACAGATCCAGTAATAAGGTGCTGATCTTTTCTCATGCTGTGGGATTTGATGTTTTGCAGTGTGTGGGGACATCCATGGGCAGTTCTTTGACCTTATGAAGCTGTTTGAGGTGGGTGGCTCGCCGGCCACGACGCGTTACCTCTTCCTGGGAGACTATGTGGACCGGGGATACTTCAGTATAGAGGTAAGAGACCTTTAGACTGAGAAGCATTCCTGCCGTTTCCACATGGAATGAGAGACAAATGGCGTCTCTGTCCTGCTGCCTCGCTCCCTGTGCCACTCCGTGTGCTGTGCTATGTCCCTGCGCTGCTATATTGGAGGAGCTATAGTGCACTGAAGCACCGCAAAAACACCACGCGGCCAGCTTCCCCCGGAATCTTCCGTGAGGAGGAAGGAGGAATCATCCAATCACATGCAATCGATGCTGACAAGTTGCATTTGTATAAAGGAAGGCTCTCCCGCTGGCCTGAGGGGTTGATTATCCGCAAACAGACTGGCTCTACCAATTCTCATGATTATCATACTATCTTTATCAGCTGTCACCAAATAAATGGCTGGGGGTCCTCATCTGATATATACTGAACAAAAATATAAACCTAACATGTAAAGTGTTGGTCCCATGTTTCATGAGCTGAAATAAAAGATCCAAGAAATGTTCCATACGCACAGAAAACGTATTTCTCTAAAATTTTTGTTTACATCGCTGTTGGTGAGCATTTCTCCTTTGCCAAGATAATCCATTCATCTGAAAGATGTGGCATATCAAGAAGCTGATTAAACAGCATGGCCATTACACAGGTGCACCTTGTGCTGGGGACAATAAAAGGCCACTCTAAAATGTGCAGTTTTGTCACACAGTGCCACAGATGTCTCAAGTTTTGAGGGAGCATGCAATTGGCATGTTGACTGCAGGAATGTCCGCCAGAGCTTTTGGCAGAGAATTGAATGTTCATTAATCTATCATAAGCCGCCTCCAACGTCGTTTTAGAGAATTTGGCTGCACGCCGAACCGGCCTCACAACCCACAGATCATGTGTAACCACACAAGACCTCCACATCCGGCTTCTTCAATTAGGGGATCGTCTGATACCAGCCAAACAGACTGTCGATAAATCTGAGGAGTATTTCTTTCTGTAATAAAGCCCTTTTGTGGGGAAAAACAACTTCTGATTGACTAGGCCTGGCTCCCCAGTGGGTTGGGTTGGCTCCAAGTGGGTGGGCCTATGCCCTCCCAGGCCCACCCATGGCTTCGCCCCTGCCTAGTCATGTGAAATCAATAGATTAGGGCCTAATGCATTTTATTTCAATTGACTGATTTACTTATATAAACTGTAACTCAGTAAAATCGTTGAAATTGTTGCTTGTTGCGTTTCATATATTTCAAATAAAGGTCCATTTTCAGGCCTTTTCTGGTTTGAGCTCGAGGCAGTCATTGATCGTGATACGGTCTGATTTTATATCCAATGTTATATAACGCTGACGTTGTTACCGTCAAGCTGCAGCCTGATGCAGGCCTTTTTTTTTTAGGTCCTGAACAGTGTATCATATCATTCAGTTTTTTTGTGTGTGTATGTAAACTGATCTAATAACCCTTTATCTACTCTCTTGACAGTGTGTTTTGTACCTTTGGTCGCTGAAAATCCTCTACCCAAAGACGCTATATTTACTGCGAGGAAACCATGAATGTAGACATTTGACAGAATACTTCACCTTCAAACAAGAATGTGAGTACTCTCCAGAGATGTTCTATTTCTGTGTCATCTCGTGCATTGTTCCTTGAGAGGCTATGAAAGGATTCTTGAAAACGAAAGCGTGATACATTAGCGAAAAGTAGTGGATGGATGGTTCGAGCCGAGGTATCCCATGAGGAGAAGCAGTACTACAAGTACTACAAGTACAGGTAGACCTGGAACCTATTTCCGTATCTTCTCCGGTGGCACATCACCATGGTTACCAATGCTGTGAAAGGTTGGGGATTAGGAGTTAATGAAAAAAAGACTGCCATGGCATACAGACACACACAAACAAAGATGAAATCGGGTGAGCCTGGGGAGAAGTGTGAGAAGGTGTTGTGATGAATATCCGAGATCCCTTAGCTGGGAGGGAATATGACAGATGGTAGAGGTGTTCTCTGGGTCTTAGGTGATTTACCCAATAAATTACTGGGAGTTTATATATGAAGTGTGCGACTCTTTATTTTTTTAAATAGTTCTCTGGGTCTCTAACATCCATGGAGAAGTGCATGACGGGAGTCATCTTGTTCTTCTCTGCTCAGTCGGATCACACAATACAGTATATCCTCTTGAGAGAGGATGGTTGGATGTTATTACGAAAAGACAGCCAAAAATGTATGCACTCACTATTGTAAGTTGCTCTGGCTGAGTGACTAAAATGTAAATGTTTTTGACTGTGAGATATTGTTTGTTCTTACTTGGACTATCTGTTCCAGGCTGAAATCTCTCTTAAGCGTGAATCATGCATCAATGTCAATGGACAGCTTATGTAACAGTCAAAGCTATTAGCTCGTATCTCACATCAGGATTCCACCTTTATGGATGACTTGTGTGGTCCCTGAGGTCCCTGTTTGTATCATTGCACTGATCCAGTTGTCTCTCTGTGGTGGACAGGTAAAATCAAGTACTCGGAGCAGGTGTATGACTCATGCATGGACGCTTTTGACTGCCTTCCCCTGGCTGCCCTCATGAACCAGCAGTTTCTGTGTGTCCATGGAGGACTCTCACCAGAAATACACAACTTAGATGACATAAAGAAGGTATTGAACTACCACCATGGCACTGACAAGCCATGCATAGGAAAATCAAATCAACTGTGTTTTCATGTCTTCGCATACTTCAAGTACAGCACTTGTGCATTTTGTGTGTGCATTTTGTGTGTGAGTGCATGCGTGAGTACCGGTGTACGTGCGAGAGAGTGTTGTTTTTGTGTTTGAATATTTGCGTATTTGCTCGTGTTTGAATTCAGTACGTTTCTCTCTGCTGTAGATAGACCGGTTCAAGGAGCCTCCAGCGTTTGGGCCCATGTGTGACCTACTGTGGTCTGACCCTCTGGAGGACTTTGGCAACGAGAAAACCCAGGAGTACTTCAGCCACAACACAGTCCGAGGCTGCTCCTACTTCTACAGGTCAGCTCTCTCTCGCTCCACCTCAACACTTTCTTTCATAACTAGTCCTCGTGTTTTTGAGTCGTCAATTATCCCACTCTGGATCTGTCGACCAAACAATTACCTCCAAACCAAACGGCACGAATCCAAATCTCAAATTGTACACACACAGGGAAATGCAGCGCGCGCACAGCGTGCATCTGTGTTGCTGTAATGGTTTTCCTCCTCTTCGTCTGAAGAGGAGGTGTAGCAAGGATCGGACCAAGATGCGGCGTGGTAAGTGTCCATGGTTGTTTATTTAAAAACATGAACTGAACACTCAATGAATACAAAAAACGAAAACAGCCTATACAAGTGTCTACTAACCTCTAACCAGGACATCAAGACACACAGGACAATCACCCACAAACACACAGTGAAAACCCAGGCTACCTAAGTATGATTCTCAATCAGAGACAACTAATGACACCTGCCTCTGATTGAGAACCATACTAGGCCGAAACATAGAAATTCCCAAAACCTAGAAAAACAAACATAGACAACCCACCCAACTCACGCCCTGACCATACTAAATAAATACAAAACAAAGGAAATTAAGGTCAGAACGTGACAGTACCCCCCCCCAAAGGTGCGGACTCCGGCCGCAAAACCTTGACCTATAGGGGAGGGTCTGGGTGGGCGTCTGTCCGCGGTGGCGGTTCTGGTGTGGGACGCGGACCCCATTTCAACATTGTCTTAGTCCGCCTTATTGTCCGCCTCCGTGGCTTTCTCACCATGGCCACCCCTCTCAATGACCCCACTGGACAGAGGGGCAGCTCGGGACAGAGGGGCAGAAGCTCTGGACAGAGGGGCAGGAGCTCGGGACAGAGGGGCAGGAGCTCGGGACAGAGGGACAGGGGCTCTGGCGCCTCTGGGCTGAGGGGCTCTGGCGCCTCTGGGCTGAGGGGCTCCGGCGCCGCCTGGGCGGGAGGCTCCGGCAGCGGCGCCGGACAGGCGGGAGGCTCCGGCAGCGGCGCCGGACAGGCGGGACGCTCCGGCAGCGGCGCCGGACAGGCGGGAGGCTCCGGCAGCGGCGCCGGACAGGCGGGACGCTCCGGCAGCGGCGCCGGACAGGCGGGAGGCTCCGGCAGCGGCGCCGGACAGGCGGGAGGCTCCGGCAGCGGCGCCGGACAGGCGGGAGGCTCCGGCAGCGGCGCCGGACAGGCGGGAGGCTCCGGCAGCGGCGCCGGACAGGCGGGAGGCTCCGGCAGCGGCGCCGGACAGGCGGGACGCTCCGGCAGCGGCGCCGGACAGGCGGGACGCTCCGGCGCCGGACAGGCGGGAGGCTCCGGCAGCAGGGCCGGACAGGCGGGACGCTCCGGCAGCGGCGCCGGACAGGCGGGAGGCTCCGGCAGCGGCGCCGGACAGGCGGGAGGCTCCGGCAGCGGCGCCGGACAGGCGGGAGGCTCCGGCAGCGCTGGACAGGTGGGACACACTGTAGGCCTGATGCGTGGTGCTGGCACTGGTGGTAATGAACCGAGGACACGCACAGGAAGCCTGGTGCGGGGAGCTGCTACCGGAGGGCTGGGGTGTGGAGGTGGTACTGGATAGACCGGACCGTGCAGGCGCACTGGAGCTCTTGAGCACCGAGCCTGCCCAACCTTACCTGGCTCGATGCCCACTCTAGCCCGGCCGATACGAGGAGCTGGAATATACCGCACCGGGCTATGCACCCGCACTGGGGACACCGTGCGCACCACTGCATAACAAGGTGCCTGCCCGGTCTCTCTAGCCCCCCGGTAACCACAGGAAGTTAGCGTAGGTCTCCTACCTAGCGTAGCCATACTCCCTGTGAGCCCCCAAGAAATTTTGGGGCTGACTCTCAGGCTTCCATCCGCTCTGCCGTGCTAGCTCCTCATAATGCCGCCTCTCTGCTTTTGCTGCCTCCAGCTCGGCTTTGGGGCGACAATAATCTCCAGGCTGATCCCAGGGTCCTTTACCGTCCAGTACCTCCTCCCATGTCCATTTCTCCAGGTAGTGCAATCTCTCCCACTGTAGCTGCTGCTGCTCCTGCTGCTGCTGCCTCTGTTGCTTCTCCTGTGGCTCCTGCCTGTTGACACGCTGCTTGGTCCTGTGGTGGGTGATTCTGTAATGGTTTTCCTCCTCTTCGTCTGAAGAGGAGGTGTAGCAAGGATCGGACCAAGATGCGGCGTGGTAAGTGTCCATGGTTGTTTATTTAAAAACATGAACTGAACACTCAATGAATACAAAAAACGAAAACAGCCTATACAAGTGTCTACTAACCTCTAACCAGGACATCAAGACACACAGGACAATCACCCACAAACACACAGTGAAAACCCAGGCTACCTAAGTATGATTCTCAATCAGAGACAACTAATGACACCTGCCTCTGATTGAGAACCATACTAGGCCGAAACATAGAAATTCCCAAAACCTAGAAAAACAAACATAGACAACCCACCCAACTCACGCCCTGACCATACTAAATAAATACAAAACAAAGGAAATTAAGGTCAGAACGTGACAGTTGCCGTGGTTCTGTATCCTGTCAGCCATAGTGTGTGCCGTTTATATGTCATGTCCGTGTGAGATGCAGCCGCTGCACTGACCTATA
Source organism: Oncorhynchus nerka (assembly GCF_034236695.1). Lineage (NCBI taxonomy): Eukaryota > Metazoa > Chordata > Actinopteri > Salmoniformes > Salmonidae > Oncorhynchus > Oncorhynchus nerka. Next base: position 51,982,458 of record NC_088405.1, read on the forward strand.
TTCTGGGTGCCGAGGGTATTTGGGCGGAAAGCCTTGGATGTACATGGGGCTGCATTCGGTAGGCTCTCAGTAGGTGCTCAGAGCCCGGCCGTTATTAGTTTATTTTCTTTCCTGCCCAAATCTATGAACACTTAAATATTTCACACGCCAATGACAACTTAGATGGGGCGTGGCTGTAGGGAGGGGTAGAGGGGATGGTGGTGGTAGGATAGGATGGATGGAGATTTTGGTGCAATACATGGCTGTGGTAGGTGAACACATCCTCATAAGAGGCTTTTTTTTACACACATAAACAAGTGCACACTTCAGGTCATTGGTCTGTCAGTTTGAGAGGGGGCACATGGGATCCCTGGTGATTAGTAGGTGTTATTGGTGGATCTCAGCTGGCTTATGTCCATGTTGTAAAGGCTCTGTGTCCTTTTGTGGACTGTATCATTCTGAATGACCACAGCAATACATGGAAGGGAACTATCAGACACATAACACTGTATGTTGTCCCACCCGGCATCCTTGTTGTTAGGTGGTGGACTGTGCTTTTTTCTTATATGATGAGGTGAAAGACCTACGGTCTGGTTTGTCGGTGAGGAGTTACAATAGTGTCTTCAGGGGAACAGTTCAGTAGTGCTTCTCATCCGTCACTCTGTAGCCCGACGGCTTCAGCACCTGCTGGTTTCAGCACTACAGTGGTCCAGAGAAACGCCTCAGGAGCCAAATCTGACACAGACATGAGAGACCGCCTTCTCTGACCAACTGAGCCATGGATTTTAAAAAACTGCAGCACATTTGGGTAGAAATGCACAATCAATATGCAGGCTTGAGTCATCAGTATGTGCATAAACATTGTTCATAACCATGGTGATAGTAATCTCCTGTTATTTTCAGATTTTTAAAAATCATTTACCACAGCAATTTGCAGGTTCTATTCATGCTGATTGCAGTCGCTCTCTTTTTTATGTTCATGATCTCATTGTATATAGTGAAAGTAGCATAGGGAAGCCCTGTCATAATTAGCCCGAGAGCTAGCTAGCAACCAGGGGCAGATTAAGAAATCATAGGCCCTGGGGCTTTGTTTTTTTATTTTTATAACCTTTCCACCCTAACCGGCCCACCATCATGTTCTGTAAACAAATCCTTGCGCCAAGATGCAATTGGATACGTGGTAAATATACTGTTGAAGAGAAGAAGAAAAAAGGTTATAATAAAACCATAATTGTTTTGATTTAACTACGCAAGTCAGTTAAGAACAAATTCTTATTTTCCACTACTAACAGTGGGTTAACTGCCTGTTCAGGGGCAGAACGACATATTTTTCACCTTGTCAGCTCAGGGATTTGATCTTGCTACCTTTCGGGTACTGGCCCAATGCTGGCCCAACGCCCAACCCACTAGGCTACCTGCCATGACACCGATAGGTTACAGTTGAGCAGAGGCATATTTAGGATCCCCCCCCCCAAGAAAAATCTGCCTTTTATAAACGCATTTCATGCAGTTCTAAGTAATGTACATGACAGAAGACACTAGCGGAATCTTTTCTAACACCACACAAATGATCGAAATGACTGGCTACACTGACACTGACAGACTGACCAGACAATCTGGTCTTGAATTTAACAAACAATAGCCCAGGGCAATGAAGCGAAACACAGAATGTACAATATTAGGAGGCAATATATACTGTATATACAGTATATATTGGCTACTAAATCAAAATTCCAGCTGTACATTGACTCCCAAGTGGTGTAGCGGTCTAAGGCACTGCATCTCAGTGCAAGAGGCCTCACTACAGACCCGGGTTCAAATCCAGGCTGTATCATATCCGGCTTTGATTGGGAGTCCCATAGGGCGACGCACAATTGGCCCAGCGCCGTCTGGGTTTGGCCATCATTGTAAAGGATGTGTTCTTAACTGACTTGCCTGGTTAAATGTGTTTTTTTAAAACTTGCTCGTTGTCTCAAGATGAGCGACTTTGAACAACAGCGTTGCTGTTAGCTACAAAAAAAGTTGTATTGGTTCGACAGATTAGTCTTCTCTTTTCAGCAGTAGGCATTTGCTTTCCAAACTGTACGTTTTTCCTGATTTTGTATTTTGAAATCTGCAAAAGGCAAAACCGGGTTTTCGCTTTGTCATTATGGGGTATTGTGTGTAGATTGACGAGGGGGAAAAATGCATTTGATACATTTTAGAATGAGGCTGTAACGTAACAAAATGTGGGAAAAGGCCAAGGGGTCTGAATACTTTCTGATGGCACTGTATATAATACATACTGTATATCGTTCCTTAATCAGCCCCTACGTTAATCTTGCCCTGCTAACATCAACCACTGCTGTTTTCAAAATTGGCACCTTTGGTCCTTTCAATCCCTGTGAATATGCCTGCAGAAGAAACACATCGGATGCTCCGTTTTTCTGTCTGCAGCCGGAGGCATGAAACGTTGGTGTGAGGGGGGGGGGGGGACAATGCCGTCTTGGGGACATTGATTGGAATACATTTTACCTTACGCCGACACACACTATGATTATTAACCGTATACACATCCTGGCTTCTTAACGTCTGTTAAGCTTATAGATTGAGAGGTCAAATTGGTACTTTGGGAACTGGAATGGAATCGAGCTAAATCTGTATCAGCATCTCTGTCTGTCTGGATCAGCAGGATGGAGTGAGATACAGAGGGGGGGGGGGGATATATTAGATGCTGCTAGTGGGGTATCAACTCCACTTGCAGCTGCTGTTGTGAGGTTAAAGGAGAGGAATGTAGAGCAGATGAGAGGGGGCGTAGGCAAGTACACGGGGATCTCCTACTCCAAACCAGGCGGTTGAAATGCACCGTGGGTGAGGCGGAGTCGAGCGTGGAATAAAAGAAGGTATCAACTCAACACTGCCGTCTATCCCACAACCCCCCTGGGGCTCTGCAATGAGCTGTTGCTATGACAACTCACTCCTCCAGACCAAACTGGAGCGAGTGATAGGAAGAGGGAGAGCTACAAGGAAAGGAGTGATCTGTGAAGAGAGAGAGAGAGAGAGAGAGGCGGAGAACCAATGCTGTCAAGCAGGCCGTCTCGTCAACAGTATGCCTAAAGGATGGGGAAAATGTCCTAATCCTCACACTTCCTGTCGGGTAGAAGTGACAGCCAGTTAGCCGTCAAATGAGAGCTGACATGATGGTTTGTTGTGTTCTTTAAGGCCCAGTGAGTGGCATTAAGTTGCTTTGGGCGACCTGTGAGCCATGTGTCGGGCTGGGATGGGCTGTTACGTCTTGCATCATGCTGAGCAGTGATCTGATAACAGCACACTGGCGACTGCTGGTGCTCTGCTCTGTTTTGTTTTCGGACAATGTCAATGTTCTACTCTGTGGCTGGACCAGGGGTGTCATGCTCCGTTTCGTGACTGTAATATGCAGAAAAGAATGTTTGTATTCAGTTGACTGTAATGTGTATGCTCTGTTACACAATACCTCTGCTTTCGGCACGCTGTTCGATTCCATAGGTCAGGCTGTGTTGCACTGTGATATGTGTCAAACAGTGTGAATGTGTATATGACATCCCTCCTTTCTGCCTTGCAGTTATCCAGCTGTATGTGAGTTCCTACAGAACAATAACTTATTATCAGTCATCCGAGCACATGAAGCACAAGATGCTGGGTATGTACCGACACACACTTCTCTCTCTCTCTCTCTCCCTCTCTCTCTCCCCCTCTCTCTCACACACACTTCTCTCCCTCTCTCTCTCACACACACACTTTTCAGTAGCTTTTACACAATTGATGATTCATCCAGATTATCAACCTGAAAACACCTCCCACTCTCTCTGTGGTGCCCTATAGCTACCGGATGTACCGGAAGAGCCAAACCACCGGCTTCCCCTCCCTAATCACCATCTTCTCAGCGCCAAACTACCTTGATGTTTACAACAACAAAGGTCAGTCTATCTGCTCCATGTATTTGTGGTGCTACTTTATGAATCTATGTGAACCAGTAAATATTTGTAGTGAATCTATGTGAACCAGTAAATATTTGTAGTGAATCTATGTGAACCAGTAAATATTTGTAGTGAATCTATGCTGGAGCAAGTGTTTGCTGGTGGGTGGTGTTCAATGTGTGGCTTGTGGAGATGGATCGTGGGACATGGGGAGAGCGTAGGAGGGACTGTCGGTATGACTGACTATCTCCATGTGGCTTTATCTCTCCTGATGGAACTGCAACGGCATTTCTGGGGCTCAAGAGGGGCACCTAGTGGTTGATCATCTCATCTCTCTATGGGTCTCTGCCTGTCTCTGTTTCTTCCTGTGCCTCTGTTTCTGTCTCGCTGCCACTGTCTCTCTGTCTGTCTCTGTGTCTCTCTGCCTCTGTTTCCCTCTTCCTCTGCCTCTCTCTGTCTGTGTCTCTGTCTCTCTGCCTCGGTTTCCCTCTCACTCTGTCTCTTCCTCTACCTATCTGTGTCTCTCTGCATCTGTTTCCCTCTCACTCTGCCTCTATATGTCTCTGTCTCTTTGTGTCTGTCCCTGCGTTTCTGTGTCCGTCTCTCTCACACGCAAACACATATCAAGATGTTCACCCCCACAAGACTAAGAATGTTTCTCCACGGCATTTCTGGGGCTCAAGAGGGGCACCTAGTGGTTGATCATCTCATCTCTCTATGGGTCTCTGCCTGTCTCTGTTTCTTCCTGTGCCTCTGTTTCTCTCTCACTCTGTCTGCCCTGGTCTCACTGCCTCTCCCGCTGCCTCTGTCTGTCTCTGTGTTTCTGTGTCTCCCTGCCTCTGTTTCCCTCTCACTCTTCTCTTCCTCTGCCTCTGCCTGTCTCTGTCTGTCCCTGTTTCTGTGTCTCTCTGCCTCTGTTTCCCTCTCACTCTTCTCTTCCTCTGCCTCTGTCTGTTTCTGTGCCTCTCTGCCTCTGTTTCCCTCTCACTCTCTCTTCCTCTGCCTCTGTTTCTCTCTGCCTCTATCTGTCCCTGAGTTTCTGTGTCCGTCTCGCTCTCACTCACACGCAAACACATATCAGGATGTGCAACCCCACCAGACTAAGAATGTTGCTCCAGCCTAGTATCTCCTTGCCACTCTGAAGAGCCAGTGTGTTATACGAGCTCTACCCTTGGTTTCATTTTTTGATTATTAGATGTCTTTCCTTGTGGTGGTGTTTTATACAGTCATTCAAAGAAAGTGTGTTTTTAGATGTCGTGGATTGTGTTACAACTTTTAGTTAAAAAAAGGCTCCTTCCTAAAGCATATTTGTCAAGAGACAAAACTCCTATATCAAGCTTATACTGTATATAGTGGAAGTAGCATAGGGAAGCATTGTCATAATTATCCTTGCTTAGCATCAGCCGGTGCTGCTGTTTCAAATACATGCGACAACAACAAAACATCAAAAAATCAATCTCTGTGAATATATATCTATATATATCCCTGGTAGAAGAAGTACATCAGATGCTTTGTGTTCTGTCTGCAACGGAAGGCATGAAACCTTGGTGTGAGAGGGGTGAAAAAAACCATGCCGTCTTGGGAATTGACAGGATTTCGAACGCGTTTCCATGCAACGCTGCGTCATTGACATAGGAACGGGGGGGGGGGGGGGGCCTCAACATGGAGAATGTGATATTGAACCGTGAGCCTGGAAGACATACAGAGCTTTATAGCAATGTATCACTCAACACACCGATGGTCATTTTTACTGTGTTGTTTCTGCACATCTATGTTTTGTGTAGCAATGTGTGTATCCATGCTGAAATGTTTTATGTTTACCGGGACCATCTCAAGTTGTTCCCCCTCCACAGCTGCAGTCCTGAAGTATGAGAACAACGTGATGAACATCCGGCAGTTCAACTGCTCCCCTCATCCCTACTGGCTGCCCAACTTCATGGACGTGTTCACCTGGTCCCTGCCCTTTGTGGGGGAGAAAGGTGCCACTACCACCCTTTCCTTATTCATTAGTAGCGCATTTATCAGTGTAATGACAGTGGTGTTTTAATACTGGTTCATCACACCGAGGTAAGTTAGGGGTTCCCAAACCTTTTCTGCACACAACCCCAAATTGCCACACTAAAAAAAGAAATGCAGGGGATCACTTTTGGAAAATGTATATTTATTTTCCTGACCCCAAGTTTGGTGTTACAGAATCATCTTATTTTGATAGTATAGACTAACATTCAGCGTGACACATGCAGGCTCTTAGACTGCTACGATATGCAATGACTGTGTCCTTCCTATACTTACCCTCTTACTACATTTTATCATAAAGAAATATGTGCGGCAGCACCCTCATCTGAGAACCTTTGACCCTTGTCCAGTCACAGAGATGCTGGTGAATGTGTTGAGCATCTGCTCTGACGACGAGCTCATGAATGACGGAGACGACCAAGAGATCCTTGATGGTGAGTCACTCATATACTGTACTGTTAAGAGTCCAATGCAGCAATTTAAAAATAAATCTCAATATCAAATAATTTCTGGGTAACAATTAAGTACCTTACTGGTCAAAAATAAACGAAAATTGCTTCTTAGCAAAGAGCAATTTCTCAAGCAATAATTTTGCTAGGACTGTCTGGGAGTGGTCTGAGTGGGGAGGGGAGAACTGAGAACTAGCTGTTATTGGCAGAGAGGTTTGGAACTCTTTCTTATTGGTCTATTAAGGAATTTAATTGAATTCAGGTGGTCTTTTCATACAGCTCTTACACTTAAAAGAGCATTGTCATAGTTTTCACAGTTATATTATCCAACCTCAGAGTGTGGAAATATATACACTACCGTTCAAAAGTTTGGGGTCACCTAGAAATGTCCTTGTTTTTGAAAGAACAGCTATTTTTGTGTCCATTAAATTATCATATTGATCAGAAATACAGTGTAGACATTGTTAATGTTGTAAATGACTATTGTTGCTGTAAATGGCTGATTTTTGTTTTTTAATAGAATATCTACATAGGCGTGCAGAGGCCCATTATCAACAACCATCACAGCAGAAAAATGTTGTTCTGATTAAAGAAGCAATAAAACTGGCCTTTAGACTAGTTGAGTATCTGGAGCATCAGCATTTGTAGGTTCGATTACAGGCTCAAAATGGCCAGAAACAAATACCTTTCTTCTGAAACTAGTCAGTCTATTCTTGTTCTGAGAAATTAATGCTATTAAATGTGAGATTTCGTACAACGCTGTGTACTACTCCCTTCACAGAACAGCTCAAACTGTCTCTAACCATAATAGAAATAGGATTGGGACAGAGTTCCTCTGTCCAATGTCTGTGTTCTTTTGCCCATCTTAATCTTTTCTTTTTATTATCCAGTCTGAGATATGGCTTTTTCTTTGCAACTGCCTAGAAGGCCAGCATCCCGGAGTTGCCTCTTCACGGGTTACGTAAAGACTGGTGTTTTGCGGGTACTATTTAATGAAGCTGCCAGTTGAGGACTTGTGAGACATTTGTTTCTTAATCTAGACACTCTAATGTACTTGTCCTCTTGCTCAGTTGTGCACCGGGGCCTCCCAATCTTCTTTCTATTCTGGTTAGAGACAGTTTGCGCTGTTCTGTGAAGGGAGTAGTACACAGCATTGTACGAGATCTTCAGTTTCTTGGCAATTTCTCACATGGAATAGCCTTCATTTCTCAGAACAACAATAGACTGACGAGTTCAGAAGAAAGGTCTTTGTTTCTAGCTATTTTGAGCCTGTAATCGAACCCACAAATGCTGATGCTCCAGATACGCAACTAGTCTAAAGGCCAGTTTTATTGCTTCTTTAATCAGAACAACAGTTGTCAGCTGTGCTAACATAGTTGCAAAAGGGTTTTCTAATGATCAATTAGCCTTTTAAAATGATAAACTTGGATTAGCTGACACAACATGCCGTTGAAACACAGGAGTGATGGTTGCTGATAATGGGCCTCTGCACGCCTATGTATTTCATTTAAAATCCGCCATTTCCAGCTACAATAGCCATTTCCAACATTAACAATGTCTACACTGTATTTCTGATCAATTTGACATTATTTTAACGGACCAAAAAAAAGTGCTTTTCTTTCAAAAATAAGAACATTTTTAAGTGATACCAAACCTTCGAACGATAGAGTATATAATACACAGGACAAATCAAGTTTTTGACTGCACTAGGCCTTTAAGAATCTATTCGTGCTGTAGTGTATCACATTCCCCTCCCTGGCATAGATCCCGATAAACAATTTAAAAACAATGTATGTGTACAGTATATTAAATGTCCTCTGGGTATTTGTTTGTTATGAGGGGCTTTTTGAATTACCTGTAAAGAATTTAAATGGATCACTTCAATGTGGCCCATAGACTCACTCCTGAGATCTGAAAATGAGTGTTCTCTCTCTCTTAGCCAACGCAGCTGCAGCTCGGAAGGAGGTCATCAGGAACAAGATCCGCGCCATCGGGAAAATGGCCACGATGTTCAAAGTGCTTCGGTGAGAATGTTCTTCACCTCACTTCACATGAGCTGTTACACATCTCTAATGCGGAATATAGAGTTATTATAATTTAGTATATATATACACAGTAGAAGCCGACAGGAGTGATCTTTGTGGATGCCCTCTGACCTGTGTGTGTCCTGCAGGGAGGAGAGTGAGAACGTGTTGACGCTGAAGGGCCTGACGCCTACTGGCATGCTGCCCAGTGGGGTGCTCTCTGGGGGAAAACAGACCCTGCAGAGTGGTGAGGACCAGGCCCAAGCCAGGCCATGTTTTTGTCTATCCTCCCTCCGTCCCGCCTGCCCTCTCCTCGTTTCCCAACCTGTCTATCCGTTCCTCTTTCTATCACTGTGACTCTTACTCTCTTTCTGTCACAGTCTCCGTCGCTCTCCATCTCTCCCTGGGTCTTTGTCTTCGTATCCGTCCTCTGGTCCCTTTGTTTCTGACCCAGGTTTGCGCAGCCACCCGTAACTCTGGAGGACTGCAGATTCTGCCCTCTTTAGCTATAGCTCGACACTAGAGAGAGAGAGTGAGAGAGAGAGACAGTCATCTCACCTGTATTCACTCCCATCGAGTTGCTCTTTGAAAAGCTGGGTGAGGTGTCTGTGGGCCTCCAGAGTCACTCTAGCCCAGCCCTGGGGTGTTCCCCAGTCCTTTGGTCACTCAGTCTGTTGTGTTCTACAGAGACTGGAGTGGGCTGCTGATCCAGCCTGCCTGGCTGTGTTGCTGGGTTACATGTGTGTCTCGCTGGTCTCTGGCCAGCTGCCTACCTACCGCCGGGGGGGCTGCATTCTGCATGGCTTTGTCAGAAGTAACTCGCTCCCCTCCTTTCCCCCTCCCCCCAGCCACCACCGAGGCCATCGAAGCCATCGACACAGAAACTGAGGACGGAGAAGGTAAAGCTGCGTCCCCCACCCCACCCCTTTCAGCAGGACATGCATTGGGTCAACTACCCATCGGTGACAATAGCAGTTCATATTCAGCCTGCATCGAACATCTCAGGGGGACAGTTGGTTTAGAGTGGGTAGCACGGAACTTTGCAGTACCTTGATTACAAGATATCTCAACTATAATCAGTTATGATATAAGGGCCAGGATATATAACAATAATTACATAGTGTGCTCATGAAAAACAAAGCTTTTTCACAAGTTTGATACCTTACATAAAAATACAAATGCACATATATTAACAAATATACCGGTACATATAAACACATGGATTTGTATGGAAGTAATTTAAGCCATGCAAAGTGAGGTGCTACCAAGAGATGCATGATGGTTTCGGGTGCCTTTTTATGCTCAGGCATGATTCCTTCTTTTTATTTTGGGGGATTTGGCTTCTCTTCCGCCCCCATCTGGTTGAAAGATGCATCGCATGCAGGGAGAACAGGACACAGGCGAGCCCTAAGGTGCATCATGATGTCAACTGAATGATATCATGAGCGTGATGCTATCTGTGTGAACCATAGAGTCTCTGGACACTTTAGTACCCATTTGACAGCTGCAGTTAAACAACTGCCTGCATCACGGCAGAGTTGTGATGAACTACCAGGACTAAGTATGTAGCAGTGGAGGCTGGTGAGGGGAGGAAGGCTCATAATAATGTCTAGAATGGCGTCAATGGAGTGGTACCAACCACATGGAAACCAAAGTCTTTGATGTGATTGATACCATTCCATTGACTCCATTCCAGACATTATTATGGGCCGTCCTCCCCTCACCAGCCTCCACTGGTATGTAGTATGACGTGCTTATGCCATGTAGCTGGTATTGTAATGTCACGTTGGCTTCATGATGCATAATAATAACAACAGTAAAAGAAGGGTGCCCTTCAAGTACAGGAGGGTGCTATAGTGATAAACAAGGGTCCCATTTTAGTAAAGGAGGGTGCTAGTGTAGAAAACAAGGGTCCCATTTTAGTAAAGGAGGCTGCCATTCTAATAAACTAATGTGCTATTCTAGTAAACGAGGATGCCATTTGAGTAAAGGAGGGTGCTGGGTGCTATTGTAGTAGACAAGGGTGTCATTCTAGTACAGGACACGAGGGTGCTATTATAGCCATGGTTGTTTATCTGAGTGGCTGGGTGAGTCGTTGACTCGTTATCCCAGATGTTTCTCTTAGAAGAGCCTGTGAACATCCCAAAGGGTCCTGATATCACTCTGTCCACAATTAAATCTTATTCTAATCATCTTTGTCTTACTCAAAGCTGTGTTCAGATGTTCTCTCTAGACGAGTGTCAAATGATCTTTGAAATCACAATGCTAGCTTGTACTGCTGTGTGACATGAGAACGCTATGTTTAAGGGACTGAACTATTGTAATGTTCTATTATGTTGAGGCCCAGTGTGGTACTTCCCAATAATATTTGTATCATATGAGCGTACACAAAGAGGAATTTCAAATCCAGGTTTATTATTTATGAATGCTGTCATGAGACAGTGATTCTGATCCCCTGTGCCCCCCCCCTCTCTCCTCCCACCTGTCCCACCCCTCAGCCATCCGTGGGTTCTCTCCCCAGCATAAGATCGCCAGCTTCGAAGAAGCTAAGGGGCTAGACCGTATCAACGAGCGCATGCCACCCCGCAGAGTCGGGGTCAACCACGTGGGACAGTCCATGGGCAAGATGAACATGTCCGAGGCCAACGGCACGGAAGACAGTGACAATGACAATGACAACAGCAACGTCCAGTGATGCCGAGGCCCGCCCCAGAGCTCATGCTACTGCTGCGCTGTGCGACAAGATATCGCCAAATCGTGATATCAGGCCTCCGAATAAAGATACAACAAAACACAGACACAACACATCTGCATCTACCGCTGCTGCTCCTACATCCAATTAGAGAAATGAATCAAATGTTAAGTCTCTTGTACAAATGGGTAAGGTGGTATATTTTTTGACGCCAGGTCACCACATGGAGGGGGAACTGAGCTTAGAAGGGGAGGTTTTCCCGCTCTTTGGTCTGTGGATTGGGAGGGGGTAGTGGGGTCAGAGATTAGGGAAGGGACATGGAGGAGGCGAGCGGGGCGGGATGGAACTTGTTGGGATGAGGTCAAGGGGGTGTGGTCCTGTGGGTGTGTCTGCCGGTCCCTTTCTCAGTCCAATCACAGACCGAGTAGGCAGGGTTTAGAGTCCCGAACTCTCTCCCATGTCCGCTACATCCTCAAAGGGTCTGATACGAGACCCATGCCACACACACATTTGACTATTTTTGATTAAGTTTCACTCATGAACTCATCTCAAACAGAAATAATCTCGCTACTCAACATGTTTTGCTACTAGTAGTAATAAAAACAAATCCAAAAAGAGAATGTTATTTGTAAGAAAGGGCATTTGAGAAGAAAAAATATGTACATTTTACTACTTGCAATGCAATCTTACCGGAGAACTTTTATTTCTTGATTTATTTTGAGGTAAGGCGCCATGAGCCTGCAGAGGGTAGGGGTGGAACGTGGGCTTGACTGTGGCCTCTCCACCAACCAAAGCCACAGTCTTTCATGTTTAGGGGCTGCAGTTCCAGCTACCTTCCACCTACCTTCTACCTGATTGTTTTTCACTTGCCTGTAACTAAAGAGAGAGAATGCACACGGTATGTCAAATCTGCTGTCGCAGTAAAAAAAAAAAAATCTTATATCTATATATATATATATAATTAATTATAAAGATGGACAATAACAAAGACAATGATTTTTAACAGCATCTACGTTATGGAACGCATCAATGCATGCAATTAAGTTCCTTATTGATATGTACAATTTTTATTGTGATGTTTCAATAGAGTAGACTTGAATTCTTTCCCTCTTCAAAGATATTTTGTTTTTTTTACATATCATTTTTCATTCTTGCTTCCTTTGATTTGTTTTTGTACATTTTTTTTCATCAATATTATTTTACATTTTATTACGGTTTTGTATTTTTATATTGTTTCGCTCTACAGACACAGATGCTCTCTTTAAGGTGTGAAGCCTTGTTTTTTTCTGTTCTGTTGGTGTACAGAAGTTATTCAATCGTTTGAATGAACATATTACTCCGTGATAAGCAACATTCAGGCTACCAAAGCATGCTCGCATGGTTTGTTCAAATGTAAACAAATTGGACATAATGAAAATCCTGTGTCTCTCTTTCTTTTAAAAGGAAAAAATATATATTCTCATTAGGTTCTTGATGATATTCCTATGATTCTAACGATTTAAGCTTACAGTCCCCCCTTCCACTGTTTTCTGATCCTTGATTGGTCTAGACATGGTTTATTTCGAAGAAGGAATTTCATGGATTTTAACTTGTGACAATTTTTCTTGTAATTTTCTGTGAAACTAATTTTTGGCATTTGAATTCCTAAATGATACACATGGTAAGCATGCCCTATGGGACAAATCACATTTTTTACTCTTGAATAAAATATGCATGAATCAGTAGTGTGGTTTCCAGTTTCTTATCGATAGATAGGAAATGTGTGCAACATGATGTAAATAGGATGCCTTTTCACAATTTAAGCCACACCTAAACAGTATGCTCTGCGGGACGAAGTGTGTGTGTCTGCTGCACATATGTAAAATGGGCAGCTTCACTGTTTTCGAAGGGAGCTGCTTTTCACAGCCGACTTCCATACATTCATACAGTGGGCGAATATGTTTTTCTCTCCAGTTTCCATGTGGGCATTCGGTCTGCTTCCCGTCATTCTTCCACAGGAAACTCCGGGAACAGCATCACACAGGCCATGGCAACCACTCCCACCTCACACTGAACCCACTGTAGGGGGCAAGTCTATGGATTAAGACGGTAACATCCCGCTACCAGGACCTTAACCATACTCATTAACACATACACGCAGACTCAGGCCACAAGTTGAGCCAGCTGCCTTACAGACAGACATACTACTCAGAGTCTCCAGTCTCTCTCCTACACAGTTGCTCCTCTTGCCCCTGGGTGACCTCACACACTCATTCATTTTACACACACACACACACAGTGGGAACGTGAGACGCTCCAGTCAGAGGAAACGTTGTAGATTTGGACATTGATCTGCTTCTATATCCCGTCACTCTGCTGAGTGTGTTTCTCCTCATTCCAGCAGATAGGTTCAAATAAAAAAGGCAGCGTAGCCAGATTACAGGCACTGTTGACATTTATTAAATTGTACCGAAACTTCCTGTTTTCATCACAACTCTCCTCACAGTACATGTCAAACGTTTGGACAACTACTCATTCAAGGGTTTTTCTTTAAAACTATTTTCTACATTGTAGAACTATGAAATACCACATGTAGTAACCAAAATCATGTAGTAAACAAAAGTGTTAAACAAATCAAAATACATTTTCTATGTGAGATTCTTCAAATAGCCACCATTTGCCTTGATGACAGCTTTGCACACTCTTGGCATTCTCTCAACCAGCTTCATGAGGTAGTCACCCCCGATATTTTGATATCTGAAAACTGTCACGACCCCAACCATGTGAAACAAATTCTATAATTAACGGCAAATTAAAACTTTATTTTATTTGGGGCTATGGCAGTCAATTGAAAAAAAATCTAACAGTATTTCCCATGGTCTTCTCAACTCACCATCACATACTTTTAATGTGGGGCTATGACAGTCAATTGCATATTAGTCTGACTTATACCATGGCATTGTTGAATACTTGTTTCTGATTGGCTTGAAGGGCATTCTAGAGCACACATTGTTTCCCTGTAACACACGTGGATGGTAGAATTCAATGGCTATAGTTCATCCTCACATGTTCTGTGTTTGAGCTGCTTTTGAAAGCGAATGTCGAGTTGTAAACATTTATAGGCATTGTTGAATTCGATATTCACCATGCCAAGCTAGGACTGGTGGTTTGTTTGATTAGATAAACTAGCAAGTCTGTTTGGTTACCACAGCAACTACTGTAGCTACAGTAGGTCTATCTACTTAGTGGATGTTGAACACATTTCTACTGGCAAATGAACACCAATTTGTTCAATTACAGCCATGGTATAATAGGGATAATCAACTCAGGACTCTATGCGTTCTCTGGAAAAATATGCAACTCTATGGAAGCTCAGTTCCACTCAGCTAGCACATAGTGGAACACACCTTCCGCGTCGTTCATTATTTTCCATAGAATGCATAGCCCCTCGTTGAGTATCCCTTACTCATCTCTCCACCACTAATGAGATGGGTGTGCTTGATGCATGTCGCTTCAGAGCTTGCAGATGAGAACACTGAATCCAGCTTCATACCGATATGAGCTGACGAAGGGTATCATGAGATTTAAAAAAAAAAAAAACTTTTTCTCCCCAATTTTGTGGTATCCAATTGTTAGTAGTTACTGTCTTATCTCATCGCTACAACTCCCGTACGGGCTCGGGAGAGACGAAGGTCGAGAGCCATGCGTCCTCCGAAACAACCCAACCAAGCCACACTGCTTCTTAACACAGCGCGCATCCAACCCGGAAGCCAGCCGCACCAATGTGTCGGAGGAAACACCTTACACCTAGGGACCTGGTCAGCGTACACTGCGCCCGGCCCGCCACAGGAGTCGCTAGTGCGCGATGAGACAAGGATATCCCTACCGGCCAAACCCTCCCTAACCCAGATGACGCTGGGCCTATTGTGCTTCGCCCCATGGACCTCCCGGTTGCGGCTGGCTGCGGCAGAGCCTGGGCTCGAACCCACAGTCTCTGGTGTACCATGAGTTTTATAGTGCTTTCAAGACAACTGGGAACTCTGAGCAATAGGTCAAATCTTGACGTCAGTGATTTTCAGGTCAGAAAATTGGAACTCTAGAAAGAGAAGAGGCCCGGGTTCCCAAGCTGGAATTCCGAGTTGGATGACTGTTCAAAACGATTTTTCCCTTCGGAGCTCATTTTTTCCAAGTTTCCAGTTGACTTGAACGCTTAACTGCGGAAGACACATTTCAGTTTAATTCATTCAGTTGTACAACTGACTAGATTTTTCCACTGAAGTCGGAAGTTGGAGATTTCCGAGTTCCCAGTTGTTTTGAATGCGGCATTAATGCTCAGAGGGAGACGGTTCCGTGTCTGCTGGGTATTCCCTTTGAGTTAGGAAACAAAACTCCCCCTTAGTGAACCATGAATGCATTAATTCAGATGACAGCTCGATTTCATAGAACATGCTCTGATCCCATATTGCCACATTGTTTTGTGAACGGGCGCAGTGAGTGTGGTTTGATGTAGTTTACAATCGAAGTTACCTGCTGCAGTATATCTCCTAGTTCTGTGCTCAGCTCTGTTGACACCAGATGTTCTCTGTGTATCATACAATGCATCCATGTGGCAGAGGGAGACGTACTCATAACTAGGGTGCAGAAGCCCTCCGTCCCGCCATAGATGAAGCCCCATCTGTGCAAAAGCCCACCATTCGATCCCATGGAATCTGTTTTCGTGAATATAGCCATGCAGCACACTGAACATCCCCTGTGCCGTTTCATGCTTGGGAATCGTGAGACAGAACAATATGTCCTCGTGAATAGCATCCCCCGACACGTATGGCGAACAAAAGTAAATGCATGTGCATCTAGGCCCTCACAGCGAACGTCCATTTGCCAAGCATAAACTGGGGACTTTGAGTTGTTTAGTAAGTTTCCCCTTGATTGCTAGAAGCATCAATTCTTCGTTTAACAGGTTATCTGACAAAGGTATTGATGTGAGTTTCTGTGCCTCTGCCTCCCCACATCAATTGCGGCCAGTAACATCAGTCTCTGCAACAGTTTATGGTTTCAGAGCGTAGCAGGCCTAGCCATTCACTGTGAGAATGATTCAAGTAAAAACAGTCAAGTGCTGCCTTATCCCATGATCGAAGGTTGCTCGATGGTTTAATTTTATCTTTTAGATTTCAATAATTGCCATAATTGTTTTACTTTAACCCTTTTTTCTCCCCAATTGGTAGTTACAGTCTTGTCCCATCGCTGCAACTCCCCTGCGGACTTGGGAGAGGCGAAGGTCGAGAGCCATGCGCCCTCCGAAACACGACCCTGCCAATCCGCACTGCTTCTTGACACAGTGCTCACTTAACCCGGAAGCCACACCAATGTCTCAGAGGAAACACCGCCCAGCTGGCAGGTGCCCGGCCCGCCACAAGGAGCCACTGGCCTACCTGATTAGATTATTATTATGGACAAAAGAGCAAGATTATTTTTGTTTGTCAAAAAGCAGCCAAGCATCGATTATCACGTCAACAGAATAAGACCATCGATATTTATTGGAAAGGAGCATCAAGCTCATCACCTTGCACTTTCACCACCCTGTGAAGTTCATCATCATTTATTTAATCTGTAGCCTATCAAGCTTCATGTTTTCCCATGATGTCAAGATGTCATATTTATACACAGACTTTGATCTACAACAAGTAAATTTGATGGAAACACAACTCTGATGGTAAAATGCGCCAGGGTTTCCCTTAGCCGGGAATTGCGGCATTTGGCCGATAAAAAAATTAAAAGCCAATGAATACAATTGTAGTTGGCCAAATTATCGAGGAGAGGCTGTTTATCATAGTCTACACTGAATTTGTGCTTCAGCACCATTCTCTCATGCCTTGAGGGCAAGTGAGCCTTCTGCTGAGGAGCAAGAGAGAGCAAGAGAGCATCCTTGCCCTAGGCCACTGTTGATTGTAAAGATTGAGGCCTTTTTCATTGAAGTAAAACAAAAGTTAGAGGGGGAAAGTATGCCTATAGTGAAAAGCCTACAAGGGGAATTTAATATACGTTTTAATGTTGTAGTTGAAGAACACTGGCATGGCCAAATACTACTGCTACTGTGCAACTCCCTATTCAGGTAGGAAGCAGTTTTGGAACTTATTCATAATCAGTTGTTTTATCATTATTGTATATCATTGTTATTATTATAAGCCTATTTATTAATAACAAATCAAAAAAAGAAATATATACACCTGTTTTGTGTAACCCTTTCCTATGTTCAAATGACTAGTGGCCTCATGGGTGGAATGTTATTAATATTGTTCATAATTTCTTAATTAATAGATTTTAAAGGCGCCGAAAAGATGCCATTTTACGATCCCGTAACCAGTTGTGCTATTGTGTATGTTTTTTTTGCGTTATTTGTAAATTATTTTGTACATAATGTTTCTGCCACTGTGTCTTATGACTGAAAAGAGCTTCTAGACAACAGGACAGCGATTACTCACCCCGTACTGGAGGAAAACTTTTTCTTCAACGAGTCGGACAGGAAGGATTTACTTCAGATGCCTGACAAGGCCCTCATCCCCGTCATTCGCAGGAGAAAGAGACGGAGGTATCGTAAACAAAGATCCGGGTGCCTTGTTAGGATCTGTTGCCGAGAGGATAATTGGTCCTAATAGCCAACGTACAATCAATCCATAATAAAATAGACTACGATCATGTATATCCTACCAACGGGACATTAATAAATGTCATATCTTTTGTTTCACCGAGTCGTGGCTGAACGACGACATGAATAACATACAGATGCCGGGTTTTAAGCTTTTTCGGCAAGATAGAACAGGGGTGGCGGTTTATGTATATTTGTAAACAACAGCTGATCCACGAAATCTAAGGAAGTCACAAGGTTTTGCTCGCCTGAGGGAGAGTATCTCATGATAAGCTGTAGACCACACTATTTACCAAGAGAGTTTATCTGTATTTTTCGTAGCTGTCTACAGACCACCACAAACCGATGTTGGCACAAAGACCGCACTCAATGAGCTGTATACGGCCATAAGTAAACAGGAAAACGCTCATCTAGAGGCAGCACTCCTATTGGCTGGGGACTTTAATGCAGGAAAACTCAAATCCGTTTTACCTCATTTATACCAGCATGTTAAATGTGCAACCAGAGGGGCAAAAAAACTCTAGACCACCTTTACTCCACACACAGACATGCGTACAAAGCTGTTCTTCACCCTCTATTTGTCAGAATTATGGTCAGATTTATCCTCCTGATTCCTGCTTACAAACTAAAAACTCAAACAGGAAGCACCAGTGACTCGGTCAATAAGAAAGAGGTCAGATGAAGCAGATGCTAAGCTACAGGACTGTTTTGCTAGCATAGACTGGAAAATGTTCCGGGATTCTTCCGATGACATTGAGGAGTACACCACATCAGTCACTGGCTACATCAATATGTGCATTGAGGATGTAGTGCCCACAGTGACCACAGTGGCCACATCTGCACAGAGCTAACTGGTAGAGCTGCCGCTTTCAAGGAGCGGGACTCTAACCCGGAAGCTTATAAGAGATCCCGCTATGAACCATCAAACAGGCAAAGCGTCAATACAGGACTAAGATTGAATCGTACTACATCGGCTCAGAAACTCGTAGGATGTGGCAGGGCTTGCAAACTATTACAGACTACAAAGGGAAGCACAGCTGTGAGTTGCCCAGTGACACGAGCCTACCAGACGAGCTAAATTACTTCTATGTTCGCTTTGAGGCAAATAACACTGAAGCATGCATGAGAGCATCAGCTGTTCTTGACGACTGTGTGATCATGCTCTCTGTAGCCAATGTCAGTAAGACCTTTAAACAGGTCAACATTCACAAGGCCGCAGGGCCAGATGGATTACCAGGAAGTATACTCCGAGCATGCGCTCACCAACTGGCAAGTGACATTTTCAACCTGTCCCTGACTGAGTCTGTAATACCAACATGTTTCAAACAGACCAACATAGTCCCTGTGCCCAGGAGCACTAAGGTAATGTGCCCAAATGACTATTGACCCGTAGCACTCACGTCTTGTAGCCATGAAGTGCTTTGAAAGGCTGGTCATGGCTCAAATCAACATCATTATCCCAGAAACCCTAGACCCACTCCAATTTGCATACCTCCCCAACAGATCTACAGATGATGAAATCTCCATTGCACACTGCCTTTCCCACCTGGCCAAAAGGAAAACCTATGTGAGAATGCTATCCTTTTTGGGATAGGGGGCAGCATTTTCACTTTTGGATGAATAGTGTGCCCAGAGTGAACTGCCTCCTACTCTGTCCCAGATGCTAATATATGCATATTACTATTAGTATTGGATAGCAGACACTCGAAAGTTTCTAAAACTGTTTGAATGATGTCTGTGAGTATAACAGAACTCATATGGTTGGTGAAAACCTGAAAAGAATCCAACCAGGAAGTGGGAAATCTGAGGTTTGTAGTTTCTCAAAGCTTGGCCGACTGAATACACAGTGTCTATGAAGTCAAGTTGCACTGCCTACGGCTTCCACTAGATGTCACCTGTCTTTAGAAACTTGTTTTAGGATTCTACTATAAAGGAGGCTCATGAGACCTGTTTGAGCCAGTGGTCTGGCAGAGTGCCTTGGTCTCATGACGCACGGTCACGAGAGAGTTAGTTCTTGTTCCAGTGCTTTTCTTCAGACATAGGAATTCTCCGGTTTGAACCTTATTGATGATTTATGTTAAAAAACATCCTAAAGATTGATTCCATACATCGTTTCACTTGATTCTACGACCTGTAACGGAACTTTTCAAGTTTTTATCTGGACGAAGTGCTCGCGCCTCATGAAGATGGATTACTGGGCTGAACATATATACAGTGCCTTGCGAAAGTATTCGGCCCCCTTGAACTTTGCGACCTTTTGCCACATTTCAGGCTTCAAACATAAAGATATAAAACTGTATTTTTTTGTGAAGAATCAACAACAAGTGGGACACAGTCATGAAGTGGAACGACATTTATTGGATATTTCAAACTTTTTTAACAAATCAAAAACTGAAAAATTGGGCGTGCAAAATTATTCAGCCCCCTTAAGTTAATACTTTGTAGCGCCACCTTTTGCTGCGATTACAGCTGTAAGTCGCTTGGGGTGTCTATCAGTTTTGCACATCGAGAGACTGAAATTTTTTCCCATTCCCCCTTGCAAAACAGCTCGAGCTCAGTGAGGTTGGATGGAGAGCATTTGTGAACAGCAGTTTTCAGTTCTTTCCACAGATTCTCGATTGGATTCAGGTCTGGACTTTGACTTGGCCATTCTAACACCTGGATATGTTTATTTTTGAACCATTCCATTGTAGATTTTGCTTTATGTTTTGGATCATTGTCTTGTTGGAAGACAAATCTCCGTCCCAGTCTCAGGTCTTTTGCAGACTCCATCAGGTTTTCTTCCAGAATGGTCCTGTATTTGGCTCCATCCATCTTCCCATCAATTTTAACCATCTTCCCTGTCCCTGCTGAAGAAAAGCAGGCCCAAACCATGATGCTGCCACCACCATGTTTGACAGTGGGGATAGGGTGTGTTCAGGGTGATGAGCTGTGTTGCTTTTACGCCAAACATAACGTTTTGCATTGTTGCCAAAAAGTTCAATTTTGGTTTCATCTGACCAGAGCACCTTCTTCCACATGTTTGGTGTGTCTCCCAGGTGGCTTGTGGCAAACTTTAAACAACACTTTTTATGGATATCTTTAAGAAATGGCTTTCTTCTTGCCACTCTTCCATAAAGGCCAGATTTGTGCAATATACGACTGATTGTTGTCCTATGGACAGAGTGTCCCACCTCAGCTGTAGATCTCTGCAGTTCATCCAGAGTGATCATGGGCCTCTTGGCTGCATCTCTGATCAGTCTTCTTGTATGAGCTGAAAGTTTAGAGGGACGGCCAGGTCTTGGTAGATTTGCAGTGGTCTGATACTCCTTCCATTTCAATTTGATCGCTTGCACAGTGCTCCTTGTGATGTTTAAAGCTTGGGAAATCTTTTTGTATCCAAATCCGGCTTTAAACTTCTTCACAACAGTATCTCGGACCTGCCTGGTGTGTTCCTTGTTCTTCATGATGCTCTCTGCGCTTTTAACGGACCTCTGAGACTATCACAGTGCAGGTGCATTTATACGGAGACTTGATTACACACAGGTGGATTGTATTTATCATCATTAGTCATTTAGGTCAACATTGGACCATTCAGAGATCCTCACTGAACTTCTGGAGAAAGTTTGCTGCACTGAAAGTAAAGGGGCTGAATAATTTTGCACGCCCAATTTTTCAGTTTTTGATTTGTTAAAAAAGTTTGAAATATCCAATAAATGTTTTTCCACTTCATGATTGTGTACCACTTGTTGTTGATTCTTCACAAAAAAATACAGTTTTATATCTTTATGGTTGAAGCCTGAAATGTGGCAAAAGGTCGCAAAGTTCAAGGGGGCCGAATACTTTCGCAAGGCACTGTATATTGTGTAACATGATGTCCTATGAGTGTCATCTGATGAAGATTATCAAAGGTTAGTGATTAATTTTATGTATATTTCTGCTTTTTGTGACTCCTATCTTTGGCTGGAAAAATGGCTGTGTGTTTTTTTGACTTGGCGGTGACCTAACAATCATATGTTGTGCTTTCGCTGTAAAGCATCGCTGTAAAGCTTCTTTCATTTGCTGTATTGGACTTGTTAATGTGTGAAAGTTACATATTTCAAGAAAATATTTTTGAATTTCACGCGCTGCCTTTTCAGCGGAATGTTGTCGAGGGGAACGCCTGCCCTAGAAAGGCTATTCGTTGACTACAGCTCAGTGTTCAACACCATAGTGCCCTCAAAGCTCATCACTAAGCTAAAAGACCCTGGGACTAAACACCTCCCTCTGCAACTGGATCCTGGACTGCCTGATGGGAAACCTAACATGGTCCAAACACACTAAGACATTTGTTAAGAGGGCACGACAAAGCCTATTCCCCCCTCAGGAGACTGAAAAGATTTGGCATGGGTCCTCAGATCCTCAAAAGGTTCTACAGCTGAACCATCGAGAGCATTGAATCACTGTCTGGTATGGCAACTGCTCGGCCTCTGACCGCAAGGCACTATAGAGGGTAGTGTGTACGGCCCAGTACATCACTGGGGCCAAGCTTCCCGCCATCCAGGACCTCTACACCAGGCGGTGTCAGAGGAAGGCCCTAAAAATGGTCAAAGACTCCAGCCACCCCAGTTATAGACGGTTCTCTCTGCTACCGCACGGCAAGTGGTTCCGGAGCACCAAGTCTAGGTCCAAAAGGCTTCTTAACAGCTTCTACCCCCAAGCCATAAGACTCATGAACAGCTAATCAAAGGGCTACCCAGACCCCTCTTTTACACTGCTGCTACGCTCTGTTTATAATCTATGCAGGTCACTTTAACTCTACCTACATCGACTCTTTATTGGTACCCCCTGTTTATAGCCACGCTATTGTTATTTTACTGCTGCTGTTTAATTATTTGTAAACTATATATATATAAAATAACACGTTTTTCTTAACTTCTTATAGCATTGTTGGTTAAGGGCATGTAAGTAAGCATTTCACTGTTGTATTCGATGCATGTGACAAATACAATTTGATTTGATTAATACACTTTTTTTTTAAACAGCTGGAAATTGGTGTTTCTATGTCAAACAGTTTTGTTATATTTCAGTCTTCTCTGATGTATATAAAGTGTAATATTTGGTTGCAAACTCAATAAGTAGGTCTTCTTTTTTTAAAGCCCATAACCATGTGTGTGAGGTGTATACTTGGGTTTCAGAGTAGATTTTTTTAAAGACTACCAAGAAACACTCTGTGTGACTCTGATTTAGCCCACTGAGGTAAAAGGTTTAATTCTGTTGAGAAATTTTCATTGGCTAAAATAAATTTGATCAGGCTTTTGTGCTCCATATTTAATTTAAGATAGATTTGAAGTAGGTCTGTTGTAAAATAAATAACATTAGCCTATTTCTGTCATGTGTTGGGTATGGTAGGCCCTTGCTTTTGATGGTAATTACTGCAGCTAATAGCTTTGCAGCTAATAGCTTTTGTGAAGGTTTAAACCTGTTCACAATTGTTTTATTTCATTCTGTTGAGCCATTTTCCAAATTAAGCCAGTGTCCAAATTAAGTTTATATTCCATATAATATATTCCATATAAACAATGGCTTGACTTACTTTTAATATTACCCTAATAAAGTATAGAAACTTTTGTGAATGTTTGGTGTGGTGTGGCTTGTTGTTGCAGAATCAGAATTAGTTAGGTAACATTGATATATAAGATGTTTTATCTACTTTCATAAATATGCTTATGTGGGAAAAGTTACTTGGGCCCCAGAGAGGGGAGAGGTCAGGCTTGTCTTCATATGTGAGGGTATCTGTTAAACCATGTGAGGGGCTCCACAATGTCTGTTCCCATTGGGGGGAGGAGTATGGCAGTGTCTGGAACCATTGTATGTCCCCTCTGATGTCGAAACTTATCTTGACCTAGTATATGACCGAGAGGCTCACTCTCCTCTCAGGGAGCTTGTCCAGGGGTGGGTTGTATTTGAGATGGGAGTATCTAGAATTGACAATTGATACATGCCCTTGGATGAGGTAATGTTTTGGTAACATGAAGTACCAAGAATGAGAAGTAGAACCTTGTCTTAGAGAGCAAACTGAATGATAATGTATAGCTAATGCTGTCTGGCTATGGGATACTCCTCTCTCAAGTGAAAGTCTTCCTTTGTGCAGTTTTCCTAAGACCTGTGGTTCGTCATTGTGAGTTGAGAGGGGTGTATCTTTGCTATAAAAGATCTCAGTTGCCATTATGTTGACACTCTCAGAGAATTCATTTATAGACACTGAATTGATCTGAAAGTCAAAGGGCTATTGGTGATATACATATTATTAACATATTAATTTTAAAGTATAACTCTGACTTATGTGTGGTTTGTAAACTCTCCTTTCACTTAGTAATACAAGGAAATTACCACGATAGGCTATATTACAATTTAGCTACTGCAAGCCTATGATATGAAGGCAGTATGCACGGCGCTCCAGCATACAATTGACAGTTACATTTGAGATGAGGAAAAACGTTTCAGGCCTATCAGAGATAGCCCTATAATATAATGCTTATTTGTATGCAAAATATCCTGATCGAAAACGAACGAATTAACCTTTTACTGTAAATATATATATGTATGCCAGACGCAGTAGCCATCTGACGTTTAGTCACCAAAGCCCCATATACTACCCACCATTGCGACCTGTACGCTCTCGTTGGCTGGCCCTCGCTTCATACTCGTCGCCAAACCCACTGGCTCCATGTCATCTACAAGACCCTGCTAGGTAAAGTCCCCCCTTATCTCAGCTCGCTGGTCACCATAGCATCTCCCACCTGTAGCACACGCTCCAGCAGGTATATCTCTCTAGTCACCCCCAAAACCAATTCTTTCTTTGGCCGCCTCTCCTTCCAGTTCTCTGCTGCCAATGACTGGAACAAACTACAAAAATCTCTTAAATTGGAAACACTTATCTCCCTCACTAGCTTTAAGCACCAACTGTCAGAGCATCTTACAGATTACTGCACCTGTACATAGCCCACCTATAATTTAGCCCAAACAACTACCTCTTTCCCAACTGTATTTAATTAATTTATTTATTTTGCTCCTTTGCACCCCATTATTTTTATTTCTACTTTGCGCATTCTTCCATTGCAAAACTACCATTCCAGTGTTTTACTTGCTATATTGTATTTACTTTGCCACCATGGCCTTTTTTGCCTTTACCTCCCTTCTCACCTAATTTGCTCACATTGTATATAGACTTGTTTTTTTTACTGTATTATTGACTGTATGTTTGTTTTACTCCATGTGTAACTCTGTGTCGTTGTATGTGTCGAACTGCTTTGCTTTATCTTGGCCAGGTCGCAATTGTAAATGAGAACTTGTTCTCAACTTGCTTACCTGGTTAAATAAAGGTGAAAAAAAAAAAAAAAAAAAAAAAAAAAATGTCAGATGCGGTTTGCATATCTCGAGCTCTCTCTCTTAGGATAGGCCTAAGCTTCTCTTCCTTTATATAGACTATATCTTTTTTTGTAAATATTAATATCATACAGTGGACATCTAAGCCTATAGGCCTATGCATGCAATGTCCTGATGCATTTAGCACTCAAATCTCCGACAGCTGAACCAAAAAATAGGCTATAAAGTTTGCTACACATCGAAACACAATGAATAGTGTTTTTTCATGTGTTATAATCCGTTTTTAAGGACACGTAAATGTGGTTAATTTGGACAATATCCATCGTTTACCAAATGTCTGTTAAATTAAAATATTCCCGGTCACGTTGTCCAATGTAAAATCTTCCCGAAGGAACTCCTTAAATGCGCCTATTGTTTTTATGCATATTTTAGAATATTCGCATGCATATCTGTCGACAACTGCATGGAAACCTATAGACACACTAAAGATTATAAATGCGCTAGTCTCGTGTCACTTTCATTATGCCTGCACATCATGGTTCACCAGCAGCCCCAAACATCTAAAGAATAAACTACATATGTCTTGATTTGATTAGAGCTTTGATCGGCACGATAATTCAAATCTGATGCTACCTGAGCCTGATGAGCTATCAATTAAGTACATTTTATGAGCCCAAGTAAAAAATTAAAAAATAAATGATTGTGCCCTTATCCAATACTATGTTATAGGCTACCGCAAATTTCGCACGACAGAAAAACCCATAGATGTAGCTATGTTAAAAAACAAGATGACCCTGGAATGCCAGGTGGGGATGTGTACATTAAACGTGCATTCAGTCCTTATATTACTGTAGCATATGCTGCTGCAAATTTAGGGACCACAATGGAAATAAGATCTCAACTTTATTGCACAATCCCGATCACTTTTTAAACGATTTGTTTTTATACAGTAGGTTTTACGTTGGGAAGGGGGTGCATTTTTTTAACGATATGTTGAGTTGGACCAGTCTCCACCTCCCCCAGTAAATTTCACTTGCATATGATCAAATATGAATGACTGTTTAGACAATTATTAAATACAGGTTATTGGCACTTTTCTACTTTCATCTCGGGGAGGTTTATTTAGAACGTTTAAAAGATTCCGTACCCCGGAAGTGATTGGTTAGTGTTGTGGTAACCTGAAACAAATCACAGCAGTTCTACAATGTCGGTATTACATTTGTCAGTCATGCACGGATTTGTACTACTTCAGTTTTGTATGTCGACTTGAATAGGCGCGCTTGCACCCGTGTTCGTGTCTGAATTGTGGCAGTCGTCATCATCGCTATGATACCTGATAGTTACGGCGAAATATCGTAGCTAACCGATTGCTGGCTAGCTTAGCTAACGTTAGCTTCTTATCTGGATGTAAACAAAGCTAGTTCGTTACCGTTAATTGAGTTGACATACAACGTCCAGGTACTTCTGAACATAAGATAGCTAGCTTAGCTAAAATCTTACAATTTCAGGCAGTCAACCGCATTTGTGTAGCTAGCGTACTGTAGCTAATTGGGGTTGCAGGCCTCTGTGAGAACAAGCTAACGGTAACAAGCTAGCTACAGTAGCTAGCTAACGAACAGCTGTCAAAATGGATAGAGCGGAATCAGATCGGTTGATAGAGAAAGCAAAGCTGTGCTTGCGGTCAGGGCGGAGAGAAAAGGCCCTTCAACTGTTGTATGAAGCCCAGAAAATATTTCCCAGCACTCGGGCCAGAGGTAAGTGTCCCGTAATGGCCGTCTTGTTAGCCTTGCTTGCCAACTTGAATGTTAAAATAGAAAGTGCAACGTCTGTATCTTGTGAATGTGAATTGCATAATGTATGCTCGAATCAGCGAATGTGTTATGCATGTCATCTGAATATTTACAACATGGTCAGGCTTATAATAGAAACAATATTTTTAGATAGCATGTTTGTGCCTGTAAGTGGATTTACTTTTTATAACCTGTAGGCCACACTACAATGTATAGTTACTGTAACGAGTAATGTTTATTTGACTTACTTGCCGTGTTATTACTCAACCTAGAGGTGCAGCTGTCAGCCAGACAAATTGGTTGTTATTGTTGAACAAGGCAGTTCCCCGGTAGGCCGTCATTGTAAAATAAGAATTTGTTCTTAACTGTCTTGCCTAGTTAAATAAAGGTTACATTTAAAAAATAAATGTTTTTTTTCTTATTCAAAACACCTGCTCTTTTCATGACAGACTGACCCATAAGGATCCCTTATTGATGTCGTTTGTTAAATCAGTGTAGATCATTGGTCACCAACCTTTTGAGTGAAGATCAGTCATATAATAAAAAACGTAAGCCTATTTAACATTAACCATTTAAAAACCGTTCCGTAGCAATGAGATTTGTGCAGTAGGCTATAAGCCCAATACATTATCACTACATATTGGCTATGTCGGAATTACCCTGCCAATGCTGTTCTTCTCAGACCATTTTGAAATGATATTTAAAAATATTTTGTATATGAATCACACTGTTCATAGATCATTTGTTGTATTACTTGTGAGGCACAGCTAAGTGAGCTGGGCTGATGGCCTGCATCTGAGGGGAGGGAGGGAGCAGTGGTGAGGCTGCCTCTCACCGTCTCTCTCTCCCTCCTTCTGCTGAGAAAAGGGGGACACAAGTCTTCCAGCTGATGGCGAAACTTAAGAGCCAATTTAAGCTTGATCTGAAAATGTGGTCGGAGGCGCCGTGTGGATGGTGTGACGCAATCGCGGGGCCTCCAGATGCATGCAGAGGCCAAACTGAGCTTCGTACCGCATCGCTGTGCGCCTCCCAAATTTTGTAACATTGCTGAGAGCTCCAAATAGCCTCATGCACCAATTCATGTTACTCCTATGACCCCCC
This sequence comes from Oncorhynchus nerka, assembly GCF_034236695.1. NCBI lineage: Eukaryota > Metazoa > Chordata > Actinopteri > Salmoniformes > Salmonidae > Oncorhynchus > Oncorhynchus nerka. Next base: position 52,010,413 of record NC_088405.1, read on the forward strand.
CAAAAATGAAATAGTCCTCAATATTAAAAAAGACACAAGCTGCTAATGATAACGCAAGGTTAAAGGAACACTTACAGGCTCTGCATGGTCATTCCGACATCCGCATTGGCCCTGCAGCATTTATGGTGGTATGGCCTCTGCAGAACTCTGGACATTCGTACTACTTGTGTTTTGCCGAGCTGCGCTGTTGTCAAGGAGGTGAGTTTGTGTTTTATACAGGACCCATCCGCTCTCACCTACCAACAACCAATCATGTCTATACGGAGCCCTCAGCATTGTTTAAACATTTGAGCAGAGCAGAACATGCGGTACAGGAGCTCCGTTTGGCCTCTGCGTGTCTCCGGAGGCTTCGCAATTGCGTCACACCAGCCACACGGCGCCTCCGAACACATTTTCGGATCAAGCATAAATTGTCTCTTTGCTATACTCATTACAATTTAGCTGGTTGCAGCATTTTATGTGTTGAACAAGGTGTTGGTGGTGCTGAGTAACAACTTGAACATGAAGTTACTCATAAAAACAGCAGCCGGCTCTTTGCTGTATTCATTGTCTCTCTAGTGATGGTTTTGAAATCTCACAGTATCAACTTTGCTGTGAGTTCAAGGCTTTTGTTTTTTTACAGTCTAAGGCGCAAACTGTGCAGACATGGTGATCTGAGCTATTTGACTGGCCAGCGGTAGGCCTTCTGGTGCACTTGATTTGCTCTCTGGGCCTGCCGGGTAGGACACTTTGTCTTGCCGGCGCTAGGGCTGTTGAATCAAGTGCACCTACCGCCAACAGTGCAAAAAAAGAAAATAGGAGCCCAAGGCTTTTTCGTTGGGTTTTTACAGAAATGTTTGGTGATCAACTAGGAATCCCTTAGAGATCTACCAGTTGGTGACCACTGGTGTAGATGAAGGGGAGGAGACGGATTAAAGAAGGATTTTTAAGCCTTGAGACAATGATGGTGTGTGTGCCATTGAGGGTGAATGGGCAAGACAAATTGCCTTTGAATGAGGTATGGTAGTCGATACCAGGTGCACCGGTGTGAGTGTGTCAACTGCAACGCTGCAGGGTTTTTCATGCTCAACAGCTTCCTGTGTGTATCAAGAATGTTCCACCACCCAAAGGACATTCGGCTAACTTGACACAACTGCGAGAGTCAACATGGGCTAGCATCCCAGTGGAACGCTTTTGACACCTTGTAGAGTCCATGCCCTGACGAATTGTGGCTGTTCTAAGGGCAAAAGTGGGTGCAACTCAATATTAGGAAGGTGTTCCTAATGTTTTGTACACACAGTATAAGTAACTCATCATCTTCTGTTGACAAGAAGGGACTAGGTTAGGGGAATACATGTTTCAGGTACACACCTGTCCAGACTGGCTGTTTCTTCTATTAATATTTGCACCCATGCCTGATCTCTCCATCAGTGCTGATTGATGCCATAGTGAGGAATGGAAGCTCTGCTGCTCCAGAGGAGCCCCACATACCCCCACCGCGTGGCTTTCGATCCAATGAAGAGGACGGGGATCGAGAGGAAGCGCGCAAAGGGGCCAACGAGGAGAAGAAGACCTACACAGAGGATCAGCGTCAGGGTGTTCTCAGGTACCTGAGTGATAGGCCTACGTTCATTTTGAGCACTTACAGACCTTCGCTACATTTTGTCAAAATGTCCTGTTTTGGTATCAGATTTCGTACTAATCTTTGTGGGGTTTGATCCATTGCAGGATAAAGAAATGCAAGGACTTCTATGAGATCCTGGGCGTTCCTAAAGACTCTAGCGATGAAGATCTGAAGAAGGCATACAGGAAGCTGGCACTGAAGTTCCACCCTGACAAGAACTGTGCCCCGGGAGCCACAGATGCATTTAAAGGTAAAGGGATGCCTCTGTTAGTGCTGTGTTTCCTGACCTGATCTCATCTGAGTCACATCTTTCTCCTCTGTGAGCAATTTTTTAAAATATCCAACAACAAAATAGATGAATAAATAGGGCCTCTGTATATTGTGGGACTGCTGGTGCAGATAATTAGCTCCTTAATTATCATGCTATTGTGGCCCGGCATGTGCATCGAGTCAGACAACGACACACCAAGAGCATCAATCATAGGCCTGATAAGTGTTTGTTTTTTCCCCCTCTACAGCCATAGGCAATGCGTATGCAGTGCTGAGCAATGCTGAGCAGCGTCATAAGTATGACCAGTACGGAGAGCAGGCTCCCTCTGAGAGCACCACCCACTCCTCAGCCCAAGCTCGCCACGGACACTACCGCAACTTCAACAGGAACTTTGAGGCTGACATCTCCCCTGAAGAGCTTTTCAATATCTTCTTTGGAGGAAGATTTCCCACAGGTAAGATTTGCGTGTGTGTGTGTGTGGAAGTCGAGGTTATTAGGAGTAAACTGAAAAGGTTACAGCGTGATTGAAATTGAAAGGAAACGTTACCGTGTCAGCGGAGACGGCATTCACGGGAAACGCTGCATATGTTCGGCTCAATCGGAAATGACCTTTACATTTCTATTGCGTAATCTGTAACGCTTCAGCGGTAGATTGAATGGAGCCCTAAAACAAATCATGAAGACTTTTGTAAACGGAAATAAAGTGAAGAAACCCATTTTGAAAAACTGAAACTAACTCAAAATGAAAAACATCAAATTATGTTCAGTTTTATTTTGTTTTCTTCTAAACTTTGGGCAAAAATGAAATTGGGCTTTCAATCTCCCCCAATGGGGTTTAAGCTTCTTTCCCCCCCCCCAATGGGGTTTTCATGCTTGCTTTATCTGGCAGGTAAATGCCGCCAGGAGATGACAATGGTTCAAATAAGCCTAGCGTGTGCATCACTAGTCTCTCAAGACTTGACCGGTTGCCTCCCACAATGTACCGATGTTCCTGCAGACACGTCTGTAGAAGTGTCTGTGTCAGTTGGGAACAGAGGGGAGTGGGAAATGGGATGCGTCTCACCGCCGTATCTGCCAAGTGTAAAACATTTCAGAATGACACAACGTAGTATCTAGCTAGCAAGACGGAGAATGGTTATTTGTAATGAGTGCTTTTCGCAAGTGGCTAGTTTGCATCTACCTTCACTAAAAACCAAGTGCAAAGGCTTTGCCTGCAAACTTTAGTTTCTAATCGTGATGTTCTGGCCCGCCTACCCAGACTCATGAATTGTAGAGAGTTGTGTGTCTTAAGACGACCCTCTCTGGAACAATCCCCCCTTTCAAAATGTCCAAGAGACATCCTCCCCAGACCTAGCGCTGCTGTTGCCTAGGTCTGTGATTTCCGAGACTAGTGCGCATCACTATCACTGTAGCTAACAAATGTGCCATGACTTCATTTGTTGTTTTTTCCTCTCTTTCAGATATAGGTACTTGTTTCTTACATGTACTACTAAATCTGAAAAAGCTTTAAAAATATTAGTGTAAAAATGGGCAAGTTTTCTTCCATATTTCTGCAACCAGTCTAGGCACTAATTGTTTTAAATCCAAGTCACAATGAGGTTGACTTTACAATTTAAACCTATCAATTTATGTATTACTGCCCCTGTGGCAAGAAGTCAAATCCCCCCAAATTATAGGCCTACAAAACTGAAATGTCTCTTAGCCTCCCACGCCTAGTGTACTTTGTCCTTAACATTAAAACTGAAACTAAATAATATGAAAACTAAAACTAGTAAATCAAGTCAGAAAACAAACTTAAAACTCACATAAACATAGAAAAAACGAATAGAAATAAAAACCGATAATAACCTTGGTGGAACTGTGTGCATGTATGTGTCTGAAAGAGAGATGGCGTGTGCGTTTTTCTCTCTCTTGTTCCTTTCATTTTGGATTAGTCACCTTGTCGGTTGTTGCGTAGTAGTTACGCGTGTGTTCTGTTCCCTCAGGCAACATCCATGTGTACACAAACAGAGGCGCCACCTACTCTAACTTCTACCAGCCTCGTCGGCGACGTGCATATGAGAGGCGCGATGAGGAAGTGGAGGAGAACCGCAGTCCGGTCAGTCAGTGCCCACATGAGGAATCTCCTAGAAACTCCCGCCAGTTCACATCATAGATGTTCTGTAGCTGTGTGATTAACCCAACAGAGCTACAGCGGATTTTTCTATGGGCGTACAGTTTAACTCGCATGGCTACAGCATATGTATTTCCTATGTGTTCACAGTTAATGCTGGGCCTTACATTTAGATCTCTTTAAGATTGGGTTTTTGATCCTGTTTCTGCCATTTTGGATATTATTTCCCTTTATGCAGTGCTACAATAGGCAATAAAAATGAGAACCTTATGCTGCTCCAAGAGGGTCAGTTAAAGGTTGACCAATGAAATGGACCAGCTGTGAAAATGAGTAAACAAGCTTTTTTTTGTTGCAATAATAAGCAATAGAGTCCTAGAAACATTACTGCAGATTGATTTTGACATGTATTTACAGGTATATGTTTTGGTGTAAACTTTTGCTTTAACATATCTTTCTGGCGTTGCCTTTCCTCAGCAGAACACCTTCACTGCCTTCCTGCAGCTTCTTCCTGTGCTGGTGCTGATCCTCATATCTGTTGTGACCCAACTGATGGCCACCAACCCTCCCTACAGTCTCTTTTACAAACCGTGAGTCAACCACATCAACCAAGCTTCTTGATGACACTGTTTGCCTCTAAAGTAGACTGCATGCGTATGAGCCTCATTCAGACTAGTTCCATGGTAACAACTGGGTGCAGAGTGCATGAGGACCCTTTAAGAGCAGGGGTGGGCAACTCCAGTCCTCGAGGGCCTGATTGACGTCGCACTTCTTCTCCATCCCTAGCAAACACAGCTGATTTGAATCAAATTGCATTCTAAACTGAAGATCATGATTAGGTGATTAGAGCTGGGGCAAAACTGTGACACCAATAAAGACCTCGAGGACTGGAGTTGCCCACCCCTGCGGGTGAGGTGTGACGTGTATTTCCCCCTTAAGTCTGCCTGTAGTGGGACTGACTGTATATTTGTCTTTCAGGGCCATGGGTCTGGTGGTCTCCCGGGAGACCCAGAATATGGGTGTGCCCTACTACGTGGACAAGGGCTTCCAGAAGGAGTACCGTGGGGAGTCCCTGGAGGAGCTGGAGAAAACCATAGAGAGTGATTACATTGAACACCTGCAGAGCAGCTGCTGGAAGGAGAAACAGCAGAGTAAGTCCAGCTGCAGTCAGATCCTGGCAGCTTGGCACAGTCCCCATTTGGAGACATGTTGACTGAGGCAGCCACGCATGGTTTATCCATGTTGCAGAGTATGAATTTGATCCATATATAAGCTGATATGTTTTTCTCTCCATCCTCGTTCAGAGTCGGACTTGGCGAACCTTGCCCAACTGTACCGTGATGACAGGCTGAAGGCGAAGGCTGAGTCTCTAAAGCTGGACAACTGTGACAAGCTGTACCGCTTTGTGGGCCGACAGAGAGGAGAATGAGGGGCTTAAGACAGGAGGAGAGGGAGGCATCTCTTTGCAGCTGGGAATTCGACACTACTCGTTTGAAATTTTTAATTTAATTTATTTATTCAAAATCGGGTCACTTTTTTTTTTAAGAAGAAGAAGAAGAATTGTCTCTTCTCTCTGGTTAGAGCACCGTGGCAGCCAAAGCCATTTTGAATTGAAACATTGTGCCTTCTCTCCTCTCGGATGGAAGAAAGTGGAGGAGCATGTACTGTAAGCTGCCAAGCCTGGCTCTTTGTAGATAACATGAAGCCCTGCCTGGCTGGCTCTGGGATTGTTGTATTGATGTACAGAAGCCTTGTTTCTACTTCCTTACATTAAGGAATATGGGCTTGCTTACAAGGTTTGAGAATATGGTTCTGTTCATACGTACACTTTCTGTTAGTCACCTGTTTGAAGCATGTTTAGTACTGGTGGGTTACTCATTTTTATCTGGATTTCTGTGGCGTGGGTTACATTTGAGTATATTGAGTAGGTATTGGGAAAGAGCATAGCTAGAGCCGCGACTTCGTTTTGAACTGGGAAGAACGTTTTAATTGCGAAGCCAGGCAAGGTTCAGATACAGAGGCAAACGATGTGAGAGATTCTATTTGAAAAGACCGCTCTATAGGGTCTTAAACTGTGAAGGAAAAATGTGTAGATTTGTCGCGCCTGCTCGTTAGAGAAACAAAGCAAGGCAAGAGCTATACATCTCTAGCGTATTAGATCCACGTACAATTTAACTGCGGATCTCTGTTTTATGTGAAGACCGATACGTTGATCCCTTTTTTTCTCCTTTTCATTTGCCGTGCATTAAGACTTTGCCAGACAGCGTTGCTGTTAGTTGTATTTATTGTCCGTTATTTGGTCATTTCCTTCTCGAGCACATTTTTGATGCTGTTTAATTCTGAGCCCGATGTCCCTATTCCCTGATGCATGCATAGTTGATCCAGGTCTTTGTGTTACACATCAGGTGCTCAGTCGGCCGCTACACCGCAACTCTCTGCGAAGGACTACTAATTAAGAGCAATCCACACATCCTGCCCATTTCATGTAATCGACTAACTTTACTAAAGAGCTTTTAAACATGCTTTAGTTTTGGTTTCTCCAAAAGGAACAGTTGTTTCAGTAATAGTTTCAATCTTCTAATGCTTGACCTTTTCCTTTTAGTCAGATCATAAATCCAGCAGACGGAGGGTTAACGACCAAACTAGTGGCAGACCGACAGGCTGGGGGGGGGGGTAAACGGATTACAGATTAGACCTGATGTTAACTGGAAACCTAGTGGTCCCTTGGCTAAACTCTGGTGTCCCGTTGATTTGTGCTGCCAGAGCAGGTTTTCAAGCTGGTTGAATAAAATCTTAAAACAATCTATTGGTGTCTCTGGGGAGCTTTTGTTTTGTTTCCTGATGCTATACTCCCATTTTCCAACTGATTCAGATTCAGAATGTTTAATAGTCACATACAGGGTTACAGGTGTGATTGCAGGGTACAGTGAAACTCTTCGGCTTTGAGCTTCAACATGCAGTGAAACTAGTGAAATAAAATAGAAATACAACTCACTCTCTCTCTCATATACAGTTGAAGTCAGAAGTTTGCATGCACCTTAGCCAAATACATTTAAACTCAGTTTTTCACAATTCCTGACATTTAATCCTAGTAAAAATTCCCTGTCTTAAGTCAGTTAGGATCACCACTTTATTTTAAGAATGTGAAATGTCAATAATAGTTGAATATTTTATTTCAGCTTTTATTTCTTTCATCACATTCCCAGTGGGTCAGAAGTTTACATACACTCAACTAGTATTTGGTAACATTGTCTTTAAATTGTTTAACTTGGGTCAAACGCTTCGGGTAGCCTTCCACAAGCTTCCCACAATAAGTTGGGTGAATTTTGGCCCATTCCTCCTGACAGAGCTGGTGTAACTGAGTCAGGTTTGTAGGCCTCCTTGCTCGCACATGCTTTTTCAGTTCTGCCCACAAATGTTCTATAGGGTTGAGGTCAGGGCTTTGTGATGGCCACTCCTATACCTTGACTTTGTTGTCCTTAAGCCATTTTGCCACAACTTTGGAAGTATGCTTGGGGTCATTGTCCATTTGGAAGACCCATTTGCGACCAAGCTTTAAACTTCCTGACTGATGTCTTGAGATGTTGCTTCAATATATCCATGTAATTTTGATTCCTCATGATGCCATCTATTTTGTGAAGTGCACCAGTCCCTCCTGTAGCAAAGCACCCCCACAACATGACGCTGCCACCCCCGTGCTTCACGGTTGGGATGGTGTTCTTCGGTTTGCAAGCCTCCCCCTTTTCCTCCAAACATAACGATGGTCATTATGGCCAAACAGTTCTATTTTTGGCCAGAGGACATTTCTCCAAAACGTACGATCTTATATGTTTCTTTTTTTTGCTGGGTGTGTGTGTGTATGTAATATATACACACACACACACACCCAGCAAAGAAAATAAACATCCCTTTTTCAGGACCCGGTCTTTCAAAGATAATTCATAAAAATCCACCGACCTTCATTGTAAAGGGTTCAAACACTGTTTCCCATGCTTGTTCAATGAACTAGAAACAATGAATGAACATGCACCTGTGGAACGGTCGTTAAGACACTAACAGCTTACAGACGGTAGGCAATTAAGGTCACAAGGTGTGAATGGAGGACCACCAGATCAAGACCCTGTTATGGCCAGCCTGATCTCCAGACCTGAACCCCATTGAAAACCTCTGGAATGTGATCAAGAGGAAGATGGTCAAAAGGCATCAAACAAAGCCGAGCTGCTTTTTGTGCCAGGAGTGGCATAAAGTCACACAACATCAACGTGAAAGACTGGTGGAGAGCATGCTAAGACGCATGAAAGCTGTGATTGAAAATCAGGGTTATTCCACCAAATATTGATTTCTGAACTCTTAAGTTAAAACAGTATTATGTTGTTTAAAAATGAATATGAACTTATTTTCTTTGCATTATTTGAGGTCTGACAACTCTATCTTTTTAGTTATTTTGACCAGTTATTTTATGCAAATAAATGCTCTAAATTACAATATTTTATTTGGAATTTGGGAGAAATGTCAGTTTATAGAATAAAACAAAAATGTTCATTTTACCCAAACACATACCTATAAATAGTCAAACTGATAATTTTGCAGTGGTCTCTTAATTATATATATATATATATATACAGCTTTATTTTTGATTAGGCAAGTCAGTTAAGAACAAATTCTTATTTACAATAACGGTCTAGGAACAGTGGGTTAACTCCCTTGCTCAGGGGCAGAACGACAGATTTTTACCTTGTCAACTCGGGGATTTGATCTAGCAACCTTTCGGTTACTGGCCCAACGCTCTAACCACTCGGCTACCTGCCGCCCACTAATATGTATTAGTGTACCAGTCAAAAGTTTGGACACCTACTCATTCTGTTTTTTATTTTATTTTTACTACTATGAAAATAAACGCAGTTGACAGTGAGAGGACATTTCTTTTTTTGAGTTAGTACCAGCCAAAAGTACGGACATGCCTACTCGTTCAAGGGCTTTTCTTTATTTTTAATATTTTATACATTGTAGAATAGTGAAGACATCAACACTATGAAATAACACATATGGAATCATGTAGTAACCAAAAAAGTATTAAACAAATCAAATATATTTATGTTTGAGATTCTTCAAAGTAGCCACCCTTTGACTTAATGACAGCTTTGCACACTCTTGGCAGTACGGACATTGCCTCCTTGCAGCATGCCTAATGCACATTCACGCAGATAAGCAGGGACCCTGTGCATCTTTCTTTTGGTGTTTTTCAGAGTCAATAGAAAGGCCTCTTTAGTGTTCTCTAAGTTTTCATAACTGTGACCTTAATTGCCTAACGTCTGTAAGTTGCGCATGTTCTTTAACATAAACATACCCAGGTGTTAGAATGGCCAAGTCAAAGTCCAGACCTGAATCCAATCGAAAATCTGTGGAAAGAACTGAAAACTGCTGTTCACAAATGCTCTCCATCCAACCTCACTGAGCTCGAGCTGTTTTGCAAGGAGGAATGGGAAAAAACTTCAGTCTCTCGATGTGCAAAACTGATAGAGACATACCCCAAGCGACTTACAGCTGTAATCGCAGCAAAAGGTGGCGCTACAAAGTATTAACTTAAGGGGGCTGAATAATTTTGCACGCCCAATTTTTCCGTTTTTGATTTGTTAAAAAAGTTTGAAATATCCAATAAATGTCGTTCCACTTCATGATTGTGTCCCACTTGTTGTTGATTCTTCACAAAAAAATACAGTTTTATATCTTTATGTTTGAAGCCTGAAATGTGGCAAAAGTTCGCAAAGTTCAAGGGGGCCGAATACTTTCGCAAGGCACTGTATATATATATACACACACACACACACACACACACACACACACACACACACACACACACAGAGTCCATTTGGAAAGTATTCAGACCCCTTGCCTTTTTACAAATGTTACGTTACAAACTTATTCTAAAATGAAACTACCCACAATACCCCATAATGACAAAGCGAAAACAGGTTTAGAAATGTTGGCAAATTTATTACAAATAAAAAACAAATACCTTATTTACATACGTAATGAGACTCAAAACTGAGCTCAGGTGCATCCAGTTTCCATTGATCATTCTTAAGATGTTTCTACAACTTGGAGTCCACCTGTGGTAAATTCAAATGATTGGACTATATAAAAAGGTCCCACAGTTGACAGTGCAAGTCAGAGAAACAACCAAGCCATGAGGTCGAAGGAATTGTCCATAAAGAACACAGTGGCCTCCATCATTCTTAAATGGAAGAAGTTTGGAACCACCAAGCCTCTTCCTAGAGCTGGCCAGCCTGGCCAAACTGAACAATCGGGGAAGAAGGGCCTTGGTCAGGGAGGTGACCGAGAACCCAATGGTCACTCTGACAGAGCTCCAGAGTTCCTCTGTGGAGATGGGACAACCTTCCAGAAGGACAACCATCTCTGCAGTACTCTACCAATCAGGCCTTTATGATAAGAGTGGCCAGACGGAAGCTACTCCTCAGTAAAAGGCACATGACAGCCCAGTTGGAGTTTGCCAAAAGGCACCTAAAGGACTCTCAGACCATGAGAACAAGATTCTCTGGTCTGATGAAACAAAGATTGAACTCTTTGGCCTGAATGCCAAGCGTCACGTCTGGAGGAAACCTGGCACCATCCCTACGGTGAAGCATGGTGGTGGCAGAATCATGCTGTTGGGGTGTTTTTCAGCGGCAGGGACTGGGAGACTAGTCAGGATCGAGGAAAAGATGAACGAAGCAAAGTACAGAGAGAGTCTTGATGAAAACCTGCTCCAGAGTGCTCAGGACCTCAGACTGGGGCGAAGGTTCACATTCCAACAGGATAACGACCCTAAGCACACAGCCAAGATAATGCTCGAGTGGCATTAGGACAAGTCTCTGAATGTCCTTGAGAGGCCCAGCCAGAGCCCGGACTTAAACTCAATCGAACATCTCTGGAGACCTGAAAATAGCTGTGCAGCAACTCCGGGGTCTGAATAGTTTCCGAATGCACTGTATATACTGGTGTTACACCCAAGCTTATGGCGGGAATCAGTTAAATCACACGCTGTCGACAATGTGCCCATTTCCGATTGAGCCGACATGCAGCATTTACCATAAATGCCGTCTCCACGAACTTGGGAACATTGCCTTTAAATAGCGCATTGTCGACAATGCTCAAACAGATTGCCTTAGAGTCCCAGCCTTAGTCCTTTTTGTGGGATTTCCTTAAAACAAAACAAAACTCACACACTACCTGGTTTGCTAAGTTGGGGGACCACAATCTTGCAACAAATATGTATTATTTTGAAACATTCATTGCCTTTAAAAAAGGCACCATATGTACACGCCTGTACAATACTATACAAAGGACTTAAACTCATGAAACACATACACAATGCAAGGTATTTCAGTTTTGTGTTGACAGACACATACAGTACGACCCTGGTCATCTCATTCAGTCAACTGTTCCTCACTCTGTTTCTCTACGTCACAATGCCTTGCTCAGTTTAAGAGGGGGACTCGATTCAGGAGTTGGAGTATGTGTTTCTCAGTGCTGGGGTTGCGTTTACTCTAAACTGCAATTCAGGAACTGCATTGCTCTCTCAGCCAGACACACCGTGTCCAGTTGAAGTGAGAGGACATGAAACGACATTGACCCAGACTGTGGTGTCCTTCGTTACCTTAATCAACTGGGACATGACCATGGATAGGGGGTACCAATCAGTTGTACTCCATCCAGAGTCATCCGCAGGTGCTCCCTGCGACTAATTTCTTCATCTTCATCTTCAGGTCAGCTTCTATGGCACAATGGCGCCCCCTGGTGCCCCCATCCTGTAGAAGCACAGAGAGGAGATGGGTTAACTCTGGTCCAAAGCCATCACCCTAGACAACACCGGACAGACTGGCCCTCATATTTAGTGTTTGTTTGAACATGATAGGAAACATGGTTCAACATTTAGACTCAATGCAACTTGCAAACGCATGGGTCAATTAGCTTGTGTGCATGAAAGTTAGCGAGACAATTTGTGTTTCTTTGCCTGCGTGTGTTTTTAGGAGCGTATGTGTGTGAGAGAGAGAAAGAGGGAGAGAAAGAGAGGAAATTTAAGAAAGAATACTATAGAGCAGGGGTATTCAATTTGCCTGTCTACCCATCCACATCGCTCCCACATCGCTCCGGCCAAACGCTACTCCCGCTAATGTTTCTTCTCCATGATGAGTCTGGATTTGCTTCTCGAAAGCGAACCCATTCTGACCGCTCTGATTTGTCCCCGGAAACCAATGGGCTGGGCCAGAGCCGGCCTACACGAATCACGTCATTTTTGACGACAGCACAAACAACTTCCTGGATAGCAGGTTCAGCATGGAGTGATCGATAAGAGCAACGAAAATCAAACTCAGGATTCAATCGGACTTGGGGCCAGAATGCAAATACCCCAGCTGTCATCTTGCAGCTCGTAACCTGCAGACTGGGTACTTACAAAGAGAGAGAGAAGGAAGGCAGGAGAGGCCATGGGGACACTGTCCTGTGAGAGGACAGAGGATAGTCAGAGAGAGGGAACAAAGACACACAGAACAAGGAAAGAAGGGGAGTCGTGGAGCACACACAGTGACACACTCCAAAAGAAAAGAGAACTGCATCATTTTTTTTTTAAAGACAGACCCCCTCCAAAAAGATTGAGAAATTAGGTGCATCATATACAGAAAAACATGGAGGGTATAAAAAAAGTGAACACCACCGGTCATGGACACTATAAATACTGTATAGAATATAAACCTGTGGGAAGCAGGATCCATCTTCTCACAGGAGTGGTCCAACAACTGACCCAACTCCTTCACTTAAACGCAGGTGGGTAACCAATTCCTCACTTGGATTGTGAAGATATCGTTGGAGCCTTTTTGTTGTTGTTGTGATTAACTAAATATAAGCATTCCATCTTAAAACGTGAGCTCCAAAATGCAACAACATGAACCATGTGACTTTTGGCCAAATATGAATATTCTGTAGCACTGCAAATAACTTTAGTTTCAAATACTATAGTATAATACTCGTAGCAAAAATATGTATCTTTCATTTACAATCTGTAGAAACGACGAGAATAGAGAGGTTGAGAACTTTCGTGAAACATCACAGTGGAAAAATATGCGGCGGCTAGAAATCAAAACTGGACGAGATAGAGAAAGATGGGAGGGGTTGAGGGTAGCTGAAGCCTGGGCCTAAAAACAAACAAAGGATAACTATTGTAAAATATACCGTCTGTAGGAACTGGAAGTAGAAGCCTAAGTATTCACTAGTTTACTCCAAATATATAACACATATGGAATCATGCAACCAAAAAAAAAGTGTTTAACAAATCAAAAATATAATGTTATATTTGCAATTCTTCAAAGTAGCCAACCTTTACCTTGATGACAACTTTGGACACTCTGGCATTCTCTCAACCAACCAGCTTCATGAGGTAGTCACCTGGAATGCATTTCAATTAACAGGTGTGCCTTGTTAAAAGTTAATTTGGGGAATTTCTTTCCTTCTTAAATGTGTTTGAACCAATCAGTTGTGTTGTGACAAGGTAGGGTTGGCATACCAAATTTACCAAATTAGGTCTAAGACCAAGTCCATATTATGGCAAGAACAGATCAAATAAGCAAAGAGAAATGACAGTCCATCATTACTTTAAGACATGAAGGCCAGTCAATGTGGAAAATTTCAAGAACTTTGAAAGTTTCTTCAAGTGCAGTTGTAAAAACCATCAAGCGCTATGATGAAACTGGCTCTCATGAGGACCGCCCTAGGAAAGGAAGATCCAGAGTTACCTCTGCTGCAAAGGATAAATTCATTTGCGTTACCAACCTCAGATTGGAGCCCAAATAAATGCTTCACAGAGTTCAAGTAACAGACACATCTCAACATCAACTGTTCAGAGGAGACAGCGTGAACCAGGCCTTCATGGTCGAATTGCTTCAAAGAAACCACTTGAGCCAAGAAACACGAGCAATGGACATTAGACCGGTGGTAATCTGTCCTTTGGTCTGATGAGTCCAAATTTGAGATTTTTGGTTCCAACCGCCGGGTCTTTGTGAGACGCAGAGTGATGATCTCTGCATGTGTGCTTCCTACCGTGAAGCAAGGATGAGGTGTGATGGTGGGGGGGGGCTTTGTTGGTGACACTGTCTGTGATTTATTTAGAATTCAAGGCACACTTAACCAGCATGGGTACCACAGCATTCTGCAGCGATACGCCATCCCATCTGGTTTGCGCTTAGTGGGACTATCATTTGTTTCTCAACCAGACAATGACCCAAAACACACCTCCAGGCTGTGTAAGGGCAATTTGACCAAGAAGGAGAGTGATGGAGTGCTGCATCAGATGACCTGGCCTCCACAATCACCCAACCTCAACCCAATTGAGATGGTTTGGGATGAGTTGGACCGCAGAGTAAAGGAAGAGCAGCCAACAAGTTCTCAGCATATGTGAGAACTCCTTCAAGACTGTTGGAAAAGCATTCCAGGTGAAGCTGGTTGAGAGAATGCCAAGAGTTTGCAAAGCTGTCATCAAGGCAAAGGGTGGCTACTTTGAAGAATCTCGAATATAAATATATTTTTTTGTTTAACACCTTTTCTGTTACTACATTATTCCATATGTCTTATTTCATAGTTTTGATGTCTTCACTATTAGTCTTTATTAAAAATAAAGAAAAGCCTTTGAATGAGTAGGTGTGTGTTTAAACATAAAGGGGGATTGGAAATGATGCAGACAATTATACTGATAGAAGCCACAATCTATGTGCAATATTAAAGCTGATCCAAAAAATACTATAATACAAATTGAATCTGCCCCACTAAATCCAAAACAACTCATTCTAAACCCCCCCACCCCTAAACCTTGAGCCTCTCTCCTGCTTTGAGACTATCTATCAGCCAGAGACACTGGAGAGGAACACAAGGTTGGAGCGCTGCCATGGCTATGTCTTTACACACATTGATGCAGTGAAGTGGGGTACACACACACACGACAGACACACACACACACAACAAACACACGACACAGATACAAACACAGATCAATGAAGCTAACAAAAAGCTAACACACACAAGCGTAGAAACAGAGGCAGTGAAAAGATGAAGAATGAAGGATGAGAAAGAAAATATCAGTGTGTGTGTGTGTGTATCAGATTGACAGTTGAAATTTAACCAGATTACATATGCATAGCCTTACCTACACTATCACCAGTATCCCTGACATTGATTGGTACTGTACTGACCTTGTATACAGTGTAGTTTCTGGTGTGTATTTATTTTATATGACTTAGTATTACTGCATGTTGAGGAAGAGCTTGCAAAGCAAGCATTTCACACCCCTGTTAACACCTGCTGTATCCTGTGCACGTGACAAATCAACTTTGATTTGATTTCAACGGCGTGGACTCGCAAGGGATCTTTGTCTCGCGTTGTCCCTAAATCTGCACAGGTATGGGTGCAGTGCGTGCGTTTGACTATTTTGTGTTTGTGTCTGTAATGCAATTCAACAGCATTAGAAGTATTATCGGAGGGAGTCAGGTTCCTATCTACTATCATGAGTTCATCACCATCTAAGCCCATGAAGCCCACCAACTGTATGGTCTCCATCGAGAGCAACTCAGAATGGAGACTAGAGAAGGATGTCAGTGGGGAAATGGATCAAATTAACACCGAAGCACATGATCATGCATTACGAAAACACCCATGACTGACATACATGGCGCCCCTCCTATAAGATCTAGGAGTGTGTTTAGCTGCCTTCCAAAAGGTAAGAGACTTGTGTCCTCTCCTTTCCTCTGCAGTTAAACAGATCCCTAATCTGTCGCTTCTTGCATCCCCAAATCCTCACTTTCCTTTCCTCTCCTAGACTCTCCATTCCCAATACTCTCTCCTCTCCTCCCACCCCCTATCTAAAGACCCTCCGTCCCGTGCGGTCCCACTGAGAGGAGCACCTTGTCCGAGGGGTCCTGCTTGCGGGTGCTCTCCTGGCCCCTCAGGCTCTTGACGCTGATGCCCGACTCGGAGGTCTGCATGATGAGCTGTGTGGCCAGGAACTGCTGGATCTGCTCCAGGACGTCCCTCTGCATCTCCAGGGCCATGTGGAACACATCATGGTCACAGCTGTTGTACATCACCGTGTTCTGGAACATCAGCATGATGTCCCGCTGGAACTCTGCCGTGGTGCGGATCAGACCGGTTTCAATGCTCTTCTTAATGGTGGACAGGTCCATGGGCCTGGGGCGGAGGAGAACGGAGATGGTCAGAGTGTCCAACAGGTCCATGGGCCTGGGGCGGAGGAGATGGTCAGAGTGTCCAACAGGTCCATGGGCCTGGGGCGGAGGAGAACGGAGATGGTCAGAGTCTCCAACAGGTCAACTAAGGGGGGGGGGTGACCAAGCCAGCAGAGAAAGCGCCTGTCGTCTGTGTCAGTGGTCAGTGCTTACCTGTGCACAATACTATGATACCCCGGGGCAATGTCATCAGTCACAGGCTGCAGGAACACATTAGCATACCTGCGCCAGGAAAACAGCAAGGGCATCACTTTCAAAAGCTAAAATGAGAGGCAGGCTGCATGGTCCTGCTGTAGCCCTGGGTTCCATGAGCGAGCTTGTTACCTGTGATTGGCGGCTGCTCGCCATACCAGCATGATGGCTTTCCTCCAGAGCCTGTCTGGCCTCCTGGTCCTCAATGCACATCGAACTGCATAGACCAAGAAAAGGAAGAAGGAGTTTTGACGTGATATAGACATGCTTGGTGGTGTGTGTGTGTGCGTGTGTGAGACTCACAACTTGGAGGAGGCAGGGCTGCTGGGGATAGAGTCTGCGGTGGTGTGGAGCTGCAGAGAGGAGGCTGTGTGCAGACTATAGCTGTCCTCTTTAGTCTCTCCTCTACGTCGCTCCCCCTCCTCTTCCTCCTTCACACGCAACACGGGTACAGAGACTGAGTTAGATACCTACAGTAGAAAAGAGGAGAATCCTTTGTCCTCCTGATACTGAGCAAATTCCGCTCATCGGAGTATCTCGCACAGGCTTTGAAAAAGGACCTGCTAGTGTATACTTCCTCTTCCAATTATAATGTGTGGGAGGTCAAATGAACAAAAAACTATCTACCAAATCAATTCATTTGAAAATGTTGATTACTTCTTCTTGTCATTACCATTCACCTGATGATTCACCATTTACTGCTGAGGTCCTGACCTGTTGCACCCTCTACAACCACTGTGATCATTATTTGATCCTGCTGCTCATCTATGAACGTTTGAACATCTTGGAGAACAACCTGGCCTTAATGGCCATGTACATTTATAATCTCCACCCAGCACAGCCAGAAGAGGACTGGCCACTCCTTAGAGCCTGGTTCCCCTCTGGGTTTCTTCCCAGGTTCCTGCCTTTCTAGGGAGTTTTTCCTAGTCACTGTGCTTCTACATCGGCATTGCTTGCTGTTTGGGGTTTTAGGCTGGGTTTCTGTACAAGCACTTAGTAGCATCTGCTGATGTAAAAAGGGCTTTATAAATTAATGTGATTGATAATAAGACAGGACTTTTTTGTTATTAACTTATGATGGGGTTCCCTGGGTCGCCTGGGCGGGGGTACCTTGGCAAGAAAATGTTGAAGAGCCCTGTTCTAACAAAAGGAAAACAGGTCTCAGCTCAATCTGTTCTCTCTTCAGTGGGACGTGTACCTTGGAGTGTCCTCTTGTCATGGAGCCACCCTCAGAGTCTGAGGGAAAAAGGGAAAAGAGAGAGAGAGAAACAGGCAGTCATGCTAAGAACACAACAGGTTGATTTTGGCATCTTCTATGGCTGTCAGTTTGATGTGCCAGGGCTAGGAGTGTGTGTATACCTGCGTGTGGTGTGTCAGCTCCTTGCTGCATCCACTCTTCACTCTCACACTTGATGGTGGCATGGGGAGAGACAGGGCTTCCCTCCCCATTGGCCCCGCACATGACCCCATGCTGCAGACGAGCGCCAATAGGCTGGCTGTGCTCCAGCATCATAGACGAGCAGGAGGGAGAAAGGCCACTGATGCCCAGGGGGTGTGTACCCTGAGGTACAGCTGTTCTGGCTGTCACATGCAGAGGCCCCACCCCGTGTCTCCAGGCTCTCCCTCTTCACCTCCAGACTGCCGTAGAGGGGGGAGGAGTAGGAGGAGGCTTGTGGGGCCCGTGTGGGGGTGGCAGGGTTAGACTCAGGAGGCTTGAAGGGCCCGGGCTCCCAGGGGGGGCCAGACAGGGCGTCTCCTCACACAGGGACAGAGCGGCCTCCACTGCAGCCGCATCCAAAGCTTCTGCATTCTCATCACCCTATAGGGTGAGAGATTAGAGCCGGTCACTTCATTTTTACATTTTTTTGTCATTTAGCAGGACACTCTAATCCAGAGTGACTTCCAGGAACAATTAGGGTTATGTGCTTTGCTCAAGGGAACATAAACTGATTTTTCACCAAGTCTGCTCTGGGATTCGAACCAACGACCTTTCGGTTACTGGCCCAATGCACTTAAAACGCTAGCCTACCTGCACCACTTCAAAACACCTCAGAAAGACCTATTATGTAGTTATTATTAGAGAGAAGGCTGATATAACTATGGCTTTATAGGCAGAACAGGTATCCATCAACGTTTTTAGGTGCACGAGGCGGAGGACGAGCACCTTATCCTCAATGATGGCGATGATGTCCCCCACTGTCTCCAGGTCCAATTCATCTCCCATGTAGGGTACCGTCACTAGGCCCTCTTCTGTCCCCTCCTCTGGGCCAGACGGGGAAGCCTCCACCCCTCATCCCTGCCTATATACAGACACGCACACACACACACACACACACATATATATGTAGTATTAACAGCCTTATAATATGATTCATATTCAATCTCTGCGTAAAGACAACAGATGGAGGACATGATCATGGTGACAGGCTTCACGTTCATGTCGGAGGAGATGAGATGGAATGAGATGCCATGTACAGTAGTGTGGTGGTCAGTTGAAAAGACACAGAAAAGATGCTGGGGAGGAAGTGACGACGAGAAAAGAAGGAAGAGGACCTGTATAAAAGCAGAGGGAGGGAACGGGAGAGACCTGTGTGTAGTGAGGCGGGGGAGTCCATAGTGGGGGGGTGCAGCAGCAGTGAGAAGGGCACTGGAGGAGTCTGTGCTGCTGGCCAAGGAGCCCAGCGGAGCTGAGAACTGAGGCCCGGCCTCCAGCAGACGAGAGAGTGTAGGGGCACCTAGCGCACACGGACACACACACACACAACACAAACATGCAAAGCGCACAGAGCCTTGATCTATAATCACAAATGCCACGCTAAGCAATACAACATTTTTACTATTTGACTACCTAAGTTTAGCAAACGCATACATGGACAGGTACACATCTGCAAACATTCTAGAAGCAAGCTTTCTGCTGGGTGTTTATGCAATGGCACAAGTGTATGTGTGTGTGTGTGTGTGTGTACCTGTTGCTAGACAGCCAGGGAGAATGGAGCCTGTGAGCTGTAGGTCATGTGCTATTGTCATATTACCAGGCAGGTCACCATCTCCAACCTATAAGGCAAACACAGCACCTCTGTAACTGCAACCGGAATCATCTGACGATGAGTCTGAGATGTTGAAACGGCTCTATGGGTCGTTACATGTGGATGTTTTTCAATAGTATGGAAGTGAACAATCCCTATGGCATAATATAGTGTTTCCTCTCGGACATACCAGTCTGGGGCTTGTGGGTATGAAACTGCCTTTCTTCAGTAGCTCAGAGAGGAGAGGGGATGGTGGTGGCGTGGCTTTCTGGCCCAAGAGCTTCTTTTGTGGGGAGTCATCCAGAAGAGTGCCCAGGCCTGACTCTGCACCAACCATCCCACAGGCCTCAGTCAGGGGCATGAACCCTGCTGCTTCTGGGGTCTACGGAGAGGAGGGGGGAAATGAAGTTGGGAAAAGGGAAAAGGAGGGATATAACATGCAAGGGAGTAGGGCAGGCAGACCGAAGAAAAGGCATTTCGTGTAGCATGTGGCAGCACATCAAATTGACAATGACAAATTGACAAACAGAATGTTTTTACTGAACTCCAATCATCTCTCTACCTGCCCCTGCCCCGTTCCCCTGTAGCTGACAGGGACTCACAGTCACTGAGGTGCTGGGGTCCTCAGGTGTGCTCTGGGGTATGTCCCCTTGGCAGAACTCGAGGCTTGGCGAGCCGCACCCCGGGGGAGAGCGCACGGTCACACTTGCCACTCGTTTAGGGGTGTTCTTCACCGCCTGTCTGGCTGGAAGGGGGGTGGGGCGTCGGGGTGAGACTGTTCTTAGTTTGACCAATCACACTACAGTTGAGGCACTAATGACTTTGACCCGTGTTTGTGGCTGTGTACACATCCATCTCAGCCTTAGACATACTTTCTGATGGAGCTCCTCATCCAAACCCCTTGGCATGATATTTATTTCAACATCCCCGGTGGGTTTATTGAATCATTCAACAAACATAAAACGCATCTGAATCAACCTGTATACTTCCTGGTATATTGAGTTCTACAAGGTCTGGAATAAGACTGATACAAAGGGGTGACCAAGGAGCAATAGAAGGAAATAGTGTTATGTTTACTGAGCAGGTAAAGGAAAGCTACAGGCAAAAGCAGCTTGTGATGTGCATGAAGTGGGTTATGTTTTACCTAGATAGGCTGTATCTATGGCCTTTCTTTTCACGTCTGCCTCCTCCTCTTCCTGTTTCTTCTTCCTGACAGGCACAGAAAGTCATTTTTCCCCCCCAGAAAAACGACAAATAGATACAGGTAATGAGATACAGAAAGAGTAACAGAAAATCTCATACTGCACAATCTCTCCCCGTAGCTCCTCAAGTTTGGAGTCCAGGTGCCCGGCTTGGATCAGCTCTGCCTCTTTCTTCAGCTTCCTGTGAATGCAGCAGACCAACAGTTGACATCAGTGTTGGGTCAATAAAGTAGCAGCAAAGATCTACCGAAGGCCGTGAGTCTCTTGAATAGATAGTCCCACCTCGACCAGAGATAGCACAAAGCCTGTGTACCTGTGCTTCTCCTGTGTGTCTCTGATCAAGCGCTTCAGCTCCTCAATCCTCTCTGCCGTGAGCCTGCGCACGATCACATCCTCCGCCGTCTCCACCACCTCGCCTTTCTCACCCCGCTTCCGTCTGGCGAGAGATACCCGCGTCATGAACATAACCCAGACAAGATCATGTCATCCATAAACCATTAGCTGCCTCCTTCAGACTAACACGCTAGCCACACTCTCCGTGTTCTCCGACCCCTCTCTGGTCGTAGGAAATGCAACAGCAGGACCATCACAGATCCAGTCGCACACGGGAAAAGACATCGAGATAAACGGTGACTGCTGTGCTCACTTTGGGGTCTCTGTCGTCTCCAGGAGCTCTGAGTACTGGGAGGCACAGTGCTAGATGAAAAGGAGAGCGATAGGGAGAGAGAAGAGTAAGCCAGTTATTTCCTTGAATTCAACAGGCTGCATATACACTGAGTGTACAAAACATTAAGAACACCTTCCTAATATTGAGTTGCACCACCCCCTTTTGCCCTCAGAACAGACTCAATTCGTCGGGGCATGGACTATACAAGGTGTCGAAAGCGTTCCACAGGGATGCTGGCCCATGTTGACTCCAATACTTCCCACAGTTGTGTCAAGTTGGCTCGATGTCCTTTGGGTGGTGGACCACTCTTGATGCACACGGGAAACTGTTGAGAGTGAAACACCCAGCAGCGTTGCAGTTCTTGACACAAACTGGTACCAACTACCATACCCCGTTCAAAGGCACTTAAATATTTTGTCTTGCCCATTCACCCTCTGAAAGGCACACACACAATCCATGTCTCAATTGCCTTTGGGCTTAAAAACCCTTCTTGATCCGGTCTCCTCCCACTCATCTACACTGATTGAAGTGGATTTAACAAGTGACATTAATAAGGGATCATAGCTTTCAGTCAGTCTATGTCATGGAAAGAGCAGGTGTTCATAATGTTTTGTACACTCAGTTTATTGACAATCCAGGGCAGTGGAAAAGGACAATGATGGAAAATGAACAGGGCTCGGGAAAGTACAGTTAATATACAAAGTACCAGTGTTTCCCCAAGGATTCTTTTCAGCAGCAGTGGAAAAGTTAGTGTGAAGGGGGCGGGGCTGTGGGCGTGACCATCAGCACCGTTTTAGAGGCCCTCCTCTTGGCAGCAGAGACAAAATGTTGCCATCTTAAAGCTAATTTCCTGCAATTCTACATATTCTTCCATGGCTTATGTCATGTTTTATGCTATCTGAGTGACTCAAACATTATAATTAAATCAATGGGGGTCCCATGCCATGGCATTTTTTTTCCCATTTTAGATTCTCCTCAACTGTCTAGTTTTTATTTTGATAATTGTTAGTTCTCAAAGATGATCTTGTTTAAAAACATATTGGTCAATTACATTTTCTATACACTTTATATCTGGTTTTAGTTGTTTAACTTTACACTGAAAACATGTAACCATTCCAAAAACGATTATCTAAAATAAAATAAGAAATAAAAAATGAAAACAGCGGTGTGCTGTTGTTAAATGTATATAGGCGAACCGTTGAAGGACGCATGCCACCAATCTCACTCAATCAACCCTTCCGGCAAGAGTCCATAGGGTTACTGCATTGTGGGCACCAAGGCTAATATATTTTAGATGCTATCATCAGGTTCTTGTTTGTTCATGGTGTTCATCTATTGAAGCATAGCCTACCTTTTGTGAGAACCAGTCAGGGGGTCGTCCTGCGTCTGCAAATGGTTTGATGGCACGACTGACAGACACCCTGTGGGTATGGATATC
This sequence comes from Oncorhynchus nerka, assembly GCF_034236695.1. NCBI lineage: Eukaryota > Metazoa > Chordata > Actinopteri > Salmoniformes > Salmonidae > Oncorhynchus > Oncorhynchus nerka. Next base: position 52,033,206 of record NC_088405.1, read on the forward strand.
CTACATTTACAGCATCACAGTTCCTATTCCACTGACCAGTTCTATTCGAAAATCTTTCCTCGCATAATCAATTGCCTGACAATTACCCTATTGCTTGTTTCCATTTATGGAAGTCTTACTCAGTGAAAGTTGGTGGCTGGCTAAGATTCGACTGGTCTGTCCCAAAAAAATATTAGAGTAATATGATGTAGGTCGACAAGCGTGCTGCATTACCAGTTCTGGTCCCCACTCTTCATGACAGAGGTGGCCAAGCACAGCTTCTCCCTCACCGACCATGGCTCCGTTGGCCCCATGGCAAGCAACTTGTGTTCTGCAGATAAGGAGTGGATAGGGGGGGACGCCCACTTATTAGTCAGGACAGGTAATATATGTTTTTAATCACATTATATTTTACAGGTCAGGATGTCCCAAGATCCTGCAAAACAAATCCCATTGTGTTAACTAACAATTATATAAGAAGATCTCAGATAAATAACTAAAGAAGGTTAGGCCACACTGAATACCAAGACTCTACCCCATGTACGGACGGGTGAAAATAAATGTTTTGCACTAGCTAGAGCTAGCCACCACCTTGAGAGCAGTGTTACGAAATGCCCTACGAATATTTCAAAAGTCAGGAAGCACCCATAGCAACACCTTTCTAAGCGGACATATGAAACTATTAACTTCCGCACAAATACGCACAAGCACATACCAGCAATGTTTTGCTGGTGACTTACTATAGCTAACTAGCGAGCTTCTGCTAACTGGTCAGCTAACGAAGAGAAGAGTGAGCCATTCATTCAACGCTCGTGCTAGCAGGGGTAGGCTTGTAAGAAGTGACCGATCTGCAATGCCGTCCAACTTTAGATCAATTGCATGACTATCGTGTGCAAACGGTTCATGAACACTTGGATGCCATGCATTAAAAAAGCATATACAGTATCTAATTTGACAGCAGGCTCATTTACTCACTTCCAACCCCGCTCGCCATCTTCTGGTCATACAATTACTCCACCCACCCAATATGACTCAGTACAGTATAAACCAAATTAGATCATTCAGATGAATAAGGGAAATGTTAGTTTTGCGTAGACTCACTGTGGCTGCCGCTGTGTAGAAGTAATAAGTACATTAACTGAACAATTTCCAGCACCATAAGTGATGTGTTTGATAACTATTCGTTTATAAACCAATGTGGTCCCGTATTGACACATCGGGGGATTAGCTCAAATGGTAGAGCGCTCGCTTAGCATGCGAGAGGTAGCGGGATCGATGCCCGCATCCTCCACATTTTTTTGTGAATTAAAAAATGCCCAAAGTCGCATCTTAATAAGATAAATACCCTGGCCCGTGTACAGTTATTTTTTAAAATTGCTATTCCTCTCTGTAAGGAAGAGGTCGGGATTCGGGACATTTGGTACAGGTAGTGTGTGGCTGTGTGCTTAATCTTTTCCTCCAGCGATGCTGCCTGGTTCAAGTTTTCTTTTCAAACCCTCATTGCTACATTGGTGACAGAAATCCCACCCCTGTACTCACAGCATATAGTGTTATTGCTCTCTAACCACAAAATCACCCTTTCCCTCTTTCAGCAGTTCCCCTTAGATTTGATAGGGCTAGTTTTTCACCCTGACCAGACAAAACCTAGTCATAGTCTTGGACTACAACCGGTCCGGATTAATTAAAAAAAAAATCCAGGACAAGGGTCAATGCAAATGGCATTTTCCTAAATAACAGACAGTATTTGGATATATAAAATAACCCACAAATAACAAAAACATTCAAGTGATAAAAGAAACACGTTCTAAATTCGCATTCTTTAGTCATTTTAGTGGACCAATAGAACACTATTGTCTGTAGCCACGAACTTCGTATTGGTCAGCATTCGTGTAACCTTTTTCCTGTGATTGGTTGTGCACATGAAGCGCGATGTTTGAATTGGTTGAATCAGTAGTCGCGTTGGGGGAAGTGGCTGTGCGCGAAGGCTAACAAGGGGACATTGCCAGGTGGACTGTTCATGGCTAGATCGAGTAAATTGTTTCGGTTTCAAAAGTTCGATTTTTTGGGGCAATTACCAGGAGAACTCACAGACGCCACTCAAACCGGTACACCCCCTTGACTGGCGAGGTAAATAATTCAGCTTTGACTTGATAAAGAAGCCTGAAGCGAAGGACCTTGGCTTTGCTAACTAACGTTAACAGTAACTGTCTACGGTAGCAACTACTAGGATAGCTTGTTTTTGCTAATCCGCCAGCTAGACACATGAAGAATGAAAAAAAAGAAGCCTCAACACATAACTAAGTAATTGAATTATTATTAAGAAACGATGAACTACCTGACGGTAACTATTTAATGTTAGCTAGCTCAACAAACCAGCGCGTCTGCTTGCGTGTACCTGCCAATAACAGACAGCCAATGGATTGCTTTTATGTGGGTTCAAAAATCTTGGCTGCATTTTCAACGCTGCAGCAACAGTCCTGTAGCTACTTTTATGTCTAAAAGTAACAATGCCGTCATTCCATTTCGGATTGAGGCATAACAATAACGTTAACTGGCTCTACGCAACAGATGAGGTTGGACAGTAAACCACTTTTGAGCTCGGAAAACAAACCGTGATAACACACCTCTAGAATAAACACAGGTCTTGTCTTTTTCAGACCTGCAAACTTTACTTTTGGCCCTCAATTTATGTAAGGTCCCCTTCTAACAGATTGCCTTGTGTGTGTATATGACAGTGGACCCTTTGCACCAACTAACTAAGTAAACCTGATAAACCTGTTGATGTAGATTTCACTTACCCTTGACAGCTCTGTGATCCCAGAATCTTAATTCAGCCACCCACCAGGTTATTATGGCATTATCTCTGGCGTCTCCGTGTGGAGTCCTGTCTAACGAGGAAGATGGCATGGCTGTGTTTGAGTCCACGGCAGCTGACATCGGAGGCCGACTGAACGGGGTCACTCTGCCTGAGCTCTCCATCATCTCCCCGGGGCTAGAACATCGGCCATCCATCAGAGAGGTGGGAGGCCTTAACTGAAGTAATAACACTGTGCTCAAAAGATACCAAAGGTTCCTTTTATTACAGGCCTTACCGGTACATCAGCGAAAGTAACACAGCATTGTGATGACTGCCTGTTTCTGGTGAACGCTTTTGTCACTGACTCTTCTGCTACCGCTGTTTTATAAGTTGGAGACTATTTGTGAGTGTTTGAGTTTTCCCAGACTGTGTCCCTTTTCTTTGCAAAAGGCTTTAGGGTAGACGCTGGACAGTTATTTATTGGGCGTGATGCCCTCCAACAACTTGTCACACAGCAACGAGAGAGGCCATCTTTTCACAATAAGAACTTTATAACACACAAACACTGTAATCCTTTATCCTCTGGTCAAAAGTTACAAACCATTTGCTTAGTGACCATTTTCTCAGAAATGCTCAGAGCCATTCTGACCGTCTGTCTGACCTATCAATCCTGTCTGTTGTTTTTTTCTTCTCCTTGTCATTTATTAATTCAAACATTTTGCACCTCAAACACCACTTTCCATTGATACTTTCTAAGTGTGTAGCTGATTTACACAAAAGGGGATCTGTGATAGGCTTATAGTATGAAAATGTTCAGCGATACATACAACTCTATTGCTCATCGCAGAAGTACAGTACTGTCGCACATATCTGTCCAATATTTAGAAAATGTTGGGGAAGCCTGGAGTGGCCAGACAAGGCAACGGTGATGAGGGGAGCACTGACAGAGTGAGGGTGTTTCTGCGTATCCGCCCTCTGACTGAGGGAGAGAAGGAAAGAGGAGAGGAACAGGTACGATCTGCACTTAATCATTGCGTCTCGCTCATTATGACATTCTCACAGTCAAGACGTGTCATTTTCCTTCCTCTCATTTCAGGGCTGTGTGTGTGTGCAAAACGAAGAGAGCCTGATGCTCAAAGCCCCCAAAGACTCCCAGAACATGAAGTGTGCAGAGAGGGGAGTCGCCCAGAGCGTGCACAAATTCAGCTTCTCTCGGGTAACCGATTCCCGTTCATAAACAACCTGAGAGATGAAAGACTTTACACACAATACTTCACTGGCGTCTTTTCATATGTACCTCTGCAGATCTTTGGCCCGGAGACCACACAACAGGACTTCTATGAGAGCACAATGAAGGAGATGGTGAGAGACGTGCTTCGTGGCGAGAGCCGTCTCCTCTACACATACGGTGTCACCAACTCTGGCAAGACCTACACCGTTCAGGGTGAGATTGGATTGTTGATGTAACCACAGAAAGGCAAGCGTTTCTACTGCAGTGTGTTTATCTGTTTGGTAAGTATATGACCATATTAACAGTGGAGATCTCACCGAGCGCTGACGTGACCTTTCCCCCTGTAGGAGTGGGTCGAGAGGCAGGCCTCCTTCCCAGAGCCCTGGTGTCTGTGTTCAGGAAGCTGCAGGGCCGCCTGTACGGGGCCATGGACCTCAAGCCTGCCCTCTACCAGGAGGTACGCCAGCTGGATGCCGGTGAGGTCCGGGCTGAGGAGATCCGCAGAGACTCTCTGCTCAAAGAGGTGAGAGGAGAACGGGTCAGGAAGTGAAGTGTGGGCGCATTAGATGAGTGGTTCTTTTACGGCCAGGTTGCTGCAAGTCACGTTGTGACACGTGCACTACCCCCCCACCCCGTGTCTATCACAGGAGGGTGGCATGACTTCTCGGATGCGTGACGGCACCAGTACCTGGGACAGCGGCATTGGTGGACTCTCCATAACCAGCCACATCGAAGGTAATGTTCTGGATGTCACATTGCTCGGGTCTCTGACGCCCAGTGGGCCCTAAAGCAGAGTCTAGAGTTAGGCCTATGTACACAGCTTTACAAAGCTGCTTATTATTATTGTATAGTCATTAGAAATATGTGGTGTTCCTTTTTGTATAATCCTGGTGGTTGCCTATCCACTGCTCAACATGCCCTTGTCTCTCGCTCCCGGCAGACTCAGACAGTGTGTTGCTGGAGCCTGACAGCTTGTCCCACAGTGGAGGGGAGGACCTGGAGGAGGGAGTGCAGTTCTCTGTGTGGGTGGCCTTCTACGAGATCTACAACGAATTCCTGTACGACCTGCTGGAGACTCCGCCCTCCCTGCAGCCCAAGAAGAGGGCCACTCTGCGGCTGAGTGACGACAAGCAAGGGAACCCTTACGTGAAAGGTAACACACACACTTATGTTCACAAAGAGAATGGTTTCTAATTGTGATCAATATTATGCAGATCATCCTGGAGAGCTTTTCGTTGTAGTTTGTTCACATTACTGACCGTTTTGCAGACCTCACCTGGGTGCAGGTCCGCAGTGCAGAGGAGGCTTGGAGAGTGCTCAGAGCTGGCCGGAGGAACCAGAGCTTTGCCAGCACTCACCTCAACCACAACTCCAGCCGCAGCCACAGCATCTTCTCCACCCGGATCCTGCACGTCCACCCAGAGGCTGACCGGGGCCAGGCCACACGCGTCAGCGAGTACGTCCCATCCAGGCTTCTCATTCTCCGGCCCACTGTCTTATCCTGAGTGTCCATGGCCTGGCATTAGTAATAGTGATTCTGTCCCACTAGGCTGTCTGTCTGTGACCTGGCTGGCTCAGAGCGTTGTAAAGAGCAGCGCAACGGGGAGCGGATGAAGGAGGCCAACAACATCAACACCTCCCTCCACACCCTGGGCCGCTGTATCTCTGCTCTGAGGCACAACCAGAACAATAAGTAGGCTACACACACTCTATGCCAGAACAACAGGAATTCATCAAATGCATCAATCAAATGAAATTTAGAAAGCCCTTTTGACATCAGCAGATGTCACTAAGTGCTTGTACAGAAACCCAGCCTAAAACCCCCAATGCCGATGTAGAAGCACAGTGACTAGGAAAAACTCCCTAAAAAGGCAGGAACCTGGGAAGAAACCCAGAGAGGAACCAGGCTCTGAGGAGTGGCCAGTGCTCTTCTGGTCGGGTGGAGATTATACAGTACATGTCCATTAAGCCCCCTGGAGAGAATTAGATTAAAGGGAGCATACTTACATTCACACAGGACACTGGATAAGACAGGAGAATTACACCAGATATAAGACTGACCCTAGCCCCCGGCACATCGACTGTTTCATATATACTGGAGGCTGAGACGGAGGGGGGTATAAAATAGAGACCAAAAAAGGCCGATGCCGAAAGAAATAAAATATATATATATATATATATAATCTATGTAATAATGACAATTACAACAATACTGAATTAACACTTATTTTAACTTCATATAATAAATCAATTTAGCCTCAAATAAATAATGAAACATGTTCAATTTGGTTTAAATAATGCAAAAACAAAGTGTTGGAGAAAGTGAAAGTGGAATATATGCCATGTAAGAAAGCTTATGTTTAAGTTCCTTGCTCAGAACAAGAGAACATGAAAGCTGGTTGTTCCTTTTAACATGAGTCTTCAATATTCCCAGTTAAGAAGTTTTAGGTTGTAGTTATTATAGGACTATTTCTCTCCCTACCATTTGTATTTCATTAACCTTTGACTGTTGGATGTTCTTATAGGCACTTTAGTATTGCCAGTGTAACAGTATAGCTTCCGTCCCTCTCCTCGCCCCTACCTGGGCTTGAACCAGGAACACATCGACAACAGCCACCCTCGAGGCAGCGTTACCCATACAGAGCAAGGGGAACAACCACTCCAAGTCTCAGAGCGAGTGACGTTTGAAGCGCTATTAGTGCGCACCCCGCTAACTAGCTAGCCATTTCACATCGGTTACACCAGCCTAATCTCGGGAGTTGATAGGCTTGAAGTCATAAACAGCTCAATGCTTGAAGCATTGCGAAGAGCTGCTGTCAAACGTACGAAAGTGCTGTTTGAATGATTGCTTACGAGCCTGCTGCTGCCTACCATCGCTCAGTCAGACTGCTCTATCAAATCATAGAATTAATTATAACATCATAACACCCAGAAATACAAGCCGTAGGTCATTAATATGGAATCCGGAAACTATCATATCGAATACAAGCCGTTTATTCTTTCAGTGAAATACGGAACCGTTCTGTATTTATCTAACGGGTGGCTTCCATAAGTATAAATATTCCTGTTACATTGCACAACCGTCAATGTTCTGTCATAATTATGTAAATTCTGGCAAATTAGGCAGCTCAAAATGTTTCATATACCCCGACTGCGTGCAATGAACGCAAGAGAAGTGACACAATTTCACCTGGGTAATATTGCCTGCTAACCTGGATTTCTTTTAGCAAAATATGCAGGTTTAAAATATATATACTTCTGTGTATTGATTTTAAGAAAAGCATTGGTGTTTATGGTTAGGTGCACGTTGGAGCAAGACTTTTTTTGCGAATACGCACCACATCGATTATATGCAAAGCAGGACACGCTAGATAAACTAGTAATATCATCTACCATGTGTAGTTCACTAGTGATTATGATTGATTGTTTTTTATAAGATAAGTTTAATGCTAGCTAGCAACTTACCTTGACTTACTGCATTCGTGTAACAGGCAGTCTCCTCGTGGAGTGCAATGTAATCAGGTGGTTAGAGCGTTGGACTAGTTAACTGTAAGGTTGCAAGATTGAATCCCGAGCTGACAAGGTAAAAAATCGGTCGTTCTGCCCCTGAACAAGGCAGTTAACCCACTGTTCCTAGGCCGTCATTGAAAATAAGAACGTGTTCTTAACTGACTTGCCTAGTAAAATAAAGGTAAAAATAAAATACTGACTTGCCGAGTTAAATAAAGGTGTTTTAAAAAACGGCCAAATCGGCATCCAAAAATACCGATTTCCGAATGTTATAAACTTGAAATCGGCCAACCTCTAGTATAAAATGTGCTGTCCATGTGGTCTCCCGTTGAACCCATTCTCCTGTCCCTACAGGCCACGAGCCCTTCAGGTGGTGCCGTTCAGAGACTGTAAACTGACCCGAGTGCTTCAGGGCTTCTTCTGCGGCCGCGGGCGGTCCAGTATGGTGGTCAACATCAACCCCTGTGCTTCGACCTACGACGAGACCCTCCAGGCCCTCAAGTTCTCTGCCATCGCCACACAGGTACAAACCCATCTCACCATGCCTTACTTTGCAGTTACACAGCCCTGGCATCAGAGAGAGCCGGTCAGTGGGTGTAGTTGTGACGTTTGCAGAGATCGTTAATGCAGAATTTAGCATTTTTCACGCAGGAAAGGTAAAAAGCAGAAAAAATATCTTGCTGCGTTTTGTAAACGCAGATCTACAATGTCTCTTATTGTAAATTCTGCTCTGCTTCAATCTGGTTGCTCCAAATCATGAATGGAAAAGGACTGATTTTTGTGCTTCAGTTGCATCTCTCCTCTTGGATAAAATAGCTTTGTTCTTGTCATTGAATCACCAGATAGGGCTCTGACTGATGTGTAGGCTAAATTTCTCCGACACCTTCCTCCAGTGTAGTTTTTCTACAGTAGCAAGTTAAAATGCAAGATTAGCTTCAATCAAAAATGTGGAAATGTAGCTGGCTACATTTTAGAAATAATGGCCATGCATCTTTTTTTGCAAAAAAATACCTTGCATTTTCATTGTAATCTAATTTACTTGTGTGGCTGCTAGGCAAATAGCGTTGCACTTCTTTCAACTGATGAAAATGATTTCCTGCCGAATGTGTTGCACTAATATATTTTGTGTGAAGGAAACACTATAGGTGCACGCACACCCCTCATCTCTCGAGGAAAAAGGAAAAAAACACTTTCAATATAAAACGCAGATTGTTTTGATCTACGTCGGTGTGGTCTGTCTCCTCTCTCAGCTGGTCCATGGGCCGTCCACTAAGACCCGGGTGGCCTACATCCTGTCCCTGCTGCGGGAGCCCCAGCCTCACTCCAATGACAGCACTCTGATGGAGGAAGACGAGGACAGTGATGGTGAAGAGGGGGACATCACCATGTTCGATTCAGATGTATGTCCTCTCTTCATGTATGTCCTCCCCTCTTGTGAAGAAATGGTCAACTGGTAGGCATGTGAAGACCTGTAGCTCAACCAGTGTGCATGACTGAGTCACGTCTGCTGTTTTCAGGCTCTGCTGCGGGCCATCGAGGTGCTGAAGAGGGAGGTGCAGCGCCAGCGGGAGGAGAAGGAGGTGCTGGAGGCCACCATCAGGGAGCAGGTGTTCTCTGAGATGATGGAGGTGATCTGTGGTATGGAGAAGGACTTCAGCCAGACCCTGGAGACAGAGAGGGCTCTGTTGGAGGAGAGGTTTGAGGACAAGATCAACAACCTCCAGAAAAGCCTCCGGAGATACTACAACCAGGAAATCGAGGTGAGCGGGATAGGACAGTCTTTCGGTGATGCGTTATCAGCTATTTCAGTTGGTTTTAAAATGGTGGCATTCTCATGCTACGGAAGGTTGATTCTTTTCCACATTCCCACCCATCCCAGGAGCGTGATGAACAGATAGTGGCTCTGACTGCTGCCTTGGCGAAGGTAGGGGTAGCCCCAGCAGAGCCAGCCCCCCTTCCCCTCTTCCCACCCATGGCCCTGGGAGGAGTCTCGGAGGAACCCGCCCCCCGTCGCTCCCAGCGCCTGGCCTCCACAACCACAGGAGAGTTGAGCAGAGTGAGGGCTGAGCTGGACCAGTGTCGCGCCGAGCTGTTGGAGACAAAACAAGGTTAGAAGAAAGGGAGGGACAGGATAAGGAGTGTGGGAACAAGAGGGAAGTCTAAACCGTTGACGTGTTGATTGGAGTTGGATCTTTCTAACTAGTATTCTATTTTTGTCTCCCAGAGCTGAGGTGTATCCAGCGGCAGTGCACACCACCAGAGCCCTCAGACGCCCTGACCAACACTGCCAACCGCAAGCTGGTCGAGGGCCAAAAGGTCAGCACTCCAGCCCAGAGTCCTGGTCTTCTCTCACACGTTCCCCTCTGACATTCTGCACAAAACACTATAACCGGTTACTGGGGTTGAAACATGTTTGTGCTTCTCCTGCAGAACCTGCGTCGGTTGCGTCTGGACCTGCAGAAGCTGGGTTTGAACCTGCAGTCTGGAGAGAGGGCATGCTGCCGCAACACAGACGGGGAGAGGCTGCGCCATGCGCTCGCAGCTGCAGACGGCACACTGGCCAAACAGGTACACGTTAAAGCATATAATTCTCCCTCGAGCCAGGGTTGGACTTTGTTGCTCGGCATTGAGGTAGGGAACTAGGGTTGGGCGGGGCTGCTGCTAGTTTGTGTGTCTTTGCATCTGACATTTCTGTTACTCTGAAAAATATCTTGTTTATTAGTTTCCCCTACCAGTTCTATGATTTCCCACAGTGTGAAGAGATGTTTCAATCTGTGGACACTTCCCTAGACCAATACCTTTTCATTGTTTCTCCCCCTCTTCTTCTTTCCTCTTACTACCTGTTACTCAACCCACTGTCAGGTTTAACACAACTGCACCAGGTGGCGTTTCTCCTTCCACTCACCCTCCCGCCATCCTCTCTAACCCTGTCCACTCCTGTCCATCCCCTCCTGTCCCTCCCCTCAGGACCAGACCTTGGTGGAGCTGCAGAACGGCCTGCTGCTGGTCAAGGCTGACCTGAGGAGGAAGGCAGAGTGCCTGGCCCAGATGCAGACGCCCGGCTCCTGTAAGAAGAGGGGCTGTGGGGCAGGGGCAACAGCGGGCAACGTGGAGAACCAGCCCCCAGAGAAAAGACCCTTCTTCCTCTCCCTTTTCCCACCCCGTCACGAAACAAACAGGGACGCCGTGAGGATCAAACCACACGCTACTCACGGGTTCTGCGCTCCCACAGGGTCACAAAGTGCTAACTTGAGAGCTGAAAATCAGGAGTCTGTATTTATATTCTTATACCATTATGCAAACAATTTTAAATGTTTACTTGTAATGGCACGTTTCAAATATGTCACTTTATTCCAAATGTTACTGTATATACACAAAGGTGTCTTCCTATAGAATGTGTTTTTGTGGAGCTTCAACTCTCCTCGTGGACCCCTAGACAGTTCAATTTGAACTAGCACACCTGCTTCAAGTGTCTTAATGATTAGTTGAGTGGAATCGATCATATACATGGAACAGCTGGGGCTCCCCGAAGAGAGGTTGTAGAGGACTTCAAATATCTTGTTTGAGTATTAAACACATCTACGGTCTGAATGAGTAATGTTTGTCAAAATGCAGGATATTGGAGCTTCTAGTTGTATGACTGATTGCATACAACTGGTCTTTTTGCACATTAGTTCCTACTCAATTGCATGTTACACAATCAATTTTAAATCACATTCTCGCTTGTCAATGTCTTGCTTCCTCATTTTGTCCATTTTTAAAAATGTCTTTGTTCCTCAGTCAACAAATTATTTTGTTGGGGATATAATCTAGTTACTACTGCACCAATCTTGGAAAGAAATTAATTTATTCTCCATGCCGTTTCCACTGACACTTCATCACATTCAAAAGTAAAGTGGCAACTCCTGCACTTCACTACGTAAACTTACACAGATAATATGTACATTTATTTCGAGAGATAAAAGGGGTAGTCATTTACAAAAAATCTCTTCAATGACAATGCAGAGATGAGGTTGTCCCCATTGAGTAAGTGAAGAGGGGCTTTTTGCTAGCCAGTGGGATAGAGAAGGTGTTGTCTCAGGGGGTGAAGGAGGACAAGTCGAGGGGGGACACCCTCCTGATGGGAGTGTTGTTGGAGGAGAGCGGTCCTAACAGGTCTGTGGTTGAGGACTCCGTCTGGTCTCTGACCTGGGAGATCTGTCGGAGCAGAGCCTTGCCTTCCTCACGAGCCTGGTGGAAGAACACACCGTACCTCAGACAAGACTGACACTACCTATACAGGACAAGCAGTATGCGTGTATCTAATTATATCAAAAATAAGTTACAGGTAACGAACACTACCGGTTCAATTTGAAGAGTGAGGTTGTAGAGGGAGCGCTTACGTCGTTGTAGTCACAGCAGCGTTGTGCACAGAGTGACGCCTCGTCATAGAGCTTGTTTTTGAAGTAGTACTGGCCCAGGTAACGCAGGGCCGTGCTCACCTCAGCATGCTCCAGCTGCTCCTGTTGGCACAAAACCTCTTTCACACCAACTCCAACTGTGCAAGGGGGGGGTGGGCCTTGCCATAGAGACTGACTCGGTGGTCAAAACATACCTATATACAGTCAGGTCAATTATTGGCACCCTTGATAAAGATGAGCAAAACATGATTGATTTTATACTAATACAATTGCTCAGAGGAATATTTTATTAAACGAGTAATCTCTAAAAAGGTGGCATTGTTAAGGTCAACATGAACTCTACCAAGTATCAGGACATTTTAGACAAAAACGCAAGTGGATCTTCCAGCAAGACAAACCCAGGCACTACTCAAAAATCGACATTTTGCAATGGCCATCTCAGTCTCTGGACTTGAAGCCCATTGAAAACCTGTGGTTTGAATCAAAGAGGGCAGTCTAAAACAGACAAAGGACATCAAGGATCTGGAAAGATTCTGTACAGAGGAATGGTCTTAAGATCCCTCCCAAAGTGTTCTCCAATCTCATAAAACAGAAAAAGGAAATCCCAAAATATATTCCTTACCCAAGGACATTTAACCTTGGTGACCATCCGGGAGAAAAAAGAGAAGAAAAAAAGGTGCACTCAAATGCTGCGTAAATTTGACAGGTTTATTGACGGGACACGTAAACAAAAGTTGTCTTACGTTTCGGCATGAATCGCCTTCATCAGAGCTTTAAGTAGGGAAAAAAAAGGAAGCACCTACAGTACATACCCTCGCAGGGGACTGTCCCACTCATGTCAACACAGTCGCTAGTAGCAACTACACAGGTTATTCAAGCAAGAGTAATGACCATCATTCAAAATTCCTACACATCCATTCCACTTGAATAGCAATAAAAATAAATAAAGTCATTACAAAAAAAGATGCGAAAGAGAGCTGTTCATTCAGATACTTTGGCTCGACACAATCTAAGCAGTCGATCCAAAGTGTCTCTCTGAAACAACTTCCTCAATTCACCAGAATTTCAAAGTTGAGGCTGAGGCATGATTAGCATTCATTAACGTGATGACGTGGTCCATATGTTGGTGCGGATAGAGGTTGTCTTCAGCTATTGCTCATTTGTGCGCGCGTTTTGGCTGACCAATGTAAACAAGCCCACATGGGCATTTGAGCATCTACTGTACTACAACAGCCAATCTTTTCGTTTAAGCTGGGCTGAAGCGCATTTGGGTATACCTTCTTTCCATTTTTAGAAAAAGGCACAGTGTCGTTATCCTCGCAAGGAGAGTGCTATAGCAGGGATGGTAAACTTGTGGCCTTAGAGCCCTCGAATCCAAAAAAAATAAATTATGGGGGGGGGGGTCTCAATTTACTGTTGTGAGTTGGCATAGTAGAATATACCTGCTTTAAAACTGCAACATATTCTCTACAACCATGGCAAAAATGTGTAGAGCTACACAAAATGTTATCTTTGCTGTCGAGAGGGGGACCACTAAAATGTTTTGCTCGCGATGTGGGTACGCAGACACACGAGCAACTGCAGCCCCTCATGAGGAGTTTATATTTTATATGGCCCCCACCCTCATCAAAGTTGCCCATCCCTATACAGAAAACAGGGCGCCAATAATGTTGACCCCCTCCCCCATCTTTGAGATTTGTTTTATAAGACTCTTTCTCTGAGCATTGGTATTACTATAAAATGATATCATTTCAGGGAAAAAACATGCATAAAATTAGGCATTTATACAGTCTTTTTTCCCTCGCCTTCATCAAGGGTGTCAGCAATTATGGACCTGACTGTATATGCACACACAGAGGACAGTTAGGTTTCTCACCCCACAGGAGAAGATGTCTTGGATGTATATGATATAACACTGGGCCGCGTCGTCAGATTCGTTAAGCTGCTCGTGAAGTCTGTCAAAAAAAAAAAAAGCACAACTGGATTGAATCCCGGCACCAAGTCTCAAAAACACATCATTAAGCGGGTACACACAAGTACACGCTAAGATCTCCTTACTTTGCCAGCTTCAGTAGGGCCATCCTCTCCACGTCCCCCACAGAGTACGCCCTCCAGTAACACTGGCCAAAAAGAAAGAATAGAACTTAAATGACAACTTACAGGAATGACAAAAATATAACATTGAAATATACAGGAAAAGGAAAACTAGTGACGGAGATGGTGCTGTTGCTAACCTTCTTGGCCTCGACGTGCTGTGAGAGTTTCTCGTAGCTCTCTCCCAGAGCAACCAGCATACGAGAGTCATTGGGCCTGAGGGCCACAGTGACACGTCATTCACACTACAATATGTGACCATTTGGCAATACACTTAACTACACGATAAAAAGCACCAACAAGAAAAACACTCTCCCTTGTTTTTGTTTTTTTACACAAATGCACACCTGAGCTGGTGGGCCTTTCGATAGTAGTACAGACAGTAGAAGGGCATCTTGAGGATCTCATAAGTCTGTCCCAGGCCATACCAGGCACGGTAGTCTCGCTTGTTCACTTCTATAGCGTGCCTGAACAAAGAAAACATACACAGAACTATTAAAAACCCCATGGGGATCAACTCCCCCGGGACCCATAGGATGAGCCATGCCATAGTAGAGTGTCAGTCTGACCTGTAGGCCTGGGTGGCAGCGGGCCATAGTGGACTGTCAGTCTGACCTGTAAGCCTGGGTGGCAGCGGGCCATAGTGTACTGTCAGTCTGACCTGTAAGCCTGGGTGGCAGCGGGCCATAGTGGAGTGTCAGTCTGACCTGTAGGCCTGGATGGCAGAGGGCCATAGTGGAGTGTCAGTCTGACCTGTAGGCCTGGGTGGCAGTGGGCCATAGTGGAGTGTCAGTCTGACCTGTAGGCCTGGGTGGCAGTGGGCCATAGTGGAGTGTCAGTCTGACCTGTAGGCCTGGATGGCAGCGGGCCATAGTGGACTGTCAGTCTGACCTGTAGGCCTGAATGGCAGTGGGCCATAGTGGAGTGTCAGTCTGACCTGTAGGCCCGGATGGCAGCGGGCCATAGTGGAGTGTCAGTCTGACCTGTAGGCCTAGATGGCAGCGGGCCATAGTGGAGTGTCAGTCTGACCTGTAGGCCTGGATGGCAGCAGAGGTGTTCTTCATCTCCATGTACTCGTGGCCCATCAGAGTCCAGGCCCCCAGGCAGCGAGGGTTCAGCTTCAGAGCCCTCTGGAAGTACAAGGCTGCCTTTTCGTGCTGCGACCGCAGGCTGTAGTAGTTCCCTACACACAGGACAGACAACACTTGAGCGCTGGTTAGAGACAACACTTGCACTCTTAAGACTGTTGGGAGGTCTAGTTTCAGTCTCATTGTTTGGCCTTGGTCTTGCACTGAACATAGTAAGCGTTTTGATATGGGTTCATGTCTGGAGTTGAGGTGTGGCTTTCGGTCCGCTGTGTGGTGACGGGACCCTTACCGATGACACAGCAGGTCTCTACCCTGTACTTGTCTATCTCCACCAGGTTGTGGGCCAGGTAGCTGAGCTCTGGCTTCATGCTCTGTGGAAACAACAGACACACAGGTTAATAAAATAACAGAGAGACTTCCAGATGGAGACAGGCATTACTGTGGTGCAGCAGTGGGGTCTCACCCTGACATAGAGCAGGTTGGAGAATGTGTCCATGTTCTCAACGCGAAAGGGATCCTGCTCCCGCAACTCATTGAACAGAGCCAGAGCCTGGTCAATATCTAAATGACAAAAGAAAAGCACAGACTCGAAGATGGATCAAATGCGTCGGGAACTGCTTGAGAAGGTTAATAATACATTTGTTCATAGTGCTCATTTAAATTGATAAAGCAAAGCGTGAAATAAACCCACCGCGGATGTTGTGGTAGGCCACAGCGATCTGTGACATGATATACGTGCTCTTGGAGAAACCTGCCTCTATCAGGCTCTGGTATTTCTGCAGCGCCTCTTTGATCATCTGCAGCTCTGTGTACATGTGGGCCATGAAGAAGTCTCTGATCCAACAGTCTGGCAGAGACAGGGACTTCAGCTGACGAAATGGAGAGGAGGCACAAGTATATCAGTGGAATATTCCATAGAAGCCCATGGACATGTTTTGTAGTCTAGTAGATCTGGGAACTACTGTAGTTGGGTACAAAAGAGAATCTGTTCAAGTTGTGAGTACGTGTGCGTTACCATTTCAATGTTGGTGACGAGGTTACAGAGCTCCAACCACGCTCCCCAGTGTAGAGGTAAGGCATGGGTCGCCTCCACAAACACATCCACCGCCTCCTTCAGCAGATCCAGCTTCCGCAGCACCACCCCATACCTGTAAACACACACGCGCAAAGACATTACAGTTTTAAGAGGTTAAAGAGTCACTAGGCATGTCCAAGTCCACTGAGTGGGCGCGTGTGATATTGTGGGAGGGGCTTACAGGTACAGAGCGAATCCGTCCAGCTCTCCAGCACTGTGTTTCTTACTCAACTCCACCCTCAGCTCCCGCAGAGCCTCGTTCCGCACCTGACCTTTTTCCAGAGGCCCTGCAAGGCAATCACAGACCAAAACAAATAGAACCAATCAAGACATTGAACTCTGTCTAGAGACAAAGCTTTGATTGAGGCGGCAGAGAAAGCTTAGCTCCTCACCCAGGCTGTCCACTGTCTCATCGTCTTTTTTCTTTTCCCCAGACTGGAAAACAAAGGAAAAATAAGAGCCTGTCAGAATTGACAGGCTACACACAGGATGGACATCATGGAGGAGTTGCAAGGATTCAGGCAAAAATCTCTATTCTCATTTTTGTTTTTTAAGTAGATTTCTAGAGGTGATGTTACTGTGAATGCTGAAACCTCATCTCACCAGATAGCGGGAGTACATGTACAGGAAGTATGCTTTCTGACTGCAGCAGCCCCGAAGGAAGTAGGCAGCTCGGTCATACTCTTTCAGGTCAAAGTAGGACTTGGCCAGGCCGAGAGCATCCAGATCCTGAGCATCCTCCTACAACCAGGAGGTCAGACAGAGTAAAGAGAGACAGTAACAAACATTCAAATGACCTTCAATTCAAAGGCGATCAATTCAAAAAAAGATCAGCAGCTTGTTCATGCATTTGTGAGGACAATATTATCGTGAACTAGCCATTACTGGACACAAACCTCAGTAAAAAATGTGGGTGGGGGTAGTTCATTCTTGGGCAGGGGGTCCAGGGAAAATGCCAACTCTGATGCCCTGAAATATTGTCACACAAACATCGGTGGTATCACTGACGTGGTTCATTCTGTGTGTTACCTACTGTATTCAGAAAATATAAAGGCTTCATGTTTGACTCTGAAAAAAAAACAGGATGACTAAACTTGCAAGCTATCATGAAAAAAGGATCAGACTATTTCCCCTTCTCTTTTTTTTTGTCGGAATGGTGCTATACCGGAATGTGGACAGTCAGAACCCGGAGTGGTATATGGCTGGGGGGAAAACGCAACTCAATCCAGGGATGGAATGTCGTTACTCATCATAATCATCCCTACATTATTAAAAGTTCATTGAGAAGACTGAAATACGGTTAGTTTTGAATTAAACTGCCGTTTTCACCAGCATGCTAGGGTAGCTAATGCTAGAACAGCCCATTGGATTCAATGAGAATGTGACGCGTAGTGTCCGAGTGAGTAGGTTCCAGAAGTGTTGTTAAGTCCACTGGGTTGCTTAGCATTAACTAGCCTAGTATGCTTACGAAAACGGCAGTTTAATTAAAAACTAGCAGTATTTCAATATTCTCGATTCACCTTTCATCATTTCAAGATGATTAGGAGTAGAAAAACATATTCCTTCCCTGGATTGAGGTACGTTTTCACAGCCATATAATTTACAGCTCTGTCTGTCCACATTCAGACAGCACCGTTCCGATGAATTAAGACAAGACAAGCGATAACATTAACGAGAATGTTGGATCTTTTTGGCTAGCTGGCTAACAACTGTGAGATCACCAAATCTAGCTATTGTATACTGAAAGGAACAGTGATCATAATAACGTAACGAAGAGCGCTACTTACCATTTCACGCTATGTACAAGTCCTCTTTCTTTACAAAGCGATATTACAGATATCAGTTGTTTTTTTATTTGAACTAAATCACCAAACTCACTACACAAGGCCGCCATTTTTCATACCATGCTTGGTACGTCATGAAAACACAAGTTGTGATTGGACAGCGTTTTGACCAATCACATTTTAGCTCTAGCTTTTCTGCATTTTATCTGAAGGGATTCTTTACATCGTTTTTATTTTTAACAATGTAAAACAGTTTTAGACATTTGTTGGAAGTATTTTAAGAGTAGGCTACCTAAATAATGAGATGGAAATCAACTACAATGCAGTTCAGAATTTATTCAGGGGGTGGCAGCATATACCACAGAACACAGTTAACGTTTACAGAATGCTGCTTTGAAAGACAGCTAGACTGTGTACCCTTGTGATAAAATGAGAGAAAGCAAGCAATCACAAAATCCCAATTCCCCCTCTAAATACTTACTGTCCTCGATTCAAGGTACAATCAATGTGCCCGTACCTGTGCCAGAACCTGGCACATTGATTGGCTCTTGCATTGAGGACAGTGAGCTTAAAATCCAATCAAGGTACATTTTTGGTGCGTTCAATTTGCTACGTTGCGTGACGATTTAAACGACACGTTTCCCCTAAACGGTGCGCACAGTTCTTCCACAACCTTTGAGGTCCGTTTACTCCCGTTTGATGTGTTGGTAAGATGTGGCCTGATGATATGGGTGTGACCATTTGAAATGGCAAAACTCGTGCAGCACACGAGTCCCTCTGGGCCACCATAATCACAACATTCATCAACTGGTCGTTCAGTACAGTACCGTTTCCGTTTAATTAAATGTTGAACACACAGTTTTGTCTTACTGAATGCACCCCTGTTGTGTCTGCTCATGCGGTGCCCTCTGAACTTCACATATGACTTGGCCCTTCACAAACATGGCTGACAGGTTGAAAGCAAGATCATAATGCATTTCTTGTTTAAACACGATGCAAAGCCTCTTTGCCGTTGTTGCTTTCTGAACAGAATGTTGCTTTGATAACACTGTGTTTGAAGCTGCTAATCTGTAGTTTGCTATGTGGAGCACAGTCTTGGGTTTGTGGCATGGTTCTCCCTAGAAGCCTCCTCTGGAAGACCTTAAGCGCTTTTAGCCGGACGCATGGTTTTGGAACATTCAGACATAAATATGCTAGGTAGAACAAACATGCATCTCTGACATGTAGAATAAGGAATGTAAGCTCTATTTGTAATATTTATATCTGCAACCATAGCCGAGGGAAGTAGGGGCGCTGAAAATAATAAGGGAAAAAAATATAGAAAAATGTATGTTTTGACAAAAATAGCGCACTGGGCCTTTACTAGTATTAGCTGACCAATATAGACCCCTGTAGCACAGGCAAAAAAAATAATAGTCAGTGTCTCCGCTTTGGCAAAAAAAGGTAGTTGTATAATTAAGAACAGTATCTTGCAGGATTCAATAGTTGGAATTGTAAGAGTTGTTGCCCTGTCCCTTTCTTGTCATTAGAATGGAATCCAGAAATAACTAAATCCTGTCCTCAAAAGGTGCAACGTTATGCAACGTTATGGGCAAAGACACAAAACATCCACATCAAATTAAATATTTTTCTTGAACAAATGACATGGAAAACAACCACATTTTGTTGTGCAGTATTAATTTACCATCCTTACAAACCACTTAATGTAAATGTACATGACTGTATTTGTAAATGTACATGACAGGTTTGTACCTGCAGACTTTCTATCACCATGAAGAAAAACAACGACCAATACAGTAACTGAGTACATTGAGACATCAAGTGGTTTGTGATGATGTGATGTGATGATGTGGCTCAGTTGGTAGAGCATGGAGCTCGCAATGCTAGGGTTGGGGGATTGATTCCCGCTGGGGACCAGTATGAAAATGTGTGCACGCACTCAGTAAGTTCCTCTGGATAAAAGTGTCTACTAAAAAGGACTGAATAGACCATTTCAGTTATCACATAGAGATACGTTGCATTTCAAGAAACTGGAAAACGCATCAAGCATTTTTATATTCCACAAGTATTATCAGATTAACTGTTTTGTACAGATAATTATCAAACTCAATTTACAAATGCCGGTAAACACTCGAATACATTTAGTTTAATATTTTTCACAAAAGTAGTGCACTGGGCCTTTACTAGTCCTGTATTAGCAGACCGATATAGACCTTCAGCGTGGGCAATTTATTTTCCCTGCCTCCCCTAAGTCCACCTCCCCTCAGTTGCTTCTCTCTCTCTCTCTCTCTCTCTCTCTCTCTCTCTCTCTCTCTCTCCATTTCCCTATATCTCCTCTTGTGTAGAAGCCGCTTTAATAGACTGACAAGGTAATAAAGTATTGTCAGAGAGTTTACAAGTGCAACCACATGGCTCACTGAGCAGGTTGAAAGATTCACAATAAGACAGGTTATACACCCGCTCCCCATCCTCCTCCTCCTCTCTCTCTCTTTCTTTCTCTATTTCTATCTCTATCTCCGCTTCTATCTCACACACACACACACGCCCTGCAGGTAGAGCAGTGAACTGCGCGAGGAAGTTGCTCGGAGACTTTTGAGAATGCTGTGTAATTAAAAGGGACAATATCTCACTGGTGTGCCTGGCTCTATTTCTGTGCACCACAGAGCACTACACCATGGGACCCAAAGCCGTGTACACAGAGATAGCCTCCCCTGCCACCTCCACCTCTCTCAGTCACACTCTCTTTCATGACACGTCCCTATTCTCTTTCGCGTCAGATCAAATTTGTCTTCATCTCATGCAGCTCTGTATCCTCACCCCTTCTTCTCTTCTGGTTGTGTGTGTGGGCTGAGGGCACAATGTATGCAGTATATTCTATGCCACCTCATCTCTGCGCGTTGTGAATGTGTTCCTGCTGTACTGGCACAGTCCGTCTAAGCCAGAACTCAGTACTCGGAGGTCATCACAGAGACTCTGTGATGAGGTTGTGATGATGCCGTCACATTGGATTGAGGACAGCAGCCAGCAGCTCGGCCTCATTAGGGCAGCTACCACCTGAGCCCCTGGCTACACCACAGACACAGCCAGAGTCTGGCCAGCATACTGACTGCCTGACTGCAGCCCAGAGATGGGTATTACTGTACTTATGGTCATATTTTATATTTAACATACAAAAAATGTGAACGACATACATTTCAGATATCAACTGAAACATGTCTTACTATACTACTCCCCAACCCCTAACACAACTCTGATCCTTACCCTAACCCTAACCTTAACTCCTAACCCTAATTCTAACCCTCGCCCTAATTATAAACCTAAAACCTATGCCTAAAAATAGCCTTTTTACAAGTGAGGAAAGTGTCCTAACTTCTCTGAATATTTGTTGGTTTACTATCATTGTTAGGACTTTTGGTATTCACAAGTATAGTAAAATGCACACATACGCACGCACGCACGCACGCACGCACGCACGCACGCACACACACACACACACGCGCGCGCGCACGCACACACACACACACACACACACACACACACACACACACACACGGTGAGAGGTAGTGGACACATCCTTGATAACAAGGTGCTGTATGGTGTCTTCCAGAGAGGTGTCAGGCTGTGGATAATGATTGAGACAGAAGTCTAATGTCTGGGCATCGAAGCAACCAGGGAGGGAAGGGGGCCGTATTTAGGGCTTGTGATTAATATGCCCCCTGGGACAGTTGGGGGTGGGGGTGGAGTTGGAGGAGAAGTGTGTTTGAGTGCTAACCTCAGTTAACAGGGGGAAATCATAACGGCAAGCCTAACATGAGCATCTGATGGGGGTCAGCTATCGATGAAGTATGTCACTGACAGTCCTGTAAATATGAAGAGCTGCATCTCATTCATACGCAATAGCTCAGTCAACACCCTGTTTGACCCCAAGGTTATTATTTATTGTAATGTGATACACTCCCTTGTTTTGGTCCCTTGTTGAGGACTGTGGGTTTTGGGTACGGAGCTAGGAAATGCTGCTCCCAGATGGCGGTGCAGCTTAGAGGTTGTCTGGTGGTGAAAATAAGGAACCAAGGAAGACATTCCTGGCTATACATCACATTAAATCAGTCAGCTCGTCACAATTTACGTGAAAGAAGGCCAACTTTTCCCCTCAGATTTGATTAAACCCAGTCTTTGGTTACTTCATATTGTACGTAACTCACTGGGTCTTGTGTGTATGAGTGTGTGAAAGTCTAGCAGTTTGGACAGCCCACTTTAACTTAATTCCCCGACAGATGTAAACCATCAGGTGTACCGAGGAGTCCAAGGAGGCAAGCCGCACAGCGAGAGAAAGAGAGAGAGCGAGAGAAAGAGAGAGAGCGAGACAAAGAGAGAGAGAGCAGAGAGAGAGAGAGAGAGAGAGAGAGAGACTGCAGAGCAGGGTGAGAGAGGAGTCATCATCCTTGAACTTCTGTCCCCCTGTCCTGCCGTTATTTAGCTCTGTCCCCTCCTCCATTATGTCAGCATGAACATAGATCTAGAGGGGGGCGAGAAGGAAAAAAAATGAGGGGAGAGAGAGAAAAAGGGAGCGAGAAAGAGATTATTGGATGGCTGTCTGTATGTTCCACTGAAACAGGTGGAGGTTTGGCACAAAATGCTCATGTTACCGAATCATCTAGGACATTAAAGGCTGTGTCAACATCCATAATGTATGATAATAGTTTTCCGGAGCAAATCAAGTCTTAGGATTTCTCCTCATTTAAAGAACCCTGACCTAGCATTACCAAAATCCAGCAGAGCCACTTATTCACAGCTCAGCAGAAAGAGTTACAGCCCGTATGGAAAAAATACATTTAAAATACACTGCATCCCTTGACTTTTTTCACATTTTGTTATGTTACAGCCTTGTTCTAAAATTGATTTTCTTTTTTTATCCTCATCAATCTACACACAATATGATAAAGCAAAAACAGGTTTTTATACATTTTATACATTTTTACACATTTATTCAAATATCTAATTTACATAAGTAGTCAGACCCTTTACTGAGTACTTTGTTAAAGAAACTTTGGCAGCGATTACATCCTCAACTCTTATTTGGTATGATAAGCTTGGCACACCTGTATTTGGGGAGTTTCTCCCATTCTTCTATGCAGATCCTCTCAAGCTCTGTCAGGTTGGATAGTGTTGCTGCACAGCTATTTTCAGGTCTCTCCAGAGATGGTAGATCGGGTTCAAGTCCGGCCTCTGGCTGGGCCCTCAAGGACATTCAGAGACTTGTCCCGAAGCCACTCCTGTGTTGTCTTGGCTGGGTCCTTAGGTTTGATGTCCTGTTGGAAGGTGAACCTGACCGCTCTGGAGCAGGGATCTCTCTGTACTTTTCTATGTTAATATTTTTTTCATCTTTCCCTTGATCCTGACTAGTCTCTCAGTCCCTGCTGCAGATAAACATCCCCACAGCATGATGCTGCCACCACCATGCTTCACCATATGGATGGTGCCAGTTTTCCTCCAGATGTGACACTTGGTATTCAGGCCAAAGAGTTCAGTCTTGGTTTCATCAGAACAGAGAATCTTGTTTCTCATGGTCTGAGAGCCCTTAAGGTGCCTTTTGGCAAACTCTTAGCGGGCTTTCATATGCCTTTTACTGAGGAGTGGCTTCCATCTGGCCACTATCATAAAGGCCTGATTGGTGGAGTGCTGCAGAGATGGTTGTCCTTCTGGAAGGTTCTCCATCTCCATAGAGGAACTCTGGAACTCTGTCAGTGACCATTGGGTTCTTGGTCACCTCCTTGACCAAGGCCCTTCTCCCCCGATTGCTCAGTCTGGCCCGGCGGCCAGCTCTAGGAAGGGTCTTGGTGGTTCCAAACTTCTTCCATTTAGGAATGAGGGCAGAATGTTTTTGGGGACCTTCAATGCTGCAGGAATGTTTTAGTACCATTCCACAAATATGTGGCTCAACACAATCCTGTCTCTGAGTTCTATCTACAATTAATTTGACCTTATGGCTTGGTTTTTGCTCTGACATGCACTGTCAACTGCGGGGCCTTATATAGACAGTGTGCCTTTCCAAATCATGTCTAATCAGTTGAATTTACCCCATGTCGACTCCAATGAAGTTGTAGAAACATCTCAAGAATGATCAGTGGAAACAGGATGCACTTGAGCTCAATTCCGCGTCTCATAGCAAAGGGTCTGAATACTTATGTAAATAAGGTATTTCTGTTTTTCTTTTTAATAAATGTTTTAACATTTCTAAAAACCTGTTGTCACTTTGTCATTATGGGGTATTGTGTGTAGACTGACGAGGGAAAAAATTATGTAATCCATTTTAGAATAAGGCTGCAATGTAACAAAATGTGGGAAAAAATGAAGGGGTCTGAATACTTTCCGAAT
The DNA here is from genome assembly GCF_034236695.1 of Oncorhynchus nerka. NCBI lineage: Eukaryota > Metazoa > Chordata > Actinopteri > Salmoniformes > Salmonidae > Oncorhynchus > Oncorhynchus nerka. The sequence goes on from NC_088405.1 coordinate 52,057,539, forward strand.
GCACTGTATATTTTTTGTTTAAAAAAATTGTGGATGCATGTGAAATATAAAACATTTGAAAAAGAATGTATTTAATAACAATCGATGTAATACATTTGTAATACATTCCAACATATATTACAGAATGTATTTCAAATGTATATGTAAATATATGTCAAATGTACATCAGAATATATGTTAAATGCATTGCAAAATGTATTTCAAAATACATTCAGACATATTTTATAATATATCTTCACATGGTTTCATCAATATATTTGGTACATATTTGTGAAAATATATTTGTACTGAATACATCAAAACTATGAAATAACATATGGAATCATGTAGTAAAAAAGTGTTAATAACCTTTTAAGGATCGGACCCTTTTTTTTCCCCCTCCGCCTAAAAGGACATACCCAAATCTAACTGCCTGTAGCTCAGGACCTGAAGCAAGGATATGCATATTCTTAATACCATTTAAAAAGATTCAGACTGATCCAGTGAAGCATTACATTACTACACCACATTTTGTATCAAGTCTGCCAGGAGTTTGCCCAAAAGTGATGAATTGGTCAATTGATACATTTTCAAGTACGTAACTATAGAGAACATACAAAAATGCTATGGTAATAAAAAAATCAAGTTCACACTCATCCAGTAATGTCATACATGATGATGGATAATTATCTTCCCTACAGAAAAAACACTAACTTTTACACATTTAGATGGCCAGGCGGGGTGGGTGTGGGTCCAGAGATAGCAGGGATTCAAACTGTAGAACCCAGTTCCTACAATTTAATAAAAAAATTGATATATCAAACAAAACTATGCTACTTTTAGTCTCTGGGACCCTCAGGATGACAAATCAGAGCAAGATTCCTGAATGTAAGTACATTATTTACCTTCAGAGGTGAATGTATCAAACCAGTTGCCGTGATAAAAGTGTTTTGTTGTTGTGCACTCTGCTCAAACAATAGCATGGTATGTTTTCACTGTAATAGCTACTGTAAATTGGGCATTGCAGTTAGATTAAGAATAATTTCAGATTTCTGCCCATATAAGACATGTCTATGTCCTGGAAAGTTGGCTATTACTTACAATGTCATTCTAGTCACATTAGCGCACGTTAGCAACAACCGTCCTGGTTTAGGGACACCAATCCCATAGAGGTGCACAATGAAATTAAACACAGACTACACGTTGCTAATCAGGAAAGTATTTTGTGGTGGACTGTCATTACAATTGCTTCTCAGGAACCTGGTCAAATTAGCTATGTTTGTAGTATCACACTTACTAACCCACTGAATGGCTCTGAATTCACTGTGAGCATGCAGTCAAAGCAACAACAACTTTTGGAGCACACTGGTGCGCTCAAATCATATCCCGATGTCAACAGCAAATAGGAGTTTGGCTAATTTAGCTAACTAATGTACATTTTCAGAAAACAAGATATATTAAGTAGCTAGCTATCTAGATAGCATTTGCGATGTTTGGTGGTCAATGAGACTGAGAGCTAGCTAACCACCTGAGCTAGCGAACAATGTAACAAAAGTATATTAAAAATACTCTATCAACCGGTTCTGTATTTCAGGAATCACCACAGCAAGTACCCTGGTACACTGTTAAATTATTTAGCCAAACAATAAAAACATGTTGAGCTTGTTGTTAGTGCAGACTGACATAAATGTTAGTGAGATTGACATAAATGCATGTCATACCAAAGAGCCCACTAAAGTTTAATTGTTGACAGTCACCATTTCGTTACAGTTATTTAGCACATTTTTTACATTTGCCATACATTTTTCTTTAAAAAATATATTTCTTACAAATACAGTACCAGTCAAAAGTTTGGACACACCTACTCATCCAAGGGTTTTTCTGTATTTGTACTATTTTCTACATTGTAGAATAATAGTGATGGAGTGTTGCATCAAATGACCTGGCCTCCACAATCACCTGACCTCAACCCAATTGAGATGGTTTGGGATGAGTTAGACCGCAGATTGAAGAAAAAGCAGCCAACAAGCATACATGGGAACTCCTTTAAGACTGTTGGAAAAGCATTCCAGGTGAAGCTGGTTGAGAGAATGCCAAGAGTGTGCAAAGCTCTCATCAAGGCAAAGGGTGGCTACTTCGAAGAATCTCAAATATAAAATATATTTTGATTTGTTTAAAATACATTTAATTTGGAATAAAATCCTATAAAACATGATATTCAACTGCTCCTCCTTTAGGGATATGATTTCCCTTCAATGTTATGCTTCAATTAAGTGAACGAACTGCTATTTTTTTCCCACATCTTACACGAGCATGAACTAATGCTGACATTTCCAAGCTGTTTGTAACGGTGGAAAGAACGAATTTACCAAAGTCCTGAGATCAATGTGGGAAACAAAGGCATGTGAAAAGCTTTCAAAAGATGACTGCCTATATACAATCTTCTGACAGCTTTGAGGTTTTTCACTTTGCAAGTAAACATCATTATCTCCTTTGAATGTCTCGGCTGTTTTTCTGTAAAAGAGAAAAATAAATAACAAGACATTTACTGTGGCCTCAAACAACATAATAGTCACAAAAACATTTATATGACAGAGCACAATGGGAGCTGATTGCAAAAACATCAAGAGGCAAGTAAATGTTCCTGAGTGATGAAAACAGGTCAGCAGACACGTCAGAGAAGACAATGATACATACTGGCAATTGTTGTCAACGAGACAGAGAGGCAAGGAGAATTGAGTTCAGTTGAGTCAAGAGAAATGGAATCAAGATGGAAACAGTAGCTTTTCAAATGAACAGTCTAATATAGCTCAACAATGAACACAAATCAAAAGCTCTTTAGTTGTCGGTTTGATATTGAAGAGGATGTGTTTGTGCCTGGTCAATGCACCAGGCCGTGGAAGCCTCTATTTAAACGAAGCTGGTGAAACGTAAGGGAGAAGGAGAGATGGGAAGTGATAGAATCCTGGGAGACCTTCTGCTGTGACAAATTAAGCTATGAGACCCCTGACGTGACAAATGAATAGGGTGCAATATGTCAAAATGCTCCAGTAAAATTCAGTGGCCCATTTATTATGTGGCTCTTGTCTGCAGCCTAAGCGGCATGAAAGAGTCGATCCTTGATCAAATGGATATGAGGATCTATTTTTCATCCTTAAAAATATTTCAGGATGACCACAGGCAGATTGCCAAATTCCTTTTCCATCTGTGTCACTCTCCTCCCTCTCTTGTCCTTTCCTGGGATTCTTCCCCACTTTGCTCAAATGTCAGTTCAACGTATAGTTTTGATGCACATCGGGTTGAGTTGTCAACTAACGTGAATTCAATGTGAAATCACCCAATCACCCTGCCATTGGATTAAGTTGAAAGTTGGCTGAAAACAAAAGACACAATTCCCTTCCGTTGATGACTTTTTGCAAATCCAATCAGTTTCCCACGGCGATTCAATGTCATCACGTCGAATAGCTTGGTTGAAATGACGTGCAAACTACATTGACTCAACCAGTTTTTTGCCCAGTGGGTCCCTTCTGCCTCAGTGGAGTGAATTAGTAAGAAGAGAGCACTAATAAAAGACTGGCCAGGCGGAGCTGGCTGATTGAATTAGCAGAGATACCGTCCCCTGGCTAATCTGGAACGCTATCTCCCGGACAGTGCATTAGGAGCATTAACTCTCTTGCACTGGAGCGTGTGCTGCTGCTACCTGCCTCCCTGTCCCATCTCTAAATCTGTCCCCCTCCCCCAGTTCCAGCCGATATGATCCATTACTGTCAACCTCACCTCCTCCTAATTGCTGTAGATAGGAGCTTGCTGCTGCTGGCAGAAGAGAAAACTTGCAGTCCCCCTCCATTTATTTTAGCACCCTGATATCGGGACCATAAGTGGAAGGCTGAAAGCAGATCTCAGCAACAGCCTTCTCTGCTCCCCTACACCTGTAACAACATGAGTGCACTAAATTGAACCAGAAAGCATGCTCTGCACGCATGCACCTTTCATTCATCGGGACTCTCAGGTTCAGCGCTGAGTGTTGAGATGGCAAGCCGCGACTTGAGATGGCAAGTCTTGTCGGCGGAGGCAACAGCTGATGACTTTGTGGTGTAAGGTTCGGCAGGTTGGGTGCACGTGTTTGCATGTAAAAGGGCGATTGGGGCGTTGGGGCTGGAGTGGGAGAGAAATCCGGTGTCGATTCGTCGCCGCTCTGAAACGCCGCAGAAACCAGTGCCACATGACACCTGGAAATGTGAAGTGGAGCAGAGGTCAGAAAGATAGACGTTTGATAAGAACTCCAAGCAACTTTCCAATCTCTCTTTCCTCGGCCCTGACCCCCTAGCTATTCCATCGTGAACTGAGAGGTCCAGCTAACCTCTCTGGCATTATATACAGGTTAGCACAGGTCAGCCTTGATGGGTTCTGACTTTTAGGTATTAAATATACTTGTTCGTGTCACTGAGGGAGAGAGAGGAATGTCCATCAATTAGGTCAGGATATGTTATTGTTACCCATCAGGGGTCCGATGGGAGGAGAAGAGACACAGTCTGGTACCAATCACCATGACGGCCGTGAGTTGGGGAGCAGTGAGCAATTTGGGCCAGAGGTCAGGTTAAATGAAGTGAGGAAGAACATATGTCACTAATCTTCCGGTTAGCAACGGAGTTGCATTGGCTGTTCAGATGTGTAAGGAGGGGCTCAGCAGAGGAGAAAAGGTTCAATACCAATGCTTGTGTGACTATGTTCTTTGTCTGTGCAGCTGTATGACCCAATAAACTTGGTTTGAGCTTTACTAATCGTCCGTGGAATTTTATAGGGTTCATTTGGAACCTAACAGCATACAGTACAGTGTGCCTGCAGTGTGCTGAGGTTGAACAGAGCAGAGCAGGGAGAGCGTTGTGTCTGTCTCAGCCCTGGCAACACAACACTGAGGTACCAACCCGCATGACATCATCCACACACACACACACGCACGCGCACAGACACACACACACGCACACGCACGCACGCACGCATGCACGCACACACACACACACACACACACACACACACACACACACACACACACACACACACACACACACACACACACACACACACACACACAGTGTCTGTCTGACATGTCTCCTTACAACACACACTGAAACACACAGACACAGATGCA